>NC_133540.1:86039722-86345000 GCF_048773025.1 Camelus bactrianus | reverse complement strand
GCTGAATGCATCTGCTGTAGGTCAAGTCCCTTTCTTCACCATAGGGACCTGGAAGTTAATAAGAATGACCAGTCCATCAAGGACTCTTGTACAACAGGAGCCTTTGATAAGGAAGATGTTTGCTAAGTCTATGATTTATAATCGGTCAGAATTCCCTGGGGAGAGGCTGGTCCCTCTGACACAGTACTTATGACCAGAGCAACATCCAGGTCTCACCTCTGCAAAAGTGTCTCATGGACATTTTGTCAACATGTTTGTGACCAAGGGAGAAAAAATATATGGAATGTCCTGTTTTTCTTGAATTGTCCTTTGCCAAACCTAAAGCTTATAAAGGGGGTGAAGGTAGGGAAGGGGGCCAATTATTCAGGCCAAGCATGGTCAGAAGGGGCACCCTTGGTCATTCCTGGCCATTTTTCTGACAATATCCTTTTTTAAAAAAAGATAATCACAGATATGAGAATTCCTGGAAGCCTACTTCTCGGTCTTCACTCCTGCTGTAAAACAACTCTGGGGATTGCTCATTCCCCTTTGGTACCTAAGGAGTTTAGGAATAATTTCCTTCAGAGTGTGAGAGTGGCAGGTTGTGGAAAGTGGCATCGGTCCTGGTGTCTCTGACACCAGAAAGGTTTAGAACAGCATGGCAGCGGCCGTTTTCATGTCAGTCCTTTACTGAGCCACAGTGAGTGACAGGAGGAGTTGAAGGTCAAGTTTCTGGAAACTAAACAGAGTCATAGCAACAGGGCCAAGTTTAGAAATAAAATAAAAATGCAACTTTAAGTTCTTTATGATATCGTGGGACCATATAACACATTTGGAAACAGACGCCAATGTATGATTTTCTACTCCATGAAATCAGGACAGAAGATGCGAGTTACTAATGTTCTGTGTTACAAGAGGACAGAGTTATAGCCATGAAATAAAGCTATCTAGAAAATACATAGAAATCAAAAGGCAAGCATGCATAGCAAAAACAACCCATCAGCCAACAAATGAAACACTTTTCAGATATAACCAATAATCAACCAATTATTTCATTTAGTTAAAAATAAACTCACTAACCTGGGAGGGTCTGGTTTTGTCACAACGGGCATTGAAATAAATCAGGGTTCCTCAAACTCAGCACTATTGACATTTCAGGCCAGATAATTCTTAGTTGTGATGGGCCATCCTGTACCTCATGGGATGTTTAGCACATCCATGGCCTTCACTCACTACTAGCACCCCTCAGTTGTGACACCCAAAAATATCACCAGAAACTTTCAAATGTCCTCTCTGCTGCTGGAAAACCACAGCCATAAATGGATGCCCACAAAGATGATCAGTTCTTTTTCAAAATTTGTGATGCAGGATTTTATGTCTCTGTACCCAGGGGTGTTCACTTGTTAAAGGGCACAATTAGTAAGGCAGGGTTACAGGAAGAATAAATGGATTAATCCCCATGTCTGTTTCCTATGGAAATGCCTCACTGAGCAATTGCAGGTAGACTAGTGCCTTTAAAAAATTTCTTTAAAAAATAGTTTACAGCCGTTATCCAATAGACAGTAAGGCAGTGAACCAGTTGCTCTGTGGGTCGAAAGCAAGGATTCTACAGGCTCCTCCAAGCAGTGCATGTCCCCGCTGGGTATTGAGGGCTGAGTCCCACTTCCCAGAATGAGGTACTCAGTGCATATGGGGCCCTCCCTTCCCTCCCACCCTCCTCCACGCCCCCCACTACACTCACTCTACACAACTCTCTCTTTCTTTTCTATAACTAAACTCATCTCACGGCCTTCTCCTGTGGAACCACAACTCCCCTAAAAGCTTGTGGACTAGGATCTCAGCTGCAATTGACCAGAATGGGCATCCTTAGCAGAGACAGGTGCCCTGGAGGGGAGGACGTGTCGAGGGCACACTGAAATCTGACAGCAGCCTGCTACTCTGACTCCCTTGGGCACCTCGATTTTCCTCCTTCCTTAATTAGGCAGCTAAGAAGCTCGGATCCAGCTTGCAGAGCTGAACAGGCATCCTGTCAGACACAACCAGATAAATAGAGATTAAAAAGGAATCCTGCCTCCTCACCTGCAGGGCGAACTCCTCCCAGCACTCATTTCCTTTCCCCTCATTGAGATTTAATGTAATTTCCCAAAGAAAAGTTTGTGAAATACCACAAGCGGCAAGTTCCCCTAAAAGTAACCTCTGATGACACAGCTTGACCCCTCTTCTCAGTTCTTCTTGCCGTGGGTCCTGTCCTGGGTACAGACACCTCCATCGTGGTGGTGTCCAGCCTGGAGGGCTCAAGTTTGGCCCATGTCAGTTGCAAATCAGCCTCCACTCACTTTTAATTTTTTTTTTTTTGGGGTACCAGAAAGGGGAAGTTGTAGCAGCCAGAGGAGAGGGAGGAAAACAAAACAACCAAACCAACACAACAAGGCTGAAGATTGTTGCTCAGTGAGCATCAGGTTCTTGTAATTAATTCTACTGGATAAGCACTGATAAATAAAGACAGTTGCTCCTCATCCCATGCCACGTTCCTTTGTTAGGAGTCGTCGTACAGAGGGTTGTTGTAGTTTCCCCAGGACCCGTAGTCGTGATCATCCAAGAGCCTTCCGTAGGAGGAGTGCCTGGGTGGGGGGAGAAGACAGGGTTGTGGTTATTTGGAGAAGGTGCCCATCTGTGGGCAGCCTCGTGCCCTGGGGCCCGCAAGAGGGGACACAGTTCTTCACTAGGACAACCTCTGGGCAGCAGCCCCACTGAGCGTGGAGGCCCCAGGCTGCAAACGCCCTGAGTTACGACTGAGCCTCTGGGAGCCTGACTGGTGCCTTCTGGTGAGATCAGCGGGGTCCTTGTCTCTCACTGACCTCCAGCGCTGGAGCAGGAAGAGGCTTCGTTTCCATGGCTATTTAATAAGAAGTAATGGGAAAGAGAAGGCTGCATTCCTGGCATTTTGGCTTAGGTCCTGGACTTGATTTTCCCTGAAATGATAATAACACAACCAGAATGGCTGTTGCTCACACCACCTCTCCTGACCTCTGTACAATGTTTTACAATCTGCAAAGTTCTTCTATTTTCCGTGTTTGCTGGATCCTCAGAATAGAGCCATGGGCCAGGTACTGTTTATTTTGATTTCTCCAATGAGAAAAATAGGGCTCAGGGATGCTGACTGACATGCCCAAAGTTTGCCCAGCTGAGCTATGAGTTGAACCCTCACTTCTGGGAACTGAATCCAGTGCTCGGAGCTCAGCTTCCCCGAGTCTGGTTAGTGCCTTAGCTCAATGGCAATATGGCTTTATGAGGCTTTGCTGGGTCATTTGCGGAACCTGTTCCAGAATTAATTATTATTTCTATAAGAAAGTGAAGTCAGATTGTTACTCTTTTGTTCAAAACCCTTGAGTAGTTCCTCATCTCACACAGAGTAAAACCACAGTCACTAGGATGGTTTCCAAAGCCCTATAGGATGTGACCCCTGTTACTTTCTTTTTTTTAACTTTTTTTTATTGAGTTAAAGTCATTTTACAATGTTGTGTCAAATTCCAGTGTAGAGCACAATTTTTCAGTTATACATGAACATATATATATTCACTGTCACATTTTTTTTCACTGTGAGCTACCACAAGATCCTATATATATTTCCCTGTGCTATACAGCATAATCTTGTTTATCTATTCTACATTTTGAACTCCCAGTCTGTCCTTTCCCACCCCCCTCCGCCTTGGCAACCACAAGTTTGTATTCTATGTCTGTGAGTCTGTTTCTGTTTTGTATTTATTTATTTATTTTTTTAAGATTCTGCATATGAGCGATCTCATATGGTATTTTTCTTTCTCTTTCTGGCTAACTTCACTTAGAATGACATTCTCCAGGAGCATCCACGTTGCTGCAAATGGCGTTATGTTGTTGGTTTTTATGGCTGAATAGTATTCCATTGTATAAATATACCACATCTTCTTTATCCAGTCTGACCCCTGTTACTTTCTGAGCACATCAGCTACTAATCCAGTGCTTCTTGCTCTCTTGGGTCCAACCACACTGGCCTCCTACTCTTTCCCCTCATGCCTGACACACTCTTGCCCTAGGGCCTTTGCACTTACTGTTCCCTCAGTTTGGGACAATTGTCCTCCAGCTCTCCACAGAGCTCATCCCCTCCTCTCCCTCAAGTCTCCACAGATGTCACCTTCTCAGTGAGGCCTTCCTTAAGAACTCTATTTAAACTTGAACTCCCACCCCAAAGCACTTCCTGCTTAATTTCTCACATAGTACACACCACCTTCTAACACACTATATTATTTACTTATTTATTTTGTTATTGCTTCTCTCCCCTAACTAGATGGAATGTGTGGATTATTTGCCTGCTGTGTTTGTTCTTAGCTCTGTCTCTAGCACCTAGAAGAAGATCTGGCACATAGTAAGTCCTCAATAAATGTTTCTGCAAAAAGACAGTAATGGGGAAAAAAAAAAATCCTGAAAAGCCAATCTTTTCATGAGATGGGAGCCTTCTGGAAGGGATTAGGGTCATTTTAAGCTTAAAACTCATGACAGGATTAGGAGAACAGCATAGAACGAGCACCTGGTGCCTCTGAGGTTCACGCTGGCTAGTGAATTTCTACACCTTGTCACAGGGAGTCAGGTATGCTATATACAGGACAGATATAAACATACCCACTTCCCCTAATGTTTTCTTACCTACATATGAAAATTCAACAAGATGAAAACACAAGTTGAGAGGCACAAAAAGCATTTGTTAGATATTCTCTTCAATTTCTTTCTGGTTTTTTTTTTTTTTTTTTTTTTTGCTATATAGTTCTGTCTGTTGCTAAAGTAATTACTGTCACTCTTCTGAAGTGTATTTACATCTGTTAGGTATCTGAAAAAAGATGATCTGTTGAAAAGCATCAGACCTTTGATGTGCTGGCTTTAGACTTTTAGCCTTCAAATTTCTGATTTCTGTCCTGAAGACTGGCTCAGTGGACCCAGTCTATACACCTGGGAACTTGAGGATGTCCCACAATATAGTCTGTTTTCCCTAAAGACCCACATCCATTTCTGTGGGTATGAGGAGGAACGAGGTCACAAATAACACACCACTGATCTTCTGATCAACAGGAATAGTGGAGGCCAGTTCTGGTAAATGAGTCACTGCCCATTCACTGCCAACACTCCTTCTACTCTTAAAACCTCTAATTCCAATCAAATCCTTTAACAGGAAGGTTGAGAAATGGAAGCTATAGAATAAACAAGTAAAAACCTAGGGATTACAAGACTGGAGCTCAGCCTCAATTTCAGCGTGACTTACTGTGGCGAGCCTGGCCAGCCTAATAAATGTGTTCCTGTGTTGATAGGACACTCCTGCGTCACCTTGGTGTGGTAATTTAACTTCTCACAGTGTTTTTATATCTATCATATAATTTCATTCCCACAAAATGTCAGTTGGGCCTATAGATATATGTCCTTGTATATACTTTAAACCCCCTGCTTTTTCATCTATAAGACAAATGAACAAAAAATTGCTTTAGGATTGTTGGATGGATTAAATGAGGTAATGCATATAAAAGACCTGGCACATAGTGAATGCACAACAAATGTTGGCCAACATTGCTTTTTAATTTTTATTAGAATGAAACTTACACAAGCACATGGCAGATTTGCAAATAACAAAGAAGGCTACTCAGTGAGAAGTGAGTATAATTTAAAAAATGATTATCATGCCAGAGTGGGGTTAGAGGATTAAAAATCTTCCAGTCATCAGGTTTTACTGCTTATGGTTATTGTGGGCAAGACTATTTGATCAGGGCTGTACCTGGATCTGCTGAATTATAAGAGATGTAGTGTGCACTACACAAGCACTCGTAAGACGAAGGAAGAAGATGGAACTTTTGCTTTTCTTTGCCTTCTCATTTGAATGAAGAGCGAGCTGAGCAAAATACTAATAAATGAAGAAAACAAAGCAAGAGCTATAGATAAACTAAACTGGGGAAGGTACTGAACCCATAGGCCTTGTTTTAATAGATTAACAAGCCTCAACAAGAAGAATGGGGTGTGCTGGGATTCAAGCCAGGTTGGGTAAATCCTGCAATACTCTAGAAAGAGCAAGACAGACACACTTTGTGTGTGTGTGTTGCGGGGGGGGGGTAAAGAGAGAATGATTAATGATCACTTTAAACTGTCTCTCTAGATCAGAACTTCTTAAATCATGGAATGTTTTAGATGAATATGGGGGAGTTTTTCAGATTGGTATTTGCAGAGTCTGAAGAGGTGAAAAAAACTATTCTAAAGATTAGGAAGATGGAGTTTGGCTCAAAGGAGCTGGAAGACTGTCACTGTGATTTAATGGTAGCACTGGTACTAAAACTGAGGTCTGCTGGCTTGGTCCTGCAATGCTGCTTCATCTAATTTCAATCAGAATAGCAATGTGTGCAAATGACATCACCATCAGGTCAAAGCAGTTTTGTTTACTCAGTTTCTTCACAAAGACTGGCGACATCTAGCATAGCTAAGTTTTCCATTTGCTGTGTTTTGGATCCCTTAGATGGTAAACCTCCTGGGTAGACTATGTCTTACTTTGCTTCTAATTTTCTGAGTGTCTGATAGGTTGTTGTTAATGCAATGATATTTAAAAAAAATACTTGATGACAACTGCTTACATCTAGTAGCATAAAAAACAGTACACAGAGTAAATACACTGAGTATACTTGGTCAATACCAGCAGGGATTAGTATGGACTGTGGCAATTCATGGTGAACTATAACTGTGGCAAAGTGAAAATACTGTTTTAAAGAACAGAAAGGGCCAAAGCCACCATTTTCATCTTAAAGATAGGAAGGAGAAAGAGAATTATAGCTAAGTTTCTCCCATGCGATGACATGGCTTTAAAGCACTCAGCATAGGCTCACAGTCCCTGTAGATCAATGGCACTGTGCTGACTGTCAACGATGTTCTGCTGTGTCGTACAGCTTAGTTAGCTCAAAGCAGAACCCGAGGGGATAAAATAGGCAATGACTGATGTGAAGCCCTTCCCTTATTGCTTTCTTCTCAAGTGGCTTTGCTCTAACAAAGCAACTCTCCCCACTAGCCTCTGCTCCAACTGGTGATGCCTTGTTGGTGACAAACAGTATACGTGGTGGTGACATTTGCGGTTTGAGGCCTTCCCCACAACTGTGAAATGGTACCTATTTTAAGATAGTTACAGCATAAGTACTTAATAGAACTCAACTGTCTTTGAAAATGAATGAGGTGTTTTACTTTTTTAATGGTGAAACCAACATATTTCAGAAAATGCCTTCCCCTTTGTCAGGGTCAACCCAAGTTCTCCGTTGAGTCTCCACCTTTGTTTATTGCTTCTCCTCCCAAAGTCAAGTGAGTCTTGCCATTCAATCACTAGTGCTTATTATGTGCTAAGAAGGAGAGACATAAAGATGACTAAGATTTGGCTTGGTGCTGGTAAAACACAGCTAAACTTGCAGCACGTTAGTCATTAGTCATTAAGCCTTAGACTCTTACCATCCATTAGTAAAGCTGGTGTGGAGCAGCTGTCACTGTCTCCCTTGTTTCTGATGGTGACTTTCTTTTCCTCATTGTCATTTCCCTGCCTGGCTTCTTTCATTTATTCATTGAAAAATTGCCATTGATCAGGCCTTATTCTGGGGCTTGGGGAATACTCCAGTGAACTAAAAGACCAAAATCTCTGTTCTAAGGGAGCTTACATTCTAGTGAGGGCAGACACAAATAAGACATGAAAAATAATATGGCAGATGGTAATAAATGCAATGGAGGAAAATAGCGCAAGAAAGGGGAATGAGGAGCTCCATATGGGAGCTGATCAGGAAACGTTTCACTAAGATGTCATTTGAGCAGACATATAAAGCAGATGCAGATGAGCCATGTGGATGCCTGAGACAGACCCTACAAGGTGGGGAGAACAGCATGTGCAAAGGCACGGCAGCAGAAGCAAACACAGCTGTGTGGTAGCTGTTGAATTATAATTAAAAAAATAAACTTTCTATTTTGAGATGACTTTAGACTTATGGAAAAATTCCAAAAATAGTACAAAGAATTCCCATGAGTCCTTCACCCAGCTCCTCTTGATGTTAACAGCTTACATAACCAGGGCACATTAGTCAAAACTAAGAAATTAACATTGTGAACCATAATTTTGAAGCTAAGAAAAATGTGACCACTAGTGGTGAATTTATTTGCCCACAGTTAACCACAGCAAGTTAGTGACTGAATGAGTATCATAATGCAAGAATCCCATCAGTTCTGTCTTTTCTCTGCCAAAATCTCAAGGATGGAAACATTTCCAAACATTCATTTTCAAAGTGCTTTTTCCATGGGCTGGGTTTCTTTTAAAAAGCCATTACTTAAAACTTTGTCACTAAATAATCACCTTTACTTTGAAGGGGCAGCTACAAATTGTTTATTTTATATTTAAAAATTATCTGCCAGTATTGTACAGGCAGACATTCAACACAGAAAAGGCCTGCACACTGGAACACCTGCCTATTTGTAAACAAGTTCAGAGTCACGAGGTAACTAGAAGGAAGTCTATGGTTTAACAGATTCCCATGGCTTCTCCTCCTCTAAACCTAGTTTCTCTTGATTTGGAATAACACAATATTGCTGCCACATCCCAAAGTTTCTGACCCAGAAGAATCCACTAAGCAAGAAAATGTCTATAAAGCAACTATTACATGTCAGGTATCGCCAGGGGCTTTCTGTCCTTCTAGTGGAGGACACTGGCGGAGGATGTGACGATTCCAGTACTTGGAGGTGAATGGGACAAAGGAAGCCCATGCAGCATGAGACTCAACGGTGGAGATGGTGGCGGGGTGGGGGTGGGGGTGGGGGGTTCCCAGAGAGGATCTCTTTTGAGCTAGACAACTTGGAATTAGCCAGATAAAAAAGAATGAACCAATTACCTCCAACAGAGGGATCCACACATTCAAAGCAACAAAGGCATGAAACACTGGGGCATTATACCTGGGAAGCTTTAGAGCCAAGTGCGTATTTGGAGTGTTGGGGGGTGAGAGCAGGGTATGGAAGGGTTCCTCAAAGTCTGGTCCTCGGACCAGCAGCACTGGTATCACCCATCTTGACACACTGAGTCAGAATCTATGGGGCTGAGACCCAGGAAAGTGGGTTTGTAGTACACATGCCCATTGAGTCTTATGCACATAGAAGTTTGAGAACCACTGAGGTAGAGAATCCAGCCATCTAGACCTATAGAACACCCAAGGCTAACCTGAAGAAGCAAACCTGTAGCTACCAAACTCTAGAAGATCTTAGACTTCATGGCTGGCTCTTCATGGGACTACTTTTTAAACCTGACAACAACCAGAAGGAATCCAGTTGTATAAAACATGATCGCTAGAAGACTTGAAGCAAAACAGATGACTTCTAACAAGATGTCTTAAGAACCAGGCTCTATTGTGTCTATACATCAAGATCACATTTATTTTTGTGAGGGGAACAGCCACGTTATCTGCCTGGGTTACCAGCACACCTAATTATAGCAGCATCCACACTGCTGGTGACAGCAGATACGGTCTCCTGCCCAGGAGATTATCAACAGTTTTGAGCCAATTTCAACACAACAAACCCGACTTACCTCATTCTTCTATCATCACTAATTAAAGACACCCTTCTGCTAGAGGCAGGCGGACCTTTACTTTTTTTTTAAGGTTGCAAACAAGTGCTGGAATAAAGATTTCTCAGAGATAGTTTCTATCAGTGAATGTATAACATGCATGCAGAAGAAGCACAATTGAAACTGCCAAGATGGAACACAGAAGTCTGCGCGTCGATACACAATTCGAAAACTGAGCTGCTGTATCCTCTTCCTCCTCCTCTCCTTCTTCCTTTGAATCCCTGATGCCTGTGGAGTGGGGCTGCTGGCGGCTACCATTTTACGGAGTGCCTAAGCTGGAAGCCCACGATGACAATTACAACGCTGACAGCAGTTAGCTCTTCCATCGCCTCCACCTCAGCCCCAGCACTGAATGTTTATCTGCGTCATAACTTAATCCTCACAAACAGTCCCAAGTTAGGGATCAGTATTCTAGTCCCATTTTACAAACAAAGACACTGAACACAGAGGGATGAATAAACTTGCCCTCTGGTCCATGTCCTTAACCACCGTGAGCTATCTTTCTACATTCATGACTTCATCTCATCTTCTGGACAACTGTGACAGATAGGTATTAGCAGCTTTATTTTTGCAAGTGAAGACATTAAGGATCAGGGAGATTATAATTTGCCCAAGGCCACCTAAATAATAAGTAGAAGGGGCAGTAGCGAACCTGATTGCCGAGGCCACTTTCCTCCCTCCACACGGTACCGCTGCTGGCGACAGTGGGTGTTGTGGGGTAGGGGGAGACGGAGTAGAAAAGAGCCCTGGAAGGTTCAGGGCTGTTCACTTTTCGTAAATTGCATCCCAAAGTGGCTCAGGTTACAGAAAGATGTGGCTCTCCAGGCAGGAGAAGCTGTGACAAAACTAAGAGTCAAGGGGCCCAGAAGAGTAGGAGTGTAAAAACAGACAGGTAATGCATTTACCGACACCTTCAGAGGGAACCTGAATTTGGGTAAAGATAAAACTCCTGAGCCACTGTTAGCAGAGCTTGCAAGGAGCACCGTTTTTCTGGTTGTGAAGCTGCCCTTTCAAGTGGACTATTCTGTGCATTTGCCAGGACATTGGCTGGGCCCGGGCGATAGCCCATGGTTGTGGGCCAGAAGCTAATGCTTCCCTCGTGGGCTGTGTTTCAGTCACTTGCTGCTCCAGCCAAGTGAGCTAAAAAAACCACAGACAACATACCTCTTGTCATGTTATTGTTCTCAGAAGTCCGGGACAATAGGAATCAAACACATTTCCAGGCAAGGCAAAATTCAACTCTAGGTACACAGACACACACACACACACACACACACACACACACACACACACGCATGCATGCACGTTTGTCAATTGAGCCAAATGTATTTTTGATGAGCGATTAAGTGGGGCTTTCCAAGAATCCGGTAAAATAACACTTGAAGGGGTTTCAGCACAGCCTTAAGTTTCATGAGAGTTATTAACCTCCTTATGCTTCATTTTTCCGAAATAACTAACAGAGCAGCAGAAAGGGGTTTTCCTTAGGGGGTTTCTAAACAGGGATCTGATCACTTTACCCATCCTTAAGTTTGTAGTGCCAAAGATAAGTATCACTCTTGTACCAATGGGGGCCTTTCTACATTAAGAGGGAGGACCTGCACTATAGGGTAGAGAAACAATGACTAGCTCGATTTAGTCATTCACTGAATTTACCTAGTGTTGAGAATGCTTGGAGAAAAAACATGCTTTAAATTTTTAAAATGAAATGTTCTGTAATTTTAACCAGCACTCATTAGAACGGATTTTAATGGCCTGCTAACAAAATTTTCCAAACCAGTAAGTTCTGAGATGGCAGGACTGCGTCTCATCACCGATGTGACCTCATTGCTTAGAAGAGTGCCTGGCACATGGCTATCGCTGTCACTGTCTATTGAGCACCTGGCCTACTGGGTCCCTCCCAGCTGACCACTTGGATGACAGTGATGATAATGATGGTGGTGGCAGTGCTAGGTACTTGGGAAGCAGTGTCCATTAATCCTCCTAACAATGGTTTTTAACCAGGTAGTTAAAACGATGGCCCTTATCTTTCAGGGGAGGGATGTGAGGGTTTGTGAAACTCTGTCACACACCCAGGTGATGGTAGAAACTTCCAGAAAGCAGTAGAGCTGGGATTCGAACTGAGGTCTCCCTGCTTCTGGAGTCTGAATTCTTAGTCACTGTTCTAGTCTGCCTGTCTGTAGTCATGGGTAGGCTTCAGGTGGTAAACTTGAATTCTTGCTGGAGTCAAGAGGAAGGGTCCTGAGGTTATTTTAACATCATTTTTGGCAAGTGTGTGGCGAGAGTGAAGTGTTTCTATTTTGCTCCACACACCATGGAGGTCGTATTTTTGGTGACCTAGCCCTTCAGAAACTCACCACTGGTGATTCCAGAATGACTCTGATGTTTCCCCAGATGCTCCTTTTTCTAAGCAATGCTGCTCCCCACCCCCCACCCATGTCCCAAACACAGAGAAATTCTGCTGCAAAGTGGGAGTGAGGTACCCAGACATGTTCATAGAAGCCAACTTTAACTCAGAATTAAACATAGTGCATCCACGGTGATGAACTAGTAATCAAGCCAGATGGAAAAGGGTAGCTTTCAGTAAGAGATAATTCATAAAGCTGATGCTCAAGGAAATATAGACTTGATGAAGAGAAAGTTTTTCTCTTTGTTTGTTTGTTTTAATTTGAAGACCTCTGGATCCTTTTATAAAAGATACAGGTAATGCTGGCACTTTAATTCCACTTTCTCTTTGAAAGCTGGCTTTCCTGTCCTCTGTCCCTTAGATAGCAGTGATATTACAAGGCACTCACACTTGACACAGCATTAGATTGGTCTGGTTCACATGTAGAGCAAAAGATGGAAGGAGATAAAAGGGAAGGAGGGTGTTCCCAAGTGGGTGCTGGTCTGGGTGAGGGTGACTGGAGGAGACGAGAGAGGGCAGCAAAGGGGACGTGTGCACGGGAGATGAAACCCTAAATACATGTGCTCCACGTGGGAAACCAGGACACGCTCCTCGAGGAAGAAGCATAGCTGTGACGAGAAAAAGTTGGGAGTGTGCGTGTGTGTGGTGAGGGTGCCTGGATGATTGTGTTCTACGTCCAGTTGTTCATTTATTCAATGTGTTGAGCATCTTCTTTGTACCAACACCGTGCTCACAGATAAATTCCGGATCCTCACTCAGCTTACATTTTTGTGGGGAGAAGAGACAACAGACAAGCAAGCAAATATAGAAGAAAACAAATAAAAAGCATAGACAATGATAATAGCCAGGATGAAACTCACTGGGGCACTAAGAGAGTCCCAGACCAGAGGAGAAGTTTCCTGGAGGATGTAACCTGGAAGCCGTGCACGGGGGAGAGCTCGGAGAAGAGCGTTCCAGCGAGGGGACCAACAAGAACCGAGGACCTGGACAGACAGAGAACCTGGTGCGTTCTAATGTTGGACAGAAAGCCAGGGTGACTGTGGCGCGGTGGTTAACAGAGAGAAATGTGTGATGAGCAAGAAGAGGTGGGCAGGGCGGGTCCAAGAAGGAACTCAGGGCCAGGCTGAGGGGTCAATTTAATTCTAAGGGAAGGGGAACCCACTGGGCATTTGAGGGAAGGAGTGACAGGTCAGAGGGGCTCCCACAAAGCTGGCTCCTGCAGCTGGGAGGACAATGTGCGGGGGTCAGGGAGTGGCCGTGCACATCACGGCAGCAGGCAGCCACCTGTCCTCACTACAGGCACCGCACAGCCTGGACAACCAGATTGCCACTTGCCTCTTGGCATTTTACAGCTGGAAGGACACTCGGTGTGAGGAATGTGGTTTTTGAGTCTGGGATTTCACAGAGCAGTAGGCAACAGAAGTCGGGGACTCACAGAGTACTACCACTTTCTCTTTGGCTAAGGAAAGTAAAAACTCAGCCACCGTCTGTGATCACCTTCTTTTCATAAGAGAAAGGATATTTTAAAACCAAAAATATAAGACTACAATCTCATGGGGAAAAAAATCAGTTTTATCGAAAACAGTACACCTTCCTTATATTTTCAACGTTTTGCTTTAGAAGCAGTTAGAAACTTCTGACAGACTGGGCACCCCCCCCCCCACATCAGCATTCAGAGCATCGGTATTTAGAAGCCACTGAGCCCACCCGTCTCTCCCATTTCACAGATGAGACCAGGTGAGGTTCAGGAGGCATGTGGCTTTCTCAGGGTGAGGGCCTGAGTTAAGGGCAAAGGTCTGAGGTCCCCCTCTCCTGCCTCCAGGTTCATTCTCATTCCATTACATCATCATGCTGTATATTCCAACTATTTCTTCTGCTGCCAACTTGCAGCGACTGTCCCATCTATTTCTGTCCAGGGGGGAGGACACTGGCCATTTTCACTTCCCTGCCAGTATTTCTGAGAGCTAAGGTCCTTATCAAGAAACAAGTATTCAGCACAACTGCTCTCAGCCTGGAGCCCGACAAAATGGAATTCTGTTCTTGATAAAGAAGACAGAAGTGTGTCTTACCTGATCTTTAGATATGCTGCCACTCCAAACACCAGCAACACCACAGCAATGACTGTCACCGTAATGGCCGCGATGCTGCCTGTGAAGGAGAGAAGGCACAGAAAGAAGATGAAGGAAGGGTATTCATTTCAGATCATGCTGCGACAAAACCCTGGAGCTTAACGCTGCTGCCAAAATGCTTCTCAGCCTAGGCTAATTCCGGTAAATGGCCAATATCTATCAAGACTTTTTGGCTGGCCTGGAGTTCAGAAAACAGTCCACAGTAATATCTGATTATCTTTTTAAGAATGCTGCCAATCTGTTGCTGCGGTGTGCAGGAGTAAGGGATTTAAAATCTCCAGACGTCTTAGTTTCTTCTTTTATATGCTCTAGCTTGTCTTTCGAGCACTTGCAAAATACTGGAAGACTTAGGATGTTTTATTCAAGTGTCATGACAAAATAATTTGGTTGGCTTTTTAATAAACCAGAACCACACAACTATATCAGTCACGTCCATTTCAAAAGGGTCATCTTGGTAGGAGATGCATTAACTTTAATGATGCCATCAAATCAAAGCATTAAAAAAAAAAAACAAATGCCTCTTTGGGAGGTGTGTTCAGTTTTCATCCTTGATAGGTGAATTTGATTTTGTAGAGGATAAAGTCAAGTTTGGTGCATAAAATAAGGTCAAGTCTGGTAGGTAACACTATTTGTTGTTTGTAGAAACAACCAGGTCCAACATGAATGTTTTATTGTGTAGTTTAAAAATCTGGTTCCAAAGGTAACTATTAATGGGCAGTTAAAAAAAAAACCCTTTGAGCATGTAGTCTTGTAAGAATAACCATATTGCTTCCAGAGATTACTACTTCGAAGCACAACACTCTTTTTGTGTGAGCTGGTGACTAATAATATGTATGTTTCAGTTATATTTCACTTCAGAAATGCCAAGAATCAATTGGGCTCTTGTCCCCTAATAGTTAAAGTGACTTTTTGGCACTAAAGTTGGTATTAGGAACCCCATGTACCCTTTCAGGCCACTGAGAAATTATTTTCTGCTTCAACAAATGAATGAGACTGTCAAACACACTGGAAAGAGCATCAGCTCTGGAGTCCATGTGGATTCAAGTGTGGTTCCATCATTACTGGCTGTGTGACCGTGGGCTGTTTACTTAACCCCGTCGACCAACACTCACCTGCACTGACAGAGAAAGGAGAGCTGTTCTACCCTCCCATGTAGTTTTAAGAAAATTAAACGAGATGCTTGTGCCAAAGGCAAAGTCCTATCCAAATACACCTTCCTGGACCCGTGCCCGTCTCTTGTGACTGCATCTTAAAGGTGACGGGTCCGCCTGACATTTTTGGAGATTTACCATTTGTAGATTATTTTGCCATTTCTCCTTTTATTCCCTCCCCCACCTTATAAATAGTTTTTGTACACTGTTCTTTTTTTTGAGCCCTTCCACCAAAGGAATTAGAGCAGAGCTAGGACGAAAATCAGTCTACTCATTAACTCTTTAGTAACTCCCCCAAAGTTTTGGGTGAAAGAAGGCTATGGCAAACATCCAGAGTGAGAAGGCCCTCACTCGTTATAATTTCTAAAAGAGAGCCAAGGAGGTACTGCAAATGTAGAAACTAAGACCAGACCTTGATATGTCCACGCAGGTTATTATCAGTACATTTTCCTTCCCCCTTTTACTACTGTCAAGATAGAATTATGGCACTGAATACTCAAATATGCAGACTGGATCAAGTAAAGTTCGAAGTCGGATCCCCTTATGAGAAACCTCTACTCCTACTTTGAAAGGCTTCACTTAGCTGCTCAACCTCCAAACTATGCTGAAATTAGAACAATTCAAAGTTCATTGAAGCCCCTTAACAACTCTTTTAAGAGCTTGTGAAATGAGATTATTACTGCCAGGTAAGGTGATGGGGATATTGTCAAGATTCAAAAAGATATAGTGATTGCAATTAGAAGCAGTTTTGAAAACTGATCTTTAAATTTAATTTCCCCCTTTCAAAAAAAATAAATGGGAGAAGAGAAAGAATATAGTTGATTTCTCTTTAAGACCCTTCTTTCTTGCCCCAGGATACATTTAATACAGGAAATCATAGGTCTGACTTTTTTCAGTTTCTTCTGTAATTCTAGGTAGTTGGAGCTCCTCCAACTCTGTGATTTACTGAATATATTTATATACCACCTCTTACTAAAGATAAAACAGGCAGTTTCCCAACCCAAGTGCTGGTTTTTTTTTTTTTTTTTTAATGGTGAGTGATAGAGTGATCCACTTCCTCTCTAAGTGACTGGTGACTGTCTGGCTGTCAGGGCAGTCTTCAAATGGGGCTCTTCAAAAAAGAGAAAGAAAAATACCATATGAGATCTCTAATATGTAGAATCTAAAAAAAAAAAAGAAGATAAATACAAAACAGAAACAGACTCATAGACATAGAATACAAACTTGTGGTTGCCAAGTGGGCAGTGGGTGGGAAGGGACAGACTGGGAGTTCAAAATTTGTAGACACTGACAGGCATATGTAGAATAGATAAACAAGATTATACTGTATAGCACAGGGAAATATACACAAGGTCTTGTGGTAGCTCACAGAGAAAAAAATGTGACAATGAATATATATATGTTCATGTATAACTGAAAAATTGTGCTGTACACTGGAATTTGACACAACATTGTAAAATGAATATAACTCAATAAAAAATGTAAAAAAAGTGGGGCTCTTCAAGGCCACCTACTTGTTCACAAAGGGCAGCCCGTGTGACCTGAGCTGGAATTAGCAGGTGACTTTTCCCCCATGGGCCCTTGAGGGCAGCTGAGCAAAGGGCCACTTCTGAGGGTTGGTACAGCCCCAACAGAGGCCAAAACCTGTGAGGGAAGATAGACGGTCCTTAAATATTCAGGCCACCTTATGAACTATTCTGCTACCCCCTAGATCTCCTTGGAGAGTGCCACGGTGGGGGCCAGGGTCTTCTGGAACTAGAAGACCTTAATTGGCCCCCTGCCTAGGAGGTCTTGGGTCCTGAGCTCAATTTCCCCTTCACAGCAGCTGCCACCCTCAGAAGCAGCCGGCAAGCTTGCCCTGGAAATTTCCTCACCTCAGGGCATCCCTTGAGCATCGGAGGGGGTTGCTGAGCCAACACAAGCATAACTTTACATGGTAAGGGAAAAGGCTGGATGTCTTCCTTGTGAGAACAGATGTCATTTCCCCCTGGGCTCTGGTTAAAGTGGAATTCCTCTTCTTCTCCTAGTCTTTCTTCATTTGAGATGAGGCAGGAGAGAAAAAAAAAAAACGAGGATGGGGTGGCTGGGGCGGGGAGACCCTGTCCTGTGAAGGGGGGAGTGTCAGGGAGGCGGGGTGCCTGCGCCCTGGGAGTGGGGGATGGGAAGGTGGCCCATGCCATTCTTCCTGGTTGGGATGTGTGGGTTACAGGCTCAGTGTGACTCATGCTGTAAGGTCCTGGAACCGGAAGAAATTAAGAGAGAACTGGAGGAAACTTCTCTGTGTATTTTCGAAGCTGGAATGCAAGAATATTCCATGATGCTAGCACATCCCCCTGTGCCCACCTGTTCTGCCTGACCAGAGTGTTGTTGTAAAGCTAGGAGCCAAAGCCTCCTTGAATGCTGGGCCTCTCCGAAGGCAGGGATTTCTCAGGGGGCCATTTCACCACTTTCCTAACAACTCAGAGCAAAAGAACCAGAACAGGCTACAGAATAACCTCGTCTACACTTGCAAGTGGTTACTTTGGTCCAGCGCTGGGCCAAGAACTTCACAGCTATGACCTCATTTAATTCTCTTTATGAATGAGTAGGTTTAGTCCCATTTTAGGGATGGGCAGGTAGGGCTCAGGCAGATTTAAGAGCTTGATGCAGGCTTTACAATCTGGTCAATGATTAAGCTAACAGGACTATTTCCTGGGGTTTGTATGTTTAATCATTAATCTACTGGTTACTTCCCTGGCCCTTTTCTCAGCTTGACCAACTCCTACGCTTTCTACACGACCACTAAATACCGACCTTCGGAAAGCTCTCCTGATGCCCCCAAGCAAGAAGTAGAGTTTCTGTGTGTTCTCAGCGGCTCCTTGTGTCTGTTGCTCTTAAGAGCTTTGCGCTGTGTGTATGAGCTCCCCCAGACATAACTATACTCATCTTGCATCTCTTTCTCTTCTACCTGCTGTCTTAGCACCAGGCATGGTCTCTAGTCCATAGTGGATACTTCAATCCTTTTTTAAATAAAATTTTGAATGATTAAATATAATATTGGCAAAGAAAGAAAAAAAGCTAACTGGCAGTTTGGGGACCAATCACTGTGCTAAGAAATTTCCCATCTCCCCACCTGTCCTTCTTGGAACTTCGGCTCCAGGCCTCACCCGAACATCTCTTCTTATGACCACAGCTATGGTCCAACCACCCCAGCACATGCTTGCCAGGCCCATGGAGGAGAGTTATTTTAGGAATCTCTGTTTGAATAGAGTCAGATAATATCCTTGAAGTAGCCAGAGAAAATCCCAGAAGGCCAGGCGCCTGGTCAGACCTGGTCAGACCACCCGAGGAAGAGGGCTTCCCTGGGGGCATCACTCGCACTGCTTGACTCTGTTCTGTGCCTGGGCCATCCTGGAACCAACTATGGGATTACTTTAAGGGCTCTCTCCCCCAACGCCTGCCTCTCCTACCACAGACAACCCATCTTTTAACACACTCCTACTAGCCCCTTCCAGACGCAGGAAGTCCTCCACACTCAGGCGGGGCTCCGCTCCTGCCCAGACTACCTCCCCCTTCATTTGTCCTGAAGGTGCCTTCCTGTCTTCCTGGGCTCAGCAATGTTCCCAAACCTCAAGTGTTCCTCTGGGACTTGTCTCATGGAGGAGGTTTCTTTTTTCCCCATTTTAAAGGTGAAAGAGACATTTCATCTGACCTCTTTGGCAAAAGTATCCAGAAATGAGAATCTTAGGATGTGATGGTAGGAACCCAAACAGCCTCTGAAAGAAAGAGCCTTACTGGGCTCTTGAAAAAAGTTGTCACTGCTCTGAAAGAGCCAGGGGGCAGAAGAGGTGACTTCCCCCTGGTGACAGAAAGAAGGTGGCTTGTAACTATCTGTGACTCCTGAACTACCTTCTCCGTGGAAACTCATCAGTCAGCTTATTTAGAATCCCGTGTGAGTACTCTGACCGAGTTCCCGGGTATGTGTGTTTGTCTGGTCTATTTTGAGATGTCTTTAATGAACCTCCTGACTGTTTTTCAATATTCTTGCTCTTTTCTTTCCTCTTCCTGGTCGAGAGAATAGGTGAGAAGAGGAGCAGGTGGCTGCTTCAGAGTGTGTGGCGGCTCCTCTAGTCAAGGTCACCAAGAGGAAAGGAACAGTATGTCTCGGGGGAATTCTTTCTCTTTCAAAGCACTTGTCTGCGGATGTGGGCGATGGGTGAGGAAAAGGGCTTAAGGGCTGACCTTTGTGTGCGCCCAAATCTCTCTTTATCACCCTGGGGAAAGCCTGCTCCCTCTTCACAGCGCCAGTCTCACATCGAGACTCCTTCCTTCAAACCGCGATGGTCATGGTAACAGACAACTGCAAAAACAAAGCTCGCGGCAACTGACGCTTCGTTACTTGCTCTGTGCCAGGGATTGCTGCAGAAGCCTCGCTCCTTTCAATTCAAAGACTCCTCCCCAGAACTCTGGAAGGCAGGCACTGTTGTTACCTGCATTGACACATGAGAGAACTGGGAAATTAAGGGCTGAGAGACACACGGCTGGTAATGAGAGGCCCCGCACACGGGGGCGTACTCTAGAGGCCACGCCGTTCCCCGCTGGGCTCTCCCGCCGCCCGGACTCGAGTCTTAGAGCCGAGTCCACCGGCGGATGAAACCCGCCACCCGGGTCTGTCCTCTGTCTGCCTGCTGCTGGCTGTCCAGGAGCCGGGGCCCAGCGAGGGGCTGTGTGGGGGGTTGCCTCCTCTTATGGGCGCTGGCGAAGAGGGGTCTAAGCTCAGTGATTCAGTTAACTGGGAGGAGGACTAGTGAGCGGCAGACACCGTCACAGAAGGGCGACCTGAGGAGGGCCACGCCGCTGGTTTCTAGCCTGTGCTGTGGTCAGGAGGGCTGCCTAATGCTTACTTAGCAGTATTTACAACACCCCAGGGTGCACAAGGACTGTGATTTGCTCTCGGGAGTGTGTCTGCGGGTGTGCGTGTGCAGGCATGAACGTGTAGGTTGTGATATGGGGGAGAAAAAAGCGAAAAAGAAAATCTCAGTTTGGGGATACTATCAGTTGGGTGGATCCTAATTTGACCATTATTGAAGGTCGCTTTGACTTCTGGCCTTGAGTGCTGCTTGGATTTACTCCTGTTTTTCCTCCTACTCTACTCCATGCCAAGGGCAGCTAAGCTTATCTCCGTCTGACCCCAACAATCCCACAAGCCTCTCGCGACTGAGCTCCCCAGGCTCCTCTTGAGCTGGGACAGTGCAGCGTGGACAGAAGCCACAGGCAGGCCTCTGAGGTTTTACTACCCAGGGGCAGAGATGAGAGTCAGGCTCAGGGACCACACAGGGGAGTGCAGGACTGGATGGACAGACAGGTGGGCGGGGAAGGTGGGAGGTGGGTGGTACCAAACCCTGTGTTTCTATCTCTAACTTGGGGAAGGGTTTGTGTCTATAAAAGTCAGAGTAGTCTTGGGAAGAGATGTGAATGAAACTGTTCTCTGAAGAATAGACAGGACTTGAAGAGACAGCAGTGAAGGTCTGAGGCAAGAACTAGCCAGACAGAGAAAACACCTAACATTTCCAGGCTTGAAGGATTAGCACTGAACTTGGAGACAAGCACGTTGACTGGTGTCCTCATCTAAAACCTGGGATGATCCCGATCCTCTCCACTTCACAGGGCTGTTGGGAGAATTAGATGAGAGGAAGTGCTTTGTACATAAGGACAGATGAAGGCCTTTGAAAAGCCGGCTCCCTTCACATGATGGCTTAGGAGACTGCGATACTGAGCGACTGAAGGAGTGGTTTGCCTTATTGAAGGTCACACAATTTACAGAGGTGACAAAACTAAGGCCACAGTCGACATAAGACGGTGTAATGGAAATGAATAGGGACCATGAAATGGTTGGGTACTCGGGACAGATCATGGAGAGTTCTGAAAGTCAGAGGCAGTGTTTGGGATCAACAGTGTGGGGAGGGGGGACCACGGAAGTGTTCTGGGAGGAAGCATGATTTGCAGGCACTTTTTCAAGTTCAACTTTCTCTTGGAAATCACCCCCAGTGGCGTCTGCTCATCTCAAACCCTCTTTTTCTAGGTGTTTGCCCTCTTACTTTCTATGGCACAATTCAATAAACTTATTCTAGTATCGAACTAATACTGACAAATGTAGCTTTGGGTAGTTACGCTTGTACATACAAGACAAAGACGCATGAAGTACACTGTTACACTGATGGCTTTATGTGGGCACGTTCTGCATGCTCTCTTGACTGAAAGTCCCTTCAAGCCAAGGATGCCAAGTATATTTCTTTATTTGTCTAGATCCAAAGTAAGTAATGCATAAAATAACTTATTCTTCTGAAAGTGTAGCTATTTTTTAAACTGAACTTTATAAGCAGTTATGGTGCAAAATTAAAACTCCTTTATAAGGCATACAGCTTGCATGAAAATCTGCTACAGAATTGTTTTTAATTAACGCAATCCAAGCTTGTCTCCGTAAGTTAGTCCTTTTTGTCACTGACCCATCCTTTCAACTCTTTAAATCGTTAAATCACTGCTTAGTCATTTCTTCACATGGAGTGGCAGAGGTGAGCTTTATCAGCATGAGTCAAATATTACCACAACTGGAATCTTTTGCTTCATGTTTGTACGCTTAGCTAAAAGCCATTTAGTTAATGGGGATTGGTTAATGGGAAGACTTGGGATTCAAACTTTGGGGCAAGATCTCTGATATCTATACTTCTCCACATCCTGTAATCAGAAACCCTGGTTTGGGGACTGGCTTTACTTTTCTCTAAAAGCATTTTACCTACTTGGGTAGCATATAGTTAAAAAGCTGTATGAGGAACATGAATCTCGGTTAAGATCATAAAAGATTTGCATTTGTGTTTCCTTCTTTCCTCATTTGTCTCCCCTGCAGACACATCAGCTGTACTTTAAGGATGCAGGGGGCACAGGTTTGTAATTGATGCCAACCAGGGCACACAAGTCGGCACAGTTCCTGGGTACCATGGTTTTAAAGTCGCTTGACTTCACTTAAAATTACAACCTTTACCAACACAAATGAAGCCTCTTTCCTGCCTGAAATTTGTCATAACTACCTGTTTAGGTTGCCTGATCCCAGCTTTCCTTTGAACAAGGCTGGGTTTCTAAAAACAGCACACAGCGTGGCTCATCCGCTTTTCCCATAGCGTTAGGACAAGCTGACCAGCACACAGCAGCGTCTGATCTGTGTTAAAATCCAGGAGCATTCCCCTCATCCAGCTCTCCCTAGACCAAAAGGAGCCCGCAGGGAGCGAGACTTCTTCCTGAAACAGGGGCGACCCTTACATCTGAATGCTATTAACCAACTCTCCTTAAAGACTGCTCTGAATTCAGTCTTGGCTTAACGACAGTTCTCAGGGGACATCTCGAGTATTACGCCAAGGGCAGTAATAAAAGCATTAAGAAAAACAACCCAGCAGTATTTTATTTGCTAGAGTACTGTAAACAGTAATACTCAGAAATATGGATTTACTTTGTCATACCTTATTACGGAAGTAAATTTTTTTTTTGCCTTAATCCAGCTCAGCCATATAGGGAACTCTCAAAAGGATATGAGAAATGTAAAAAGATATCAAAATATACCAAGATTTTTTCTTAATGATATTTCTTTTACTTTTCCAGAGTCAACAGAAAAATACTATGTTATTATTTTACAATTTTATTAAAATTTAATAAATAATTATAGAAAAAGAAAGAAAGAAAGAAAGAAAAAAAGAAAGAAAGAAAAGGAAAAGAAAAACAATCCTGGTCATAAAAGTCACTACAGACACCCTTTCCTGCGACCCTGTGCCCTGAGGCAGAGGAGGGTAGGTATCTCCGTTTAGAGTTTAGCAAAAGCAGTTAACAAAAATCTATTCAACTGGTTAGTGTGCAGAAACAGGATTTAACTTTTGAGGCTTGATTCCCCAAACTTATGCTTCTCTACTTTCTGTGATCAGAAGACCTGGCGTGGAGACTAGCTTTACAAACGCACTAGCTGAACAGTCTTGGACAAGCTGCTTTCCGTCTCCCGTCTCCCCGCCTCCACGGCCTTATTTGCGTGCCCCTCTCTTCCTGTAAACGAGACTCGTTCAGTCATTCACGCGGCTGGCTGATGTTTATAGACTACTATGTGCCCAACTTTGATGAATCACTGGCTTCCTTCAGAATGCTTTTACAAATTAAATAGTGTATTTCAAATGCTTTGTCCATCGTGAAGTGCAGTACAAAGGTCTCAGTCCTGGGCGTCTCTTATCCATAAAAACTCTGAAGCCAGGAAGAAACCTTGAATCCAGAGATTTGAGCCAACCTGAGTATTTGAAATGACTGCGGATCTTAAGTTCAAATTTTGCTTCTAGCCTGATCGGGACCAAAGGAATAATGTGATTTTTTTATTGTAGAAAGGAAATTCTAAGAAGATGCATTGAAATGAATCTAACCCTTCCATTTTACAGATGATAAAATAGAAGGCTAAAGAAATTAAAAGATTTGGGTGAGATCAGACTCCATCAGTAGCAGAGCTGGGACTAGATACCTTTGAATTCCTGGTCTGACTTCTTTTAAATTTTCTACCCCAGGTCTCATCCCACGTAAAAGCCTTAAAGCATTGGTGGGCAAGACCCCAGCCTCTGCTTCAGGACAATGTTTTCAGAATTTAAACGTCTCCATTGATGTTTTCTGCCAAGTCCGTATCACTTACACTGTTATTTTCTTAGTATCTATAAGTCATTTTTCTCTAGCTGTTTACTACATATAGCCACAACCTAAGCAACAATAGCTATGAAATGGTGAATTCGATGTGCTATTTTTAGTTTATTTTTTTCTCAAATTCATATTGAAACAAAAGCATAGTTTCTATTAGATCCTCTTGCATACTACCTGTTCAGGGACTTAAACCATGCTTTTAAGAACACTGCTCCAGGAACCCCAGCTTCACAAGGAGACTGGAGATGAGGTGCTGGACTGGGGGTAAATCACTGTCCTCAGAGCCCCTGGAGCAGGGCAGGGAGAATGGAGGGCAGAGAGGCAGGGTCAGCAGGGCCCGTGTCAACGCCTGTCACGGATCTAGGGAATATGGCAGCATCACACATACTGCTTCCTGATGGAGGCCCAGCAGGGACAGCTGTCCTGACTCAGCCACTCCCCGGGTAGCAGTGCAGACATGAACAGAGGCTGCACTTCTGGGTCCATGGCCCTAACTAAGCCCTGATTTCTCTCCCTTAACGTGCTCTGTGTCAGTGTCTGCTTCTCATTCTCCCCTGTAGGACAGATTTGCAGTGCCTGGGTTCATAAGCCTATCATAACTCTTCTGACGCTACTTTATATAATAAACATAACCCAGCCTGGGCTGAATTATAAATTCTACTGAGTTGAGAGAACCATATCTTGTGAGTGGGAATTTCAGCTCTGAGTCAGCCCTACCCCAGATCTCTTGGGAGTTGGGGGACGTGGCAGGGTTAGAGAGATTTCTGAGGAATAATTTTTTTAAAAAAAGAACAGAGAATCCCCTCTATTGTTTGTTCTGGATGAGAAGACGTCTCCTTCTCCTCTTGTGAAAATTCTGATCTATACTGTGAGTAGATGAGCTATGTCATGTTAGGTCATCAGATCCCTTGACAGAAAGGCAAAGATACTTCTATTTAGGAGTCAAGTCAGAGAGGGGAAAATAAATCCCGACATCTCTCTGCTAACTGAGTATCTTTAATGCAGCAAGCATTGAAGATGGCAAAAAGAATTCCCTGGGGGTTTTCCAGCTGGGGACAACTGGCTTCCTTGGCAGTGGCAGGAGGAGATATAGGCTGAGAAGTCAGCCTTCATAGCCTCTGATTTCAACGTTAAGGGGCCACATTAGGGATCTCAACTCTGAGGTCATCTCTTTGTGAACGCCCTACATAGAGGTGCAAATAATGTATCGGAGGTGACTTTTATCTTCATGAGGGTTTTTTGGTTTGTTCTACACCTTTAGTATTTCTTCTGTCTTTTCAGTATTTCTGAGATGAAAATGAGGCCTGATCATGGATTAAACAATACTGAGGGGAAAAATAAACCAGAAAAGTTGGTATATGCCCCTTTTTGAGACTTGTCCAGTCTGCAGGGTGAAGGCTCAGATCCCTTTGGAGTTCGCCAGACTTAGCAGGTGAGACCTTCCACACTGATATCTTCTTGGTTCAGAAGATACAGCAAGAAGGAAGGAAAAACTTTTCAGAGCCTGAGACAGAATCCTAACCCTGTTTGCCAAGCAGTGTGCAAGTTTACCATTTTTATCATGGAATACGGCTGGGAAGCCGAGAGTCGCAGTGTCAGGTCAGTCTGTCCCAACACCTTGACCAAGGGCAGTGACATTAGTATAATTACTGTAGCCCAAGGACCCAGGGATCTCTGTGGAGCCATTAATTTAGCTTTGCCTCCACATAATCAATCACCAAGTCTAGGTAGGAATCTGCTTTTTTTTTTCTTTTAAATTGAAGTATGTTGTGTTAGTTTCTGGTGCACAGCACAATGGTTTAGTTATACATGTATATATAGATTTCCTTTCATAGTCTTTTTCATTATGAGACATTACAAACTATTGAATGTAGTTCCCTGTGCTGTACAGTAGGACCTTGTTGTCTAACTATTTTATGTATAGCAGTTAGTATCTGCAAATCTAAACTCCCAGTTTATCCCTCTACCCCAACCCTGGGAACGGCTTTTGGATACTGTATTTTACCAAATTTTAATTTCTTCCAGGCTCAGGCTCCCAAGGTTTTAGAGTTACAAACTTTGGAAAGAAAATAATTTCCAAACTTTGATGCTAATTAAGAGAAGGAGGCAACCTCTGGCTCTTAATCCTCAACTCTTCAGGGCAAGTGGAGCCTGGGTAAGATCATATAAGCTCAGCTTTTGTATCCTCCTCTTCTATGATTTATTTTCTCCTAGCTAAAAATTTCCAGTTATTTGCACTCTTTAACCCTTTTTCTTTGGATTTCCCGTCTCATGAAAGTGTTACTATTTCAAATGTGAACATAGTTATTTTTCCCTTTCACACTTTTTGGATTATCCTTTTCTGTATTATGCTTGCTATAGGCAGGTGTATAAATGGATCTTCATTACCTAATATTTATAGTAATAATCCTTTTGGGAGTCTTAAAGTGTTTTTCCAAACATTTCATTTTTTCAAAGTTAAAAAAATCACAGTCTAGAAGACTCAAACCCTTGTTGGCACCCACACTGAGAATTAGGGGCCCAACTGTAACAACAGTGACATTTATTTAGTGCTGACTGTGTAAGGGACTCTTTATATACCTGTCTCATTTAATCCCAATAAGAATCCTATAAGGCAAGTATAGTACTATTACTACACTCATTTTATAGCTGAAGCAAATGTGGCACTCAGTGATGAATAAACTTGCCAAGTCTACCATCTAGCAAATGGCAATGGTGAGATTTGAACCAGACAGTCTGATGCCACAGTGTGTACTATTAATAACATTCTTACCCTCCTAGAGCCTGGCTTTGAAATGACCCCAGAATTTCACCAAACAGAAATATGGCAAAGTGTTTTTGATGGCCCACTGCCATGGACTTACTGAGAGTTTATGATTTTAACCTAAGTTCACCTTATTTTTTGAGCTTGTGGTCTACCCCTGAAGGCCTTGAGTCTGATGATAAAAGCAAGATACTGTTAAATAAAATGCTGTCTCTTATTGGCAAATATTTTTCTTTCCCAGGACCTGAGAAACAAGGCATGCTGAGGACAACATCAATTTAGTACCCATTATGTGTTCTCCTGATGCAGTACCCCGGAACCTTTTCTAATAAAGACTCTGGGTTAGTGCTGATCTAGTCTCTTTGCTATTCTTATTTTGTAACTAAAAAGACTCTTTTGAGTCCAGATATTACAGTAAGGGTTCAGTCTGGATATGGGATCAGGTATATTCCAATCAGTTTCCCCAAGGAGCCAACAAGCCATGGATTCATTTATGACATCAGCCGTGCTTATAAGCTAAATCTCATGTTCTCAGTGAAGCATTTCCAAAGTCACTTTAGTCATATGTGACTGGTGAAAATATTTGAAGCCGGAAAAAGGAAAGTGTTCCTTGGAGACAAACTATCTCAAATTAATAAAAGGTGATACTGAGACAATTAAAATACGTGATGGAGCTGTATTGCTACTAGACAACATCGAAGTAACTAGCTGATTTCAGTACCTTGCCATATATTTTTCAAAGGCTATTTTGGAAATATCTTAAAACCAGATTAGGATTTAGTTTTGTAAAAGTAAACCAAAGGAGAATTAAAAAGGTAGAGACAAGAATATAGAATTTTTTTTTACCCAAAATATTATCTGACAGTTGGAGTGCCTTGTGGGAGTTTACTTGGGGTTAGCAGGCTTAGAGGTTTAGCCTAAGCTTAAATAATTGGGCAGAGAAGGAAAAAAAAATGTGAGCGAGGGTTTATAACAATCCATAACCTTGTCAGCCCTGCAGCCCAAAGAGGAGCCAGTATGATGGGAAAAGAGTGGTGTGGCAGGAATGGGGATGGAAAGGAACTCATCATAGCAGAAGAGAGCCCTTTAGACAGTCTGCAATGATGATGGTGTATTAGATGGGTGTGTTTCCATGCACAGGTCTTCAGGACTGAATGTGTGTGTCTCCCCAAAATTTATATGTTGAAATCCTAACCTCCAATGTGATGGTATTAGGAGGTGGGGCTTTTGGGATGTGCTTATGTCATGAGGATGGAGCCCCTGTGAATGGGATTAGTGCCCTTATAAAAGAGACCCCAGAGCACTCCCTCACTCCCTTTAACACGTGAAGACACAGTGCAAAGTCACCGGCTATGAACCAGGAAGAGGGCCTTCCCCAGAACGTGAACATGCTGGTGCCTTGATCTTGGACTTCCTAGCCTCCAGAACTGTGAGAAATAAATGTTTGCTGTTAAATAACCCAATTTATGGTATTTTTTTTCTAGCAGCCTGAACAGATTAACAGGGGAAGGTGCTTAATTTTTCTTTATTTTCAGTTTAAAGGTTAGGATGTACAAGGCTAATATGTGCATTTATTATTTTTAAATACAGATATTTAGTCATTCAAAGTCATTCATTTACTTATTCATCAAATATTTATTGAGCACTACAATGAGCCAGACACTGCTAGCTGCTGGGAATTTACCTGCGAGCCCAAACAGACAAGACCCTTTCCATCATGTACCGGAAAGAGCAGTGTAAGCCCTGAATAAAGAGCCACATGAGTAAATGTATAATCACACACCGTGAAGAAGAGATACAACTGAATTGTGACAGTTTGTAACTGGGAAAACAGAGCTGGACTAGGGGCCCCAGCAGACACTTCCTGAACAGGTGATGTTTGAGCCCAGACCTGAGGAATGATTTAGCCAGGTGAAGTGATGTGCTGTGGGAAAGTTCCAGGTAGAAGCATCCAGATGAGGAAAGGCCCTGTGACAAGAGGGAGATCTGCAGGTGCGTGGAACTGACAGACAGCTGGTATGGGAGATGCAGAGAGGGAGGGCTGCGGGGCTGAGATGAAGCAGGCATGGCGGGCAGAGGCCCAACCCCGTGGGGCTCTGTGGGCTTGTGGATTTCATCCTAAGGGCAGCTGGGATGTTGTGGGGGGGGGGTGAGGTTATGAGTGTCCTGATCAGATTTATGTTTAATCATCATTCTGGCTACTGTGTGGAGCACTGGCAAGATGAGGAGACTGGTACAGGGGAGGATGTGAAGGGGCCAGATAGGAGGCTGTTACAGTGGGATTGTGGGAGCTTTGACATGAGAGTGAGAATGAAGAGAAGTGGATGAATCTGGGAGCTACTAAAGATTCAAATCAACAGTACTCGGTGATGGAAAGAACACAGTGAGTGAAGGAGGACTGAACTAGAGGATGTTGGCACCATTCACTGTTGGAGGCCAGGCCTGGGCACATACAATGATTTAATATTTGCAAAACTGAGCTGAAGATAGATGCAATACATTTTAGGATCATTGCTTCCTGATATATTCTGGGCAATTTGAAAGAATCTGATCTGTAAATGTTTAACATTCTTTTACTTTTTCTTTGTTGTTGTTGTTAAATCATCATTTCCCCCTTTACTATATTAAATACCTCATCTAAATATAATGGTCATTAACTCACCACAATACATTTTTTTACTCCTCAAATTTTTCTATGTATATTTAAAAAATCATTCCTCTCCTTTTGTAAGAGTTAATTCATTTTTCAAATCTGTATTCATCCTAAGAGTTAGTCTGGAGTAAGGAGGTGTACAGCTCAAAGTCCCTCGCAGCAGGAGAGAGATAAATTAGGAATTTGAGATTGACAGATACACACTACTACATATAAAATAGATAACGAGGACCTATGGTATAGCACAGGGAACTATATTCAATTTCTTGTAATAACCTGTAACAGAAAAGAATCTGAAAATATGTGTGTATGTGTGTGTGTGTGTGTGTATATATGCATAACCGAGTTTCTTTGCTGTACACCTGAAACTGACATTGTAAAACAGCTACACTTCAATAAAAAATAAAATTAAAAAAATAAAAATGGAAATAATAAAAAATAGCAAAAAAAAAAAAAAGAAAGTCCTTAGCAGGTATGCACACAGAGAAGGGTAGATATCTGTGTCCCTTCTTTCAGGGTGTTTTTATCGCAGTTCATACTGAATAACTATGGAGTCAGACTAGCAATTTGAAGTTCAAGGGTCTTCATAAACTGTCACAATGATGAGTCCTTTTTTTTTGTTAATGGCAAGTGTAGGACAGCATAAGACCAGTGGCCACTTGGATTTTAAAAAGAGAACAAAAGAGGATATCTCCTCTGCAGCAGGCAGAGTGACTGTAACTCTAAAGTTTGCACACACAAGAGTGGGGGCAGTTGAGTATAATTTGGCGTGCAATATTGAGTAATCCCTCCAGCATTTGGACAGCGCCATTCAATTAGGTTCCCGGAGCCACAAGCATACCGTAGTCACAGTTTCCACCCTGAAGAGCTCTGATTTAATAACATAAGATGACCCATATATAACACATCATGCCTCTCTCTCTTTCTCTCGCTTCCTTTAAAAGCAAAACAAAAATGGAAAAATGAAAATGAAAACTCGTTCCTTCCGCACAGCCGCCTTTGGCCGGCTGCTGCTGCCACCTGCTTCTTCTCTCGGGCGGCCCCACCCCCAGGCCCTGCGGGCAGCACCATGCGTTTGATAACATCCCATATGCGGCTCTCTCCACAGCAGTTTTGGAGGGCACAGGTCCTCCTCAACTTTTCATTTCTATGAATGCAGGGTGAATGGATGTGGCAGGAGAAATCCTTGGCTTAGGGGCACTCAGGCAAACTAAATTTGAATCCTGGCCTGGTCCCTCCTGAGGGAACTTAAGTCGCTTAACCTCCCTGAGCCTGTTTCACCCGTCACCTGTAGAACAGATACCGTCCGGCTCACCTCACTGGAATGTTCTGAAGATTAGATGAGGGTTCACCTGTGTCAGTCACTAGCCCAGTTCTTGGATCAGATATATTCTCAGTAAGTCTCATAAGAATATGAGTCTCATTTCTTCTGCCTAGGATACTTCTAATAAACAATTTTCATGGTAAGACAAGCCAAATAAAAGCCCCTGAAAGACTGCCTCTCTTGTATTCAGTTTACAGTGAAGAGCTTGTAAAGTCAGAGTAGTGAAATGACAAGATCTGTCAGTGACAATGGCAAACCAGAAGCCAGGTATAAACTGATCTATGTGTTTCCAGTCCTGAACTCCCTGCAATTTACACACACATATTCCTACCAGTTGAACACTCAAAATATAATTCTCGACATTTTCTTCCCCTGATAAAAAGCCTTTGGTGGCTATTAGTGGCTTGTCAGGGAAAGTAAATTTTCTCATCATGCTACTCAGGGTCCTCTAACACTTGTCCTGAAGTCTTCCTTCCTGTTTCTTCTTCAGTCTCCTCTTCCACACATCCTGGGATCCACCAAACTAGACTACTTGCCATGCTGTGCATGTGTGGCACTGTAAACTCCAGGAGGGAGGCCTCACCAGGTACTTGACTCACAGTGAAAGCCAAATAAAAGTTCATTAAGATGGTGGACATTCTTCATTATGATAAATACAATAAAAATAATAATAGCAATCACAACAGCAAAATAATGATAATGATGCTGATGATAGCAGTAAGTAATAGTAAAATAACAAGCACAGGCATAATTGAGCCATTACTCAGTGGCCACTATCTTGTACATTTCCTAGTCCAACTAAACCTTATAATAATCCCATCATTTGGGTACTACCCTTATCCCATTTTATTGATGCAACTACCAAGGAACAGAGAAATTAAATAACTTCCCTGGTATTGGATGACTGACCCTTCATTCATTTATTCAACAAACGTGATTGTGGGTCTGACATGTGTCAGCCTCTGTTCCAGGGTTGGGCATGTAACCTACATCTTCCTCTTTGTGAACAAGGTCCCTGGTTTCACAGAGCTAACAGTCCAGTGGCAGAAAACCAAATAAATGAGATACTGTCAGAAAGTGGTAAGCGATCAAAAGAAAAATTAAACAGGGTAAAGAGGTCCATGGTGACAGGATTATAATTTCAGACAGGGGATGAGAAAAGGTTCCTGAGGAGACAGCTAAACAGTCTTTCCTGATGAGCCATTAAAGAGCTGGCAGGAGAATGTTTCACGCAGAGGCAATGCAAGTGCAAAGGCCCAGGGGCGAGGGTGTGTGTGGTATGTTCAAGAAGCGGTAAGATTGCCAGTGTGTTTGCAGGTGGAAGTGGAAGCAGGTGAGGGCAGAGAGGCAGGGCAGGTTCAGTGTGCGAGCACAGCAGGCAGGACACAGACCCCGGCTTTTGTTGATTCAGAAGGGAAAACAAATGGAGTGTTAGAGCCAAAGAGGGACGGACTCTGTCCTGGGTTTTGAAAAGGGTTTCTCCAGTGAGGGCATGGTGAGTAGTGAGATCAGTCACAGGAATATTCAAGTCCTACCTATGAGAGATGACAGACGGGCGAGAGGAAATTGGGTTCTGCAGGACCAGATGTGGAGTATGTGAGAGAGAAAAGAGTCTGGGATTAGTCCATGGATTTTGGCCTGAGGAATCAAAAGAGGGAGGAGGGGACTGAGGGGTGAGGAAATCAGTAATTCATCTGACCTATATTACCTCTGAGATGCCCAAGAGCCGCCCAAGTGGAGGATATGAGTTAGTTGACAGCTGGGTGTTGACACGTCTTTAGTTCAGTGAAACAATACAGGGATAGAATTTTACATCCAGGAGTTATCAGCACGGGGATGGTATTTTAAGTCATGAGACAGGATGAGATCATCTCAGCAGTGAGTGAGGAGGGAAGAGCAGAGCATGCGTGTGGCTGGGGGGAGGAGATGGCAGTATTGAGCCTGGGGTGCTCCACTGTAGGAAGGTGAGGGGGTGAATTAAGGCGACAGACTGAGATGGAGCAGTCAGCCAGGTAGGTGGTGAAACAAGAGAGGGGTGTCCTATGGCCAAGTGGAGACAGTGCTTCAAAGATGAGGGCAGTGACCATCAGTGTCAAATGCTGCTGATAGGTGGGGCTTTGCCAGGACTAAGACTTAACCCCCAGAGCTGGCAGTGTGGAGGGCACAGGATACCTTGACTCAAGCAGTTTTTGTGCATGCAGCTGCTGGCTGAATTCTGAATCCAGGCATGTGCAGCTCACAAGTGCCTGAATCTCCCCCGAATTCTCCTGGGGTCCTAGCTCTCCCCACCTCTTACAGCTCAGATCATGTGCTCCCTCCCTCCATCACAGACCCTGCCCTCACCCCACCAGTCAAATTTAACTCCCATAGCGTTTGCCTCTTTTTAGAATCATTCATTGGTGACTATGTCTGGATACTGTTCAGTGGATGAGTCCTTGGATTCATAGAAATATGCTATGTGAATTCATACAGAATAAGACAAAACGCTAAACAAAAATGTAGTGTTATTACTGCCACTCTTGAGGCAGCACAAGAATCTTCAAACAGAAACATCCCCAAACAGTCATCCGTGAGCACAGCATCACGGGGCGCTGCTCAGCCTGCTGGGCTGATGGAGAAGCGGAGGAGCAGTGCTGCTGATCCGAGAAGTGGTTGTGAGGATTGTGGTTTTAAGGATCTGGGCTCTGCCACTGGGTGGTTTGACCTTGGGTGAGGCACTCCACACTTCTGGGACACGATTTCTCCACCGTTGAAATGAATGGATTGCATCACATCTGCTCAAAGATCCTACCACCCACTTTCGTTCAGTCTCAGATCAGAAACTAAGGAATGGTGTTAAGAGTTACTAAAAAAATGATACAAATTCTATTTACAGACCAAAAACAGACGCAAGGACATGGAAAACAAACTATGGTTACTAAAGGGGGAAGGGTGGGGCGGTACAAATTAGGGGTTGGGGATTAAAAGACACACATTACTATATATCAAATAGATAAACAGGGAACTATTGTATAGCACAGGGAACTATATTCAATTTCTTGTAATAACATTTAATGGAAAAGAACCTGAAAAGAAAAAAAAATATATGTATATATATGTATAACTGAATCACTTTGCTGTACACCTGAAACTAACATTGTAAATCCACTACACTTCAAAAAAATTTTTTTAAAAAAGCATTACTTAAGAAAGTGCCCTTTCTTTTTATTTTAACTATAAAATTTCAGAGGACAGATCTTGTACTTATTAGTTCTTTGCATCAAGCACAGGGTCCTGGTTGATGCATGATAAATATTTTCCGATTTAATAGGTCATAGGGGATAAACCCTCTTGGGTCTATGATATGTACACTGGCCATGCTCAGGGATCTCCCTCTAACCTGCCACACCTTCCTCTCGAGTCATTCAATCACTCCTTTGTCCATTTACTCTGGATTTCCTACCGGGGGCCATATTCCCTAGGACTATAACGCTCTGGTTAATGACCCAGCTCTGTCACTAATTTTGTCTCTTAGCCCTGCTAGCTTTGAGTTGAGGAAATCAAGATACATGGTCTAAAACACAAGCTGGCATATTAGAACAGGACTGTCTTGGATGATCTAGCCCATGAAACTGAGACTGGGACTTGAAGAAAGCAGTAGGTTGTGTCAGATGAGGGAGGTTAGCTAAGAATTTGTGCTTGGTACTGCTATCATGTCCATGGTATCCCGGAAGGCAGTAAAGTGAAGAAAGGGAGACTGGTTAGAAAACTGAAGACATGGTACCATGCAGGTGGCAGTGAGGTCTGAATTAGGAAAGAGAGGAGATGGGGCCACTGCCCACAAACCTGTTCTTGGATGGCACCTTTGTTAGGGACAGTCCTTGGGACACTGAGTCAACACTCAGTCTGATCCAAGTACCTAGTCTTTAATGGAGATGTTTCCTGCCAGCTGGGAGCATGGAAAATATCAGACAGAAAGTGGTGGAAAGCAGAGACAGGAAGTACACTTCTAAATGCCACGTGATAAGTGCAGGCTGGAAGTGCAAACAGGGCACTAAGGAGGATGGGGCTGCACAGAGGAAGCTATTATTGAACTGCGCATGTCAGATTCTCTCCTTTTGACCCTCCAGGTCCAATTCCCACCTTTCTCCACTCTGCTCTCCAGGAAGTTGACCTGTATGGACCACAGTGGGGTTCCTTGTCCTTGGCTTACCGAGTTGCACATCAGTGGTGGGGGGATGGAGGGCAGAGTACTGATTCCCGTCACCCCAGAGGCTAACCTTGGGTTAGCTGTGTCCGTCGCCCAAGAGTCACTGCTCCTCCTAAGGTGGTCTTTTCTGCAAGAGTCTCCTCTTAGGTTCTGGTTTCTGGTCTCTCCCTTGAGGCCTGACTCGTGACAGCTCTGCAGTTATGATCCCCCGTGGTTTTCTCACATCCCAGCTGTACCTTTGTAATTCTTTCCTTTACCCCAGTTTGATTGTATCTCTCTTTCTTGTTGGGACTCTTACTGATATATACTGGGCCTTTGAAATAAAAAATTGCAATTCTTTGGGACTTTGCCCCTAGCAAACTGTGAGCTCTTCCGTGAGAATTATGTCTTGTTTATCTTAAGTGCTCTCCCTCTCTCCTTCCACGTCTACCAGGGTTTCCATTCACAGTGCTTGTCTAGCAATGGTTAAAAGATGTTCATTTCTCCTCAGTCACAGCATTTCTTTGACCTCAGCTGGTCATGTGTGGCTCTGTCCCAAATATTCTCCTCGGAGTCCATGCCCCTGGCAGGACTACTCAGGGAAGGAACGGTCTAAAGTTCCATTTTCCCCTCCCCTTTCTGACTGATATCACCTTACTGTTTCTTAATCAAGAGGGCAAATGTTCCCACTAAGGCCTTTTCCTGCCCAGTGCCCTAAAATTTAAAGTCTTCACGTCAATGTCAGATGCAAGTGACCTCAGAAAAGACCCTAAATCTCTCTCCATCGTAATTTCCAAGATTGCAAATTCAAGATAAAAATAATACCATCTTCAGAGGGTTCCTGGGAGAATAAAAACAAATGTGACGTTCCATAAGATTGATTGTCTTTCCCACGTATCAGTGACTCTAAAGAATAAGCACATTCTCTCCAACCCCCCACCCTACTTTTTTGCCTGAGGTAAACACTTCGTCAATACATTGAGCAAAGTCATAATAACAACTGACATTTCCTGAGTACTCACTCCCTGCCAGGGACTGTTCTTAGCACTTTATATGTCATTTCATTTAATCCCCACAAGAACCATGTACAATAGAGCCTATTTTATGCTCATTTTACAGATGAGGAAAAAATAAGGGTACACAGGGATGAAGTAATTTGCCCAAAGTCAGGAGCCAGAGTTGAAACCTAGGAAGCTCAACCCAGAGCCGTGCTGTTCATCCCTTCGCTTACTCAGCTTCATTCATTTACACTCCCTGTGACCTACGCAAAGACAAACCGTAAAGATTGGCTGCAATTAATTAATTATCTTGGGGAAATTATTAAGAGACTGAAAATTTGTGAAGTTTGCTCTCTTGGACATTCTTGTGCATTATAATTCAGCACAGGTGTTGCACTCCAAAATTCAAATCTAACCCATTGTGTTTGGTTAACTGAACGGTACTCATAGCATCTTAGTGGCGTCAAGGATACCGATGTTCTAGACACAGACTCACCTGAGCTTAGCGCATGCTCCACTTCCTGCATGATCACCCTGGGGGAGGCGGTGGTGGTCTCGATGTCTATCAGCACACAGGTCACTTTGGCTGGCACAGTTGCTTGGGGTGTCGTCTCCGTGAGCACCAGTTCAGCTGAGGCATGTGAAGTAGGTGTGTGGCTAGAGCTGTGCTCCTCCGCTGGGGACTCTGGGGTGGTTGGGGCTCCGATGAACTTGGTGCTGGTCTCAGTCGAGGTCTGATTGGTGCTGACGGACGCAGAAGGAACCTCTGGCAGTGAGGTTGATGGGGGTGAGGGTGATGAGGCTGGTGCTTGAGGGGAGGTGAGTGCGGGAGACTCAGTGGGGGGCTGTGACCCTGTAGCTGGCACCCTGGCCTCAGGAAAGTCCGAGCTGTGTTCCTCAGGCGTCGGGGTTGAGTGGGCTCCACTGCTTGTTGGTGAGGGGTCTGTGTTTGTGCCTTCCCAACTGGAGGCTGGACTGGTGGGCTCCTCTTCTCTGGGCTCTATGGAAACGTTCTTGGTGGGTGGAGATGTCTGGGCTGATGCTGTAACCGGGAGGACTGAGTTGCTGGGCGTGTCACTGGCTGGGGACGCAGGAGGACTTTGTGGAGAGCTGGTCCAGACTGTTGTCAGTGGAGTGATGCTTGCAGGAAGAGAAACAGGTGAGAGGGCAGATGCAGACACGCTCTGTACCGTCAATCCTGTGGAAGAGCCAGTACAAACGTGGTCAATGTTTGAAAACCTGCACGGCAAGGCTGTTTTATAGCAGTTCCACAGGTTTTTTTCATTTTACACCGTGCCTCTGCAATTGTGAAGGTGATTTTGAAACTCCCCCCACCCCCAATTGCTCTCTTCTCCCTTTGTGACTATGGGTAGGAACCAGAGTGAAGTCTCAGCAGGAGCAGTTATGGGTCAGTCAACGCAAATTCAGCCATTACGTGGCGTGAACTAATCTTCTCTCCTGCTTACTTAAATCTGTGCTCTTAAAAACTGAGACACTCTGCAGAACTGACTTGATGAGAATTTCTCTGGATTGCTCTAGGGTCTGCTCCACAATGACTGGGGATGCCCAGCCTGTGTGCTGAGCATGGGGAAGGCGTGGTTGGTGAGCCCAAAGCTGGAGGACCTCACTGATTGGCTGGTCCTGTCAGAAAAGTTCACTGATTGATTGGTCCCTGTCAGAGGAACTCACTGATTGGGTGTTCCTTGCTTCCGGGTTTTGAGCCCTGCAACTACGCACAGGGATGCAAAGGGTAATGGGTTTGCCCCAATGGGGTGAATAAAAGTGTGAGCACATTTCCTGTTGGGGAAAAAAGAGGGAGGTAACAGAATAAAAGCCTAGGGGAGGAAGGAATCTGAAGTTTGGAAATATTTTCTTAGACTAGAACCTAGTTCTCCCAAATTCTAGCCAAGGGTCTTTACCATCATGCCATTTTAGCAAATATTCTCTTTCATGTTTTGTAAGACTTAGAGTTTCCTTTCTGAGTTTCCTTTCTTCTTTCCTCCCTACCTCCATTTGCCCATTCAGTTCCATTCATTCATTCATTCATTCAAGTATTTAATAAATGGCTTCTAAGTACTAGTGGTCTCCTGGACACTAAATTTATGATTTCACTCTTCAGGGAACTCTTGATGCCTCCCCATATCTCTTCCCATTCCTCAACGGGCTTTCCTCCTACTCATTTCTATCTCAGTGGATGGCACTTCCTTTCCATTGGCTACTGAGTTCAAAATCCAGACATCATCCTTAATGCGTCTCTTTCCCTCACCACTTCCCCACCCCAACTCCCATCAGCAAATCATGATGACTCTACCGTGAAAATATATCCAAATCCAATCCCTCCTCACCACCTCCCTTATTATCTCAGCATCACCTGAGCCACCAGTCACTCGCCTGGACAATGCCACAGGCTCTTAGTTGGTCTTCTAGCACCCAGGTTTCCTCCCTTTCAGTCTACTTTTCACATAGCAGCCAGTATGATATTTTAAATTGGTAAATCAGATTAAGCAATCAAAACTCTCCAAAGATTGTACTTAGAATAAAATCTAAAACTCCTCCCCTATGTCATCATCCCATGTTCTCCTCATTTCCGTTGGTCTCTACTCAAATGTCACCTCCTCTGAGACTTCCTAGACAGTCCTAACTAAAATCATTCTTACTTCAACCCCTTGCTTATTTTTAAAAATTAAAAACATTGTATATATATATATATATACACATATATAAATGCTATATATATAACATTTTAACCATTTAAAGTGTACAGTTCCTTGGCATTTAAGTACATTCTCATTATTTTTCAACCATAAACACCATCCATTTTCAGAACTTTTTCATCTCCTCAAACTGAAACTCTGTATCCATTAAACAATAACTCTCTATTCTTCCCTTCCATTCCTCTCTCCAGCCCCTGGAAACCACTATTCTACTTTCTATCTCCATGAATTTGACTGCTTTGGGTACCTCACGTAAGTAGAATCATACAATATTTGTCCTTTTGTGACTGCCTTATTTCACTTATTAGTACAATATATTCAAGTTTCATCCATATTACAGCACATGTCAGAATTTCCCTCCTTTTTAAAGCTGAATGACATTCTGTTACATGCATGCACCACATTTTCTTTATCCATCCATTGATGGGCACTAGGGTTGCTTCCCTCTTTTGGCTATTGTGCAGTTCTGAATACGAGTGTACAAATACCTGTTTGAGACCATGGTTTCAATTCTTTCTGGGTACATACCTAACAGTGGAATTGTTGGCTCCTACAGTAATTCTGTTTAATTTTTTTGTGGAACCATCATAGGCTTTTCTCTTTTTTTTCACTTCTGTTTTTCATAAAATAAATAAAGTAAAGCAATTTCTTCCTGAAACTACATATTCTTTATTTGCTTATTATCTCTCTTCTCCCAGAGTATAAGCTCCATGCGGGTGCAGGGACCTGGTTGTATTCATTGCTGTTTCCTCCAAGTCTAGGACAGTGCTTAGGTCATTGTAATTGCTCAAAAAGTACTTGTGGAAAGAAGGAAGGAAGGAAAGAGGGAGAAAAGGAGGGAGATAAGAAAGGAGGGTGGAAAAATGAATTAACTTAAGAATTTTATTAAAAAAAATACCCAGTATTTCTCTACTCCCTTTTACATATCATATCGCTTAGTATGGCCACATCCATCAGAGCTGCCTCAAGGAGGGCTGCCTATCTGGTGTTGTCTGGGGGCAGGAATCTTGCTTAAAATGTCAACCTCTGTCCTTCTACATGTCCATGTACATGTGCCTGACGCGTTGTTAGGTCTTCAACTATTTAACCCTCCAAACTCTGGGGAAATTTTCTTGGGGGTAGCATATAGGTAACAGCCAAACATGATCTATATTCACAAGGAATAAAACATAGGCTAGATTTTAGCACAGAAGAAGGGAAAGCAGAGACATGCAAAGAAATTCAGGCACTTGAGATTAAATCTGCTCACTTCTTCATTCATCTGCACAACAGATTCAGTAGCTGATGGGAAACTGTGCTACAGAGTCTAACCTGAAAATACAGTTTTCTCAATATGAAACTGAATCTAACACTTGGATTGTTATCAAAACTACTGGCTTTATTTTATTTAAAAGGAGTTGGTGAAGACTGTAAACCACAGGAGGGATTCTCTCCTAGTAAACAGAGGGGCAGACCTCCCAAATTAAACCACATAATAGTCCATGTTTCTATGGTGGACTTTGGGCAGCTGTGAAGTGTCAATAATTTCAGGATGAATACAGACCAAGGGATCTTTGAAATATGGACAAAATAACAGCTGGGACAAATATTATTAAAACACTGAATCTTCACATATGACCTTAGAGCTTACTGGCTCTGCATCCTCGTAGCTCCCATGACTCATTAAAGATTCCGAGGCCAAAGGGGGAAAAAATGACAATGTTTAACTACTGTTCATAGTATCATATAATATATGGGCAGATGGAGGTAGAGAGAGCCTCAGTCTGGTAGCTGAATCAGTCTTTGGAAGCTTGGGATGAATGGGGAATGAGTCATATGCAAAGGAGCAGGACTTCATTCATTCATTCATTCAAGCTTTCACTGAGTAGTTTCTATGGCCATGGCCTTGCTCTTGGAGAGTTCACTATCTAGCAGGACAGACAGGACATCCAACTTCCTGTAATATGATGTGATAAGTGCCTTGTGGAAGTAAATGCAAATTGGAACGGGAGCCCCAAGGAAAGATGAATATTCTGTATGGAGACCATGGAACGCAAAAATACACAAAAGTTATTTTCAAATGACATTTAGAAAAGTCACAGAAGAGATGACATTTGAGTTGGTTCTGAAAGGATGAGAACACACAAGGTGTCATTAAAGTATATGATGTTCAGGGTGACACGTGTATTGTCATTTCCAGTGGAGCTAAAAGCTGTATTATGGAAATCACTATAGTGCTGAAAATGACATGCTCCAGGAATTGGTTTTGTTGCTGGAGAAGTTCATGTTCTTGTTTTACTCTGATTAATATACCTTTTTTTTTTCTCATTTTTCAAAATGGAAGTATAGTCAGTTTACAATGTTGTGTCAATTTCTGGTGTACAGTATAATATTTCAGTCATACATATACCTACATATATTTCTTTCCATATTCTTTTTGATTATAGGTTACTACAAGATATTAAATATAGTTCCCTGTGTTATACAGCGGAAACTTATTGTTTTTCTATTTTATATGTAGTATTTAGTATCTACAAATCTCAGACTCCCAATTTATCCCTTCCCACTCCCTTCCTCCTCAGTAACCATAAGTTTGTTTTCTATGTCTGTGAGTCTTTTTCTGTTTTGTAAATAAGTTCATTTGTGTTTTTTTTTAATGATTCCACATATAATTGATGCCATATCATATGGAAGTTTTCTTTCTCTGTCTGGCTTACTTCATTTATATGGTATGATAATCTCCAGGTCCATCTGTGTTGCTGCAAATTTCATTCTTTTTTATGGTTGAGTAATATTCCATCATATACCACAACTTCTTTATCCCAACTCTGACTAATACACTTTTATAACTCCTACCTTTCCTGCTTCCAAAGAGGACTGAGGAGGTCGTTCATTTTCCATGGCTACCTCCTTAGTTATTTAAAGTACTTTACAGTCTAGTTCAGGTAATTCTGACTCCTAACAAAACAACAGTGCACGGAATTAGGGGACAACACTGATTATCTTCACTTGAACAAGGCATTAAAAGCCTCTTCTTTGCCTTATTTGTTGTTGCATTCCAAATTGCTCTGAGTGCAGGAGGGTGGGTCTTCTTTCAGCATGAAGATACTGTGACTACCCTAGAGAATGCCTGCTGTCCTAGTCAGCTCAGGCTGCCAGAACCAAACACCATAGACCGAGTGACTTTAACGACAGAAATTTACTTCTCACAGTTTGGAGGCTGGGAAGTCCCATCAAGGTGGGGGTGAATTCAGGTTCTGGTGAGATCTCTGTTCTGGCTTATAGGTGGCAACCCTCTACCTGTGTCCTTGCATGGCCTTTCATTGGTACATGCTTGTGGAGGTGGGAAAGGGGGAAGCTCTCTTAAATCTCTTCTTATAAGGATGCTAATTCCATCCATAAGGCCCCAACCTCATGACCTCATCTAACCCTAATTACTTCCTCAAAGTTCCATCTGCAAATGCCATCACATTGTAGGGGTGGGGGCTTCAATATTAAGAGTCACCGAGATAGTCTGAGGAAATATCACTATGCTTTCTCACATGTAGGACTTGTGTGCCACAGGAAAACCAAACTAAGTCAAACAGGGTTGTATCAGGATTGAGGATTTATCTCAGGATTTCAAAAAAATTTTTAGAGCTAGAAAGAGTCCAAGTGATACATGATTACAGCCCCTCATTTGACAAATAAGGGAACAGGCACAGGGAGGGGACACGATGTAATTTAATTGGCGCATCTAAGAGGGGAAGTTGGGCAGTTTTGCCTAGAAAGAATAGTGTAGGGACAGAGTCCCAGCTAGAACTCCCACCCTCTGACCCACACCGCATGGCTCCTGGCCTGGAAAAGGCTGGTAGCATGTACTTTAGCAACCACCATTACAGAGTAAGCAAGGAGGAGCCCACGTGAGACTGGGCCGCTGAAGAAGTTAGAATAACGTAGTGCCCATAAACCTTCCCAACCAAAGTAGAGGGGCTTTCCCCTGAAGAAAAGCCTTAGTTCTAATATTTCCTTGAGAAAATGGCAGCATAAGTAGAATGAAGAAATTGAACCCATTAACCTCTAAATTACAGGTGAATGAGTCTTGTTCCAAAACTGAGTGACTCTGACAGATACAGTGTCACTGCCCTGGCAGTGATAGGCTCACTGGCCTGAAATGGAGTGACCCAAGGGTGGAAATCTCTTCAACTTGGCCAAATAAGAGATCTGGGGATGCATACTATGATGGCTAACTTAATCTGCAATTCCTCCTTGTAAGTTTACAAATGCAAGTCTTTCCTGAAGCTTGGTCAGGTTAAAGCTTTTACAATAAAAAATAGCTGACAGATTGTTGCTAAGAAGAAAAGCAGACTCTTGGTTGGATAGAAAATTATCTGTTTCCATGTATATTATTATTTGATATGTGAAAAAAACTGTGTCTGGCTTGAGCCTAGGTTTCTTGCCTTGCCAGGAGGAAAGGTTTGGGGACTGATGGCTGGGACAGGGAGGTGAGTTGAAAGGAGTGTTGAAAGGAGTGACAGGATATTGCAGGGTAGAGAGTCTGTGTTCTACACAGGTGCTCTTGCCTCCTGGCTGGACCGGGTGTCAGGAATACAGGTCTGCAGCACTGGCAATGAGTGCCATGAATTGTCACCCACCAAGGACTAGAAGGCTCCTTGTGATCCCAGCCCAGTCTGCCTCTTCAGCCTTCTCCCTCCCGGGTACTCAAACACACCAGGCTTTTGATTTAGTCTATTCCTTCTGCCTAAACAGCTCTCCCTCTTGTGTCTGCCTGAGTTACTCTTGTTCATCCTTCCAGGGTTAGCTTAAGGGCCTTTGCTGATTCTCCTGCTAAATCTAACCCCATCTCCACCCTCCACATCCGCCCCAACCCCCGATGTACGCAGAGCACCTTGTGTCTTATCTTTACAGGACTGAAATTGGCACGTAACTGTAATTGCTTGTGGGAAGCTTTGTTTAATGTGTGCCTCCCCCTTTAGACTCTAATATCCACAGGAAGCAGGGACTGTACTGCATTTGCTGGCCATGTATTCTCATTGTCTGAGCCATCATAGGAATTCAAACACAAATATGTATATTTCTATATATGAATGAGTGAATGAGCTAAGCCCTTTACACATATCATCTCATTCAATCTTAACATCCTCTGTTACCTTGGCTTCATAGATGACAAAACAGAGGATCAGAAAAGTTAAGTAACTTCCCTAAGGTCACCTAGCTAGTACAAGGCACAGCTGAAGTTTGAATCTGAAATTATCTGGCTCCCAGCTAACCTTATAACCATTCCGCTGTCTTGTAGCGGGAAATGCAAGGGTGTTTCTGAAGTCTGTGCTCCATGTTTGCTAGGCAACAAATCACTAGTTTTCCTCTATCCTCCTGAATACATTCTCTAATGTGGGCCACTAGAGAAGACTTTAAAAAAATTACGTGACCGTGTGAACTCCTTTCTCCCGCTTCAGTCCTGCTGCGGGCTGCCTAATGGTCTCAGGATAAATTCTGAGCTCCTTGGCATAACCCGTAACACCTTTTATGGTCTCCAACCCCACCCCTGTTGACCCTGAGATCCAAGCAATCTGAATCAGTGTGTGCTCCTGAAATATCCCGTCTGCCTCCCTGCCCCTGTGTCTGCTATTCTTCCCACCCTGACTCCCCTTTCCCCACCCAGTTCTGAGAACTCTGGAGTCTCACCTCCTGTATGAAGATTCTCCATCTCCTCTGTGCGGCCACCACACTTTATACAGACTTTGTTTGTAACACATGTTCTACTGAGCTCTCCATGGTTGTCTGGGAGCCCTAATGAGAGGGACTGCAGCTTGTTGTTTGCGTCTTAGTGCCTGGTGTGGAGAAAGTGATCCATCAACATTCATGGAGGAAAGACACGAATTTTCTACCCTTTGAAAAACAGCAATGTTCTCTGGCTCATATTCTGGACTGTGATTGCAGAAATGCATCCTCCTTCTGCTTTGTCTGTGAGTTCTGTAAAAAGCACTAGCTAATAGGAAACTTCGGATGGGTCTCTAAAGAGACTTTTGCTATTTTTGGTTGCTTGTATCCACTTTGGAAACTTCAGGGATTGCCTCTCTGTGTGCAGGATATAGACCAGAGTTGCCAGTTCTTGCTATGCTGATTATCAGTCAGTTGGTCCAAATGTGGGTGGGCCTTACCATCCTTGCACTGAATGGACTAAACTTCAGCAAGTACTTGGACTAAAATGATATGTATATTTTAATATGAAAGCTAAATCTTTAGATTGAGGGAAGCCACTGTTTGGGACCCTCATACTTATAAAAATCCCCCATGTTCTCTTCGGTGGGGCTGCTAAGTGCCCCCAACACTCCAGCAGGTTCATCAAACATCTGCAAAACCATGACTAATCAGTCTGGTCCAGCCAGATGGCATTTGAGAGCGCTCATATATCTAGACAGACTGTGCACGCCTCCAGGCCATCAAACTGTGTTTAAGAAGACACTTGTTGGAAGTCAAAGAGCCATCTTCTCCTGAGGGTTTTGCTGCTGGAAATGGGGTACCATTCTCATCCAGGGGAAAAAAAAGACCTTCGGTTTTCTGTCCCCCAAATCAGAACCCACAGACCTAGTGTCTGACTCAATTTCTCTATCCGTGAAATCCAGACCAATGGTCTCACCAGGCTCCCTGTGGGGGCTGTGAATGCCAGCGAGAGAAGAACACTTGTGAAGAATTTTGGTACTTCTTGGGGGAAAAAGACACCGTTTTTTGTTTTTTATTTCAACCAAGAGCAGCATCTGTCTTTCAGTCAAATGCTCCTCCAAACTCGTTATCTTTAAGTTGGGGGCAGGCCTTGGTGGTCGGCCTCAGGAGGAGGCTGTTCTGAGCAAGGACGCCAGTAGGTACCTGAGATTCTGAAGGGGCCACTTGGGGGCTTGCAGGGCCGGGCAGTGGAGGCAATGAGAGACGATGGAGGCAGGGAGGGTGCCTTCTCTTTGGTCGCTTTGTGGCTGGAGGTGCACCTGGGCGTGGGTCGTGGGGAGCGGGGTGGGAGAAGACGATGACTAGTATCTCCCACAGGGGGTCTTCTGGACAACTGTGTCAGGTCCTCTGCACTTCCCTTCTGTGGGCCCAGACCCAACACTGCTGGGGCCCAGGCCAAGGGGACATGCCAAGGCCCACCCACAGAGCGTGTAAGTACGCAGCTGCTCCAGATGCCTGTGCTCCATCCAGGGCCCGCAGCCTTCTTCCGGGAGCCTCTGCTCATTGGAGACTAAGGGGGCCAGGGATCTGCCAGGGCAGCGCAGGCCAGGCCAAGCCTGGGCCCACCCAGTCCCGGGATGGAGCCTGCCCTGGACACGTTGCCCAGGCTTTCCTCAGGAGCAAGCCCCCTTCCCCAGGCCTCAGAGGGGAGGGAGGGAGCGCAGGTAGCACCTTGGGTGATTTGCAGTGGCTGACATTAAACCAAGGCAGCCCCCTTTCCTGTGACCCAGAGCTGAGGCTGTGATCCTCCCCGACACATGCTCTGGCCTGGGGGCCCAATTCAGCTCAGTTTGCCCAACTGCTGACTGAAATTTCAAAAAAATTTCTCATGCGATTGAAAAGAAAAAAACCCTCTGTGTTTGGGTGTTGTAAAATGCAGTGATCTCTTGCCTGGTCAAAGGTCACACCCCCTTCCTTCCACCCTACCTCCTACAGGCCCAAAAAACAAGTCATTTCTCATACCCTACAGCCCTGGAAAGTACCAGAACTTAAGAAAACCCATGATGTTGGCCTGCTTCGACTGAACCGTTTCTCTCAGAGGATCTTTTTGAGGCTTAGAATTGCCCAAAAGGCTGGGGCAGCCCTGGTGTGGTGAGAAGCCACTGCCTTCTCAGCCTAAATGCTGTTGTCCACTATGTCCCGCACTTTGTCTCCAGCTCAGAGCATGCACCATCCGTGACTCCTTGTTCCACAGAGCTGGAGCTCTGTACGTGGTTGGCTCCATGGAAATCTGCCTTCGGAAGGACAGTTCTCAGAGGCATCCCAGGCTGATGCGTCCCGGCGTTCTGACTGGTGACTCCGTAGCCAATTCGATTACTCACAGGATAATGCCCATGAAATGAATTCAGATGTTGTATTCCTGTTGGCCTCCCCTCCAAAGTCCACCACTGGTCACCCAGTGGGTCAGGAAAGAGGGCAGCGATGACTCCAGTGCAAATGCTCCTCCAAGACTGGGAAGATGACTCAGGGGAAGTTTGCTCTGGGAGTGGGAAGTGGGAGGGGGCGGTGGGGGCCTTCTGAGAGAAGACGAATGACCCATGACATCGGTGGGCCTCCTTCCTCCTCCTGCCAACATTTTCTTCTAAGGGTTTTCTGCAAAGATGCCACTCAGCATGAGTATATATGCTTCCAAGTTTCTTTTTTAAATTTTTATGTACTTTAAAAATAGAAATATAACTGACACACAGGAAAAGGCACATACCTTTAGTGCACAAATCAATGAATTTTTCCATGCGATTAAACCTGCATAACCACCACTTAGATCAAGATATAGAACCTTTCGAGCACCCCAGAAAGTTCCTTCATGCCTCCTCACAGACATTGTCTTCCAAAGGTAACTCTTATTCTGACTTTCATCACTACAGTTTAGTTTGGCCTGTTTTTGAACTTCACATAAATGGAGTCCGGCGGTGTCCGGCGGTGTGCACTCTTTCACATCTGGATTCTCTCACTCACTGTGAGACTCTCCTCGTTATTGTGTGTTAACACCTCATCATTTTTCACTGCTGGATAGTATTCAATTGTTTGAAGATACTACAATTTATTAACCCATTTTACCTATGGTGCACATGGGGGCTATTTCCAGTTTAGGTTTATTATAAATGAAGCTATTTGCTTCATAGCTTCTTAGTTAACACTTGTCTAATGCTCATTGTAAGCCAAATTCTGGGTACTTGACAAGTACTGTCACTTAATCTTAACCTCACAATAAATGAAGGGTAAGTGTTATTGTTCTCCCCATTTTACAAGTGAGAAAAGTAAGGCAGAAAGAGGTTAAATAACTTCCCAGGATACATAGCTAAAAGTAGTACAACTCAGATTTAAACTCTAGAAGGCAGTTTATCTCAACAACCTGTCTTCTTAACCATCTTGCTAAGTAGTTGCCTGTTAAAGTTAAAGGTATTAGCCAAACCACTTACTTGCTGTATGACCTTGGGCAAGTCTCTTAATTACTTAATTATAAACTTGTGATAATAAGTCCTTCCATTCATAGAGTTATTGTGAGGGTTAAACAAGTAAGGCAGATAAGGCAAACGTTGTTGCTTGATTAGCCCAATAGCCATTCCCAATCCCCTCTTGCCAGCCTCCCTACGGAGGCTATAAGAGCTAAATGCTCCCTTCCTAGCCTTCTTTGCTGCTAGAGGTATCAAAGCACCCCAGTTCTACAAAATGAGATTGATAGGATATAGGCTAAGGGGCTTCTGGAAAAATTTTGCTTCCTTATGAAAAGAATATGTAAGAAAGAAAAATTCTCTTGGTGTGTGCTCTTCCTCCCTCTTTCCTCCCTTTAATGCAGATGTGATGTCTGGCACATTGGCAGCCATCTTGTGAAGCCAAGGATGAAAGTCAGCCCACTAGAGATGATGGAAGAGAAAGAGAAAAAGAGCCTTTCTCCTTGATGATACTGCTGATCTTGCCAAGCCAGGACTAGGATGCCTAACTGCAGACTTCCTATTAAATAAACAACAAATGACTGGGGATTAAGTTACTCTTGGTTAGGGTTTCCATCACTTGCAATATAGATGACAAACTATGTAAAATGCTTATCACGATGCCTGGCATAAAGTAAGAGTTCAATACATATTAGATTATTAGGTGGACTCTGTCTAATTGGAACCTGGGACCAAATGCCTTCACCTCCTTTAATCTGCTAATGATTTTCAAAAGGCACTTTTTAGGCACCATCAGAGGGAGGCTATTATGCCTCCTGGCATCATCTGTGAGCCTCAGGGATAGAGCACTCCCCGCATCCTCCAACAAAGCAATAGGCAGCTGGACCTGTCAGCGTTCCCGGAGGTATTCTCTAGGCTGATGCCTATGAAAGCTGAGCTGCCTCACATACCCACAGAATGCATCAGAAAGGAAAAATACCACAGCTAAATGTGATTTGTATTTTTCCACTTTATTAAAAAAGAAGTTCAGAAACTTCTAGGGTGGTTTTCACCATGAGTCTTGACAAGAACATGCATGAGGCTGGGTGGCTGCAGTTGGTGAGGCTGAGGGACCAGAGAAAATAGCACTCAGCAGCAGCCGGGGAGCCACGCCTTGTTATCCTTAGCCCGGCTGGCCTGCCTCTGTGTGATGAGGCATGAGCAAGACACACTCCCTGGAACGCAGTCCTATTATTGTTTTTAAATTTTAAGCATCACTTAGCAATTTACTTTAAATTTTTTTTGATTAGATTTTTGTTTGTCTAGGTCCAATACAACAGGTAAGTATTGAGTGCCTGCTCTGATCAAGGCACCCAGGTATCTAAGTGACACGGAGGAAGGCAAGTGGAAGAGATAGTAATTTGGTATTTCACATAGCCTTTCCCTTGACAGCTGCAACTGGGCTTATCTTCCCCTCCTAATACCAGCACATTGGGCAACAAGATTTTAGCATATGAACTTGGGGGGACACAAATATTCAGACCACGGCACTGGCCTTTCAGCATACTTGACAAAACAGATAATCTGTGTGAAGAAAAAAGTGGTAGAGGAGGAAACATGACAATGCCAACATCAGAAGTCTTTATTTGGAAAGGTCAGATGCAAAAGGCCCTAAGCATCAATATTTCATACGTTGAAATCCTAATGCCCAATGTGCTGGTGTTCGGAGGTGAGGCCTCCGAGAGGTGCTTAGGTCATGAGAGTGGAGCCCTTAGGAATGGGATTAGTGCCTTTATGAAAGAGACCCCACAGAACTCCCTATACTCTTCCATCATGTAAGGACACAGAGAGAAGATGTTGGCCTTGAACCAGGAAGAGGGTCTTCACTAGAAGGTGACCATGCTGGTGTCTTGGTCTTGGACTTCCAGCTTCCAGGACTGTGAAAAATAAATTTCTGTTGTTTACAAGCTGCCCGGTTTGTGGAATTTTGTTACAGCAGCCCCGACGGACTAAGACAGAAGGGGACGAGCAAGTAGGTGAAAGGGATTAGCTGGCTATTAAGTAACACACAAAGGTAAGGTATTCATTAATTACCATTTCTGCCCTTTAGTCCTCTTTCTGCTTGTTAAGCTATTTCCTAAACAACAAAACTCAACTAAAACTGTAAGTTTAAAAACTTACAGTGTCAGGACAAAGTTCCTAAAATCTGAGGATCTCTGTCCTCTACAAACATGAAAATGAGAAAGAACTTGTTACTCATTGGAGTCAAGTTCTAGGCTGGAAATGGTGAGGCAGAGTTGGGAGCCCCGAAGTCTATCGGGTTTTGTGGGTGTCAGTGCCATTGTTCTTTGGATGAGCTGCTTCTCCTCTTTGAGACCCAGTTTCCCTGACTATGAATCCTCTTCTCCGTAAGGGACCATCACTACTGCGCTTGGCCTCTCTGCTGAGACAGGTCGTTTTCAGAACTTGGACTGGGTGGAAGATGCAAGTTGAGGATGGAACCACACACAGCAAGACCCATTGCATCACTGGGACTCCAGGAAAGGACCTTGTGTTTCACTGTCTCCTGGAATGTGGTCCATGTCCTGACATGTCATCAAAGATAGGTGGCCCATCTTCGGGGAGTGGGAACCAGGTGCCCATTCATTCCCAAATAAAGAGAAGGGGCCAAGAGAACAGGAATCAATCATTAATTAGGAAGTTCTAGGTATACATGTGAGCTGGTAGCTCACACAAAGGTACAAAGAACACAAGCTGAAGTGGGTACAAAGCTTGTTTCCAGTTTATGTGTGATTACAGTAACTTATTAACTTTGTAGGAGTGAATCTTCTCTGCAGAAATATTCCTCATAATGAATTGAATCAGTTGAAATCAATATGAGAAACCATGCTTTATGTAAGAGATGTTGTGGGTAATGAATTTTAATCAAATATGTTAAGTGATGAGGGGAACTGGCTGTTGGAAAGAATTCCATAGTGACTCCTCATTTAATGGGATTAATTACCACCTAATTTGTCACCTGTGTAAAGAAGCATTCTGATTTTAATTTGCCTAAAAATCCAGACTCTCTTATGCTCTTGTTCCCTAACACATTCACAACTCCAGAGGGAAATGGCTCGCTCTCCTTATTCACCAAATTTGCATCTCAGCTTAAAATAACATAAATCAGTACTTGGATACACACATCCACATAAACATCATCTTCAGGGTTTCATTTGTTAACCAACCTCCAACTGCTGCTACCCTCAGTATCTCTTAATGCTGGCAGCACAGTCTCCCCTGCTAGGAAACGCACCAGCAACACCAACTGGGGAGGCGCCCCCCGGCACTGTTATTGGAGCACAGCATCTTCTGATGAATCTTCGGGACCCATTAAAATGCTACTCTGCAGCCACCGCTGACAGATGCTATTAGACACATCAATCTGGAAGGACAGACTCTGGCAACATGAGCTAACTTGGGTGAACCGTGGAAGCTGTATAAAAATTGGCTCAACTTGAAGAATAATTTTGCTTTTGGTGGTCTACTTATTCAGAATAAATTTGTAAGTGTTGCTGCTGGGAAAAGAATTATTCACAATGTAACACTGCCCATTCTATACGTCGTAAACCACTCCTTTAATATATTCTTAGGTTCCCCCTGGCACTGTTAGGGTCAGACAGGGATCCTCTACATGCACACATGCTTAATTTGAGGCAGCTCTACCTCACGGCTTTATTTCAAAAGTAATTCCCAGGTCTAAATATCCAGCCTGGCGTTCTCTCTCGTGTTCCAGGCCCCTAGCTTAGATCCCTTTTTGGCTTTATATTCAAAATCAGTAAGTCTATTAACTGGTTTTTCTTTCCCCATCAAACTAGCTCCTCTGGGCTTGTTTCTGCCATCACCCTTACCCTTATCCAAGTTCTTTTTATTTACTTTTTAAAATAAATGTTGCATATATTTAGGATGTACAACATGATGATTTGATATAAATATGTACAATGAAATAATTACAACAGTCAAGTTAACTAACACAGCATCTCCTTGTGTGGCTACCATATTTTGTATGTGATGCGAACACTTGAAATCTACTCTTCTAGCAGATTTCCAGGGTCCTATACAGTATATTTACTAGAGTCATCATGCTGTACATGAGACCTCTAGACTTTTTCATCCTATGGAACTGTACCCTACAGACCTTTGTACCCATTGATCAGTATCTCATTTCCCCCACCGCTCCATCCCTGGGAACTACCGTTCTACTCTCTGCTTCCCTGTACTCGATTTTTTGTAGATTCCACATAGAAGTGAGATCATGTCATTTTTTCCTTTCTATGCCTGGCTTGTTTCACTTAGCATAATGTCCTCCAGGTTCACCCATGTTGTTGCAGAGATCTTCTTTTTTCAAGACTGAATAATATTCTATTGTGTGTGTGTGCACATCTCATAATTTCTTTGAGATATATATATCTCACAATTTCTTTATCCATTCATCCAAAGTCACACAGCTCACAAGAGGGGGAATCTTATTCCTCTAGATACCAAGGCTAATAAGGGAAGCACTTTGTTTGCATTGTGGTGAAATATTAAGCTACATATGAACACACACATACCAAGACAAATACACACACACACACACACACACACACACACACACACCCTTCTAAATGATTCAACAGTAAGGAAGACTTGTTTCTGCCCCACCAAACATACAAATTCCTCCTGTATCTAGTTAGAAGGAAATGAGTGGGTCATTCCCTAGTCCCTAGGACAGATGCCCATGTGTCCTGTCAGCCAGACTACAGGGACACGTCTCTCTAGCTCAGAGGCTGCTTTTAGCAGACAGATTTGCATCTCACCCTAAAAGCACTTATCAACTGTTAGGTCTCTGCATGCTGGAGCAGAAGCACTCTGGCTTCATAAAGCTATGGGGCTGTAATTGCATTCACAAGTCTTCATCCAGAAAATCTACTTTTTACTAAATCCTTATCAAATAATGATATATAGAAAAGCCAAAATTATTCTTCACGTGATCATGAATAGCATTTCTATTGGCTGTGTAATTGAATCAAGACCACTTCAGGTTTGGCTCCTCTCTCTGAAATCCACCCTTTCATTCACAACCTAAGCAAGTAACAGCAGCATAAAAAAAGTACAAGCAAACTTTCTAAGCCACACAGAGAAAAGGAATTCTCCTTTCTATGTACAGCTGTACACATGACCTAGGGAGGAATATGCCAGGTATTAATTTTGATTTCTGTTTCACCATAATAAATCCAAAATCAGTCTAGGTAAACACTGCTGAGCAAAGGGAGGAAAGCAAAGTCTTCTTTGAAAATGTGATAAAATTTCTAAAAAGTGGAAAAACTATCAAGTTGGAATCTTCAGCCTCATAAATGAGCCCTGATTTTCTCATTTCCACTGCACACAGGTCATTTCTTCTTGGATGACAAATTATCACCAAATCACAGGTACCAGCCTAAACTGAGCAATTCCAAAATAATTCTCCTGATGCTGCCAATGGCACCAGTTAGGTTTAATGTATGAAAGGAAATTTGACATAGGTATAGTAGAAACAGAGAACAGAGTAGTGGTTACCAGAGAGGGAGGGGTCGGGGGGTTCCTGGGTGACATGGGTAAAGAGAAAGAGGATCAATTGTGTATTAACAGATGGGAACTAAATTTTTGGAGGTGAGCATGTTGTAGGGTAGACAAAAATAGGAATATAATGTGGTACACATGAACCTTATACAATGTGATCAATCCATGTTACCTCAATACAAAATAAATTTAAAAAATACATTATTCTTCCCCCCCCAAAAAAGAGAGAAAAATAAAATTTGATGTCTTTCTCATGTTTGTTTTTGATATCCTGTCAAACTCAGTCCTTGTTTAGCCTTCAATTAAAACAATTATTTAGAATCCACTATGTACTTGATACCATGCTAAGTGTTGGGGAGAAAATAACAAACTGAATCACCAGCCTCACAGAACTTAATATTCAGTGGAGCAAGCCAATTATTAAGCCTGAGGGTAGAATGCAGTACAATTAGGTCAGGGCAGTGTCCAAGCATGTCAGAGGTGGGCCAAAGGCACACATAGGTCAGGGAGGTAGAGCACTTCTAAGAGAAGTTACCTCTCAGACTGGATGTGAGGAATGAGTCAAAGACAGTCCATGAAGAATAGGATGGGCGGAAAGGAGGGGGAACAGGATTTGAAACAGAAAGAGCATCACATACAAAATCCCAGCCTGAGAGAGCATGAAGTCTTATGTCTGGAGCCTAGGATGCAAAATGATCTGGCACCAGATTGCATGGGGCCTTATAAGGTATGTATGAGCTCTGGCCTTTATCCCAATGAGTTTGAACAGAGAGGTGATGTGATCAGCTTTGTGCTTTCAATAGGTCATCCTGGTGAGGGCAGAGAGTTGGCTGGAGCCTGGCCAGTGTTGGAGCCAGGGAAAGCAGCCAGACACTGTTTCAGAGAAGAGGAGCCGCTGTCCTGGACTCAGGTAGTGGCCAAGGAGATGGAGAGAAGGGAGTGGCTCTGGATCTCTCCTGGACTGGGTTCCTTTACCATCATTCTCAGTCCCATCACAGGGCCCCCACAAAGTCAATGCTTGAGGATCCACAAAGCATACACAAATCTGAAGCCAGACTGCTCTGTTCAAACCTCAACTCCACTCCTCATTGGCTTTGTGACCAGGGGTAAGTTATCGAACCTCTAGGGTCCTCAGTTTTCTCAAATGTAAAATGGGGATAATAATGGTGTATATACATATGCCATAGTAAATACACATTAAATACATAGTTAATACACAGCACTTAGAGCAACACCAGGTATGTAAGAAGCACTCAACAAGTTTTAATTATTATTGTTATTAAATGTGTTTGGTGTTATACTGTCATTTCCTTTACTCACAATCTCAGCACACCTTACCCAGTCTCCTCCACAATGGCATCTTAAACAGCCTTCCCACCTTACTCTTCCCTTGCCTAACTCTACTCTGTACATGATTTCTAGATTAATCTTCCAGACATCTTTCATCGTGTCATGTCCTTTTCGCAGATATTTTAAACCTCCCAGTTAAGTCCCTGAATCCTTAATCACATTATTAAAACACTTCCTGAACTTGGTCTTATTTATTCTTCCCTCAGCTTATTTCCCATTATAGTCATACTCTGGGGTGTATCCTTTTGGTTTGTGAGAATTTAAATTTATGTCCTTTTGATTTATGAAAATTTAAATTTGCAAGGAGTTTCATGTCATACCTGCTTTGGCTTGTGAAGATGCATTTCTTCACATTTATGAGAACTGCTTTGGATGGTGTACACCTCTCAAGTAGCTGAGCACTAGGAAACAAGAGCCTGCATGAGGTCATCTTCCCAGTGATGCAGTATTCCCAGTATTTTTGGCTAGCAAGTCTACAGTAGTGACAAGCTTATGCACTGTTTGCATTGCTTTTATTGATTTATTTTGTCTTTTGTGGGCTAAAAAAGGACAATAAAAGTTTAAGGGTATGGTATGCAATACCCATAAGTGAACTGAATGAAAGCATTTAGCCTTATCATACAGTAATTAATGAAGGGACATTGTCTTGGAAGGCCATCAAGACAACTAACGTCACCTACTGAAATGAGAATGTCCATTTTAAGGGGATTTGGTGTTGTTTTTATATGATTGGATTAATTTCAGGGCTCAGGAAGTAGCAACATCTCTTGAAATTAAAAGTAATTATGTTATGGACTTTATAGGAACTTGCCTTACAGAGGTTTTCTGGAAGAAATTATCCTGGAAAGATAGAGAAAGGCTGTTTTTTTTTCCCCCAAAAGGCATTCTGCACCTAATGGTGGGCATTAACTTCTTCCCCTTCACACATGTTACCAATTCCCACTTTTTTGGCTTTCCTTGTGCTCTGCCCTCTACCTCAGCTTCTCCCCACTTTTCTTCTACCATTTTTACCAAAGCTTGACATTATTGCTCAATCCTCTGTCTTCTGTGAAGGCTTTTGTAATAATTACAACTCACATTGACGTTTCTCTTCTCTAAACATCTATTGTCTGTTCCTTATACTTTCATTTATATCTTTTTTGAGTATATAAATAATGTGTAATTAATATATAATAAACAGCTTATATTCACTTCTTTCTTTGTTACTAAAATTACAATCCATTGTTGCTATTCTTGCTGAAACCCTCAATTATCTTATAAAGATGTGTAATAAATAAGGGAAAAAGTATTTTATATTTATCCCCATATATACCTCATTTCCTCTCTTCTGGTATATCAGCTACATACCACTGTATAAATAAATTATCCCAAAACTGAGTAGCTTAAAACAACATGTATTATTTCACAGTTTCTGTGGGTCAGGAATTGGGGTACTCTGTCTCAGGATCTCTCATAAAGCTACAGGCAAGGTGCTCAGAGCTTCAATCAAAACAAGGCTCAACTGGGGAAGAATCTGCTTCTAAGTTCATTCATTTGGTAGTTGGCATGATTCTGGTGAGCTTTTGGACTGAAGACCTCAATTTCTTTCTGGCTTTGGCCAGAGGCCACCCTCAGTTCTTTACCACTTATGCTTCTTTATCACGTAGCACACAGCATGGTAGACTGTGTCATCTGAGTGAGCAAATGAGAAAAAACAGAGAAGAATGTGGGCAAGATAGAAATCATTCTTTTACAACCTAACTTGGAAGTGATGTCCCAGCACTCTTGATGCACTACAATCATCAGAAGCAAGTCTCTAGGTCCATCTCATACACAGGAAAGGGAATTATACCAGGAAGTGGGGATCATTGGCAACTACTGTAGAAGCTGACTAGTACTAAGTTTTTTTGAGGAGGTATATGTGTATACTATATACATAGTACTATATATATATATACTTATATATATATATACACATAGTACACAACACAGTGTTATTTTTAAAGACAATTGCCCAAAGGAGTTCCTTCAACATTTAAGCACGTCTTACTTACTTGTCTGTTGACAACACATTCTTTAAGCTTTTGTGTTGGAAGAAATCTTTATTTTGCCTTTTTTGAAAGTTATTTTTGCTGGGTACAAAATTCTAGATCGATAGTTTTTTATTTCAGTCCTTTAAAACTATTGCTTCACTTTCTTTTCACTTGTGGTTGTTCCTCTGAGAAGTCTGCTATAATTTTTATCTTTTTTTTTATTAATTGTCTTTTTTTCTGACTGCTTTAAGTTCATTTTCTTTTTCATTGATCTTAAACATTTGATTAAGATGTGTCTTGGTGGAGTTGTCTTTATGTTTCTTTTGGGTGGAGTTTGTCAAACCTCCTGAATTTCTAAGTGAATAGTTTTCATCAAATTGGGAAACATTTCAGCCATTAGGTTTTCAAATATTTTTTCTATACCTCCCATTTCCTTCAAGGACGTGTATATTAGGCCAGTTGAAGTTGCCCCACAATTCGTCACTGCTTTGTGCATTTATATTGTAAGTCTTTTCTCTCATTGTGTCATTTTGGAAATTTTCTATTGCTTTGTCTTCAAATTTACTAAGTTTTCTTATGCTGTGTCTAGTTCTGTTAGTCCTATTCAGTGTTGTTTCATATTTGACATTTTAAATCTTTTTCTATAGGTTTGATTTGACTCAAAAAATCTTCCACATCTCTCTTTAAAATGCTCTTTCCTTCTTTTATCTGTTTGAAAATATGGAGTACATTTATTATAATTATCTTAATGTTGTTTTCTACTAATTCTATCATCTGTATCATTTCTAGGTCTGGATCTATTGATCAAATTTTCTCCTCTTTATGAGTTCTATTTTACTGCTTCTTTATATGCCTAATAATTTTTGACTAGGAGACAGACATTGTGCTTTTTTATGTTGTCAAGTGTTAAATATTATGATTTTTTTTTGCATTATTTTAACTGTTTCAACTTTGTTCTGGGACATGGCTAATTACTTGGAAACATTTTGATCCTTTCATAGCTTGTATTTAAATTTTGTTAGGTGGGATCACAACAGCCCTTAGCCTAGGGTTAGATTGTATCCTTCTGAGTACTGAACCTGATTCTGCATGCATTATGAAGCTTCTCTCCTCTGGTTTCTGGGAACATGAATTATTTCCAATCTTGTGTGAATGTCAGGAATTTTTCTGCCAACTCCTTTCTGGTGATACTTTCCTCAACTCCAGGAAATTTTCACACAACTCAGGACTTGAAAAGAACCCTCTTCAGGTTCTGGAACTATCTCTCTCTCTGTAGTTCTGGTACCCTTCTTTGGGAATTCTACCTGCTTTGTCACCCCCTATAATTCTCAACTCTGCCTCTTCAACTCAGAGAGAATGCCTGGATCTGCCTAAGTTCTTTTTCTCTGCACCCTAGCCTGAAAACTCTAAGAATCAAGCTGAGGCAATTGTTGGGCTCATCTTGTTTATTTCCCTTCTCTTAGAAATTACTGCCTTTTATCCAATATTGAAAAACTACTGATTCATATATTTTCTTCTAATTTTTTTTAGTTGTTTAAGGTAGAAAGTTAAATCTGGTCTTTGTTCCTCCATCACATTCAGAAGTAGAAATCGGTTTCATATCCTTTAGTAACCTATTACACATTTTATTCCTTCCCACCAAATTTTCATATATCCCTTATGTTCTTCGAAAAGTACTCCTAGAGGCCAGAACCCATATCATCTGACTTCTTTTGCACCATGCACAGTGCTCTGCACATAGTGAAAATATATATTTCTCTTTACATAGTCTCCTGGAAGGATTGGCTGTGAAGTATCTTCTTGTTGCTTCTATAATAGTGCATCCTTGTGGTCCCTCTCTTATTTCTGTCTTCTCCATATTTAGCTCCTCTTACCACTCCATAAATATAGGAACTCCCCTTCACAATGTCACTCAATCTGATGGCTTCAGCTATTATCTTTGTCAAGTACTTAGTAGCAAATTTACAACACCAAAAGGTCTCAAACTGAAATTTATGTGCCAAATATCTTAAAGGTGAACAAAGGTGAAAAACTGCCATCTGGCAAAATTAGTCTAATTATTCTAATTACTATGCTTGGTTGAAACCCATTATTTTGGCTTATTCCCCACCTTCTGATCCTAACCTCCCACTCCCTGCTGTGATTCTCAGTGTCTTCCCAACTCAGCTGATAGTAACTCGTGACTTTCCAAGACTTTCCCTGGTTGGTCCTAAGTCCCTGTCTCTTAGATCACAGACAGAGCCTGAGGTCCATTTTCTGTTTCTGGTACTGTTCCTGTATATCTGAGTTTCATCTCTGGCTAGATCTGTGTTGTGCTAAGGCCAACAGTATTCCGGAGGTGCTTGCTAATCCCTATTTATACTGCAGTTGCAAAATTCTTCCGCCTTCCAGCTGGAAAAACTGGTTTTGTAGATGAAGATATCAATGAAATTGCTGTCTCATAGGTGAAGGTCACTCCTTTAAAAACCTACTGCAGTGACTTCCAGGACTTACATGCTTGAATTAAATTGAACGCGGACATGCTACACATTTCCATGTGGATACTCTGCTTTCACCTCAAGCCTGGTATATCCAAAATTCAAGTTCCCACCTTCCCTTCTAATCTGACCCTTCCCTTCTGGTCCCCATTCTTATTAATGGTGCCTCCAATCTCCTAAGCTCAAGAGTCATCTTTGACATCTTGGTCTCTTACTATTTTCACCTGATCTGTTTTCTAGTTTCCATGGTTTTACATTAATGATGTTCCCCGTATGTTGTAGATTCTAACCCTCCCTCCAATGTTTCTCTTATTCATTTGTTTTTTCTTTTTTTCTATACAACCCCATTATCACTCCCTTGCTGCAAGGCCTCATCCTTGACGCCCCCACCTCTAACGACCTAATCCATCCAATATAGCATTTTCAGGTAAATCCCTTTCAAGGATGGCCTGCTTATGTGAATTTCCTTTTCAAAAGTTTCAGCAGCTCTTCACTGTCTACAAAATTGAGCCCAAACTAATCCTGCAACACTGAAGGCTCTTTCCTCAGTGATTTTTGACTTATACTACCTTTGTAATCTTGGCCATCGTGCATCCCCCCCAACACCTGTCATCTTCAGTCAAACTGAATTTCTCTTGGAATTCTCTCAGGTGCACTGATGCCTGTTTAAGCCCGTGGATCTGAGTTTTAAGTTTCAGCACACAGGTCAACTCATTCATGTCATTTTCTCCAAGTTTCTACCCAGAAGTAATAGCAGCATGCTTATGCTCAGGACGGTGCCTGGCACACAGTAGGCAAACAAGCAGTATTTATTTGATGAGTGAATGACCTTCTTTTATACTTTCATGACATTTTGTAATTGTCAAATAGCATTTTTATCATTCTGCCTTGATGCAACTACTGGTTCATTCAAAAAGAAATGACTGAGTGCCCGTGTGTGCAAAGTTCCATACTCCAGAGTTAACTGAGCAATGGTTATCTTTCCCACAGCAGGGTGAATGTGTCCATTGTATACATGAGCATCTCTCTCACAGCAGTGTGAGTGTATCCACTGTATACACAGTCTTCTCCCCCAAGCAGTGTGAATGTGCCCACTGCCTACATGGCCGTCTCTCCCACAGTGAGGTCCCCAAGGGAACAGACCGCATCCCATGCCTCTTGGCTTCACTCACAAAGCCTAGTGCTGGGCCTTGTATGACACACAGTGAAAGCTGAATCCAACAGAAACAAATTCTTTTCTGAATTAATAAAATAAACATAGCTATAACTAGAGGCAGGATACTGACAATCTGTTTATGTCTCAAATAATTGAAGGGAGGACAAAGATCATTTAAGATCCCAGGAGGAAGTAGGTGCTGCCTTGCTTCTTTGTATTTGACTTTAGTTCCTTTCAAAACAGAACAGCCTGTCCTTATTGATCAGTCACAAGAGAAAACCACAAACAATGAAAAATCTGTCAGGTTCAGTTTCTTCAAAAGGTGATCAAGCTAATAGAGTGGCAGACTTTAAAATTTCACCATTTCATCTCTTGATCTTGATATAACCCTGTTAGATAACACCTCAACTATTTTAATTTTTAATACACAAAATGAATATTTGGGAAAGTTAAAAGGAGTCTTTACAAATAATTTTTAGTTCATGATCCTTTTATGTACTATTTAAGATAAGGTTTGATTTACACACCTTTCCTTAATATAATTACTGTTTACAGATAGGACTACTAGAATATTTACTGCCTCTCATTTATAGCTCTCAATATTTATAGTGGATGTGAATGTGTTATGAAAATGCTCTTCTCTTCTAAGAACAGACACCCCCACCTAACAAAGGAATAACCCCTGTGGTCTCACCCAAACTCTGGGGTCCTGTTTTCCAACCATGGCTGACTGGACAGGGGCAGGAGGTGAGGGTAGACACATGACCCAAGTCAGATCGATCAGATTCCATCCTCTAGAAAGTTGTATTTGAGACTGAGACATTAGGTAGTAAGTGAGAATTAATGTTTGAATTGGGAAAAATTGGGAGGACATCTTCCCATCTGTTTAAGAAGAAAAGGAAGCCAATCGGTAGATGAAAAATAACGGGAGTAGGGAGGGTAATAGCTCAATGGAAGAGTGTGTGCTTAGCATGTATGAGGTACTGGGTTCAATCCCCAATGCCTCCATTAAAACAAACAAACAAACAAACAAACAAACCAAATTACTTCCCCCAACCACCCCCCTCAAAAAAATAAAATAAAAAATAATCTTAAAAAAAGTGAGTTCTTAAAAAGAAAAAGAATGAAGCAAATATGAAAGACAAATACAAATAATATTGAGCATTTAGTATATATCAGGTATGATCTCATTTAAATCTGACAGAACTCAAGTAAATTCAAGCATTTGCAGTCAAGGGAATTGAGGCAAAGATACAGTAATTGAAGTGGCCAAGCAGGGATGTGAACCCAGTTGTCTGACCCCAGAGCCCAGCTGGTTAGTGCGACATTCTCCTGCCAGGAAACAGCAGAGCGGGATGAGGAACCCTGAGACTCTGGAGAGCAGAGCCAGCTGGATTCCTTACGAAGAGATTTACTGGTCTTTCCTGAGAACTTGTCTATATGGTCTGCTTTTGGATATAAGGAAGACTAATTTCTTCCATTCAATTCTCTCCCTTTGCTTAAATAATTTCAGAGGTTTCAGTTAGCTGCAATGCCAAAGTCATATATAGCAGCCCTGCCCCCTCCATTTCCATTCATTCTCAGTCCTAGCCTTGTCATTGAAGTTCGTGTATATATTTTCAGCAGCCTCCTCTGCTGTTTGTGTTCATTTTCCACACACAGGCACGCATGCACGGCACGTCTCTGCACCTGCTTCTGCACTGTGCATAAAAATCAATTACTTGCTTGGGGAAATGTAGGGAAGATAATGCAAAGAAGGTTTGGGAGATGTCTGGGACTTCATTTAATTGATGGGCCTGGTGAAATTATGAGGGAATATTTTATTGTGAGCTGCTGTTTATAATCTCTGCAATGAATGCTTTTAGTGTAATTAGGCAGTTTGAACATTAGCTAGAGAAGAGTAGTTAAATCTGTGTTCTGCCATCCATACTGCAAAGGAACCATTCAAAACAACTGGGAAAGGTAAAACTTAGCCAAATCCTTTTTTTTTTTTTTTTTTTTTGACCAGGAAAGTTTCTGGCAAACTTTTGCTGGCATCTAGACACACGTAAATCTTCAAATGGGTTGTGCATGGCAAGCTCCATACATTACCAAAATGCCATCTTTCAGCGTTACTGTTATTAAAGAAGACAAGACAATAAATTATTTTATCAGGCATGTAATTTCAGGCCAGTTTTTGTGGTTCTTGTCTTCCTGCCGAATAAATAAAGCGATTGTACATCATTTAGACCCTGCATTCAGACAGATCTGGGTTCAATCACTGCTCACTATCTACAAGCTCTGCAACCTATAGGCAAGTCACTTTTGATCTTGGGGAGGTTAGTTTGTTACTTTTCTTCCTCTGAGCCTCAGTTTCTTCATCTGTAAAATGGGATAAGAATGGTGTCTACTTCACAGGATTGCGGTGAGGATGATAGGGACAATCTATCGTTGGGAAAGCAGCCAGCCCAGGACCCAAACATCTGCACACTTCTTTGCAGAGTGTGCCAAGTGGCAAGCCCTCATGGCCCTCTGACACTGAGCCATTTGTGTAACAAGTCATGTAGCCAATTAAGTGGGTCAAAGTGACACAGAGTGACTACCCTCTTGCCACTGGCTCCCTGGCTTGTTCACTGCTAGAAAGATGCTGAGCTCTGGGTCCCAAATTCCTCAGCTGTAGCACAACTGCCTGCATTGGGGCCATCTGGACCCACTGTGTCATGCAGAATTTAGGGGCAGAGGATCTGACACTGCCAAGTGATGCTCCTGCTGTTTGCTGTGCTGGAAATTGAAATTGTCTTGCTTTTAACTATTGAGTCTAATTGTCTTCTTTCAGCAACTGTGGAGTTTTCAGCAACTGACTCATGTCTTTTGGATCTTTTTTGGAGTCCTGTTACCTCTTGCCATCCTGTCTGACAGAAGTTAGCAAATTTTTGCTGTAGGGACAAGATAGAACACATTTTAGGCTTTGGGGCCATAGATCTTCTCTACTGTGTATTTTTCTCTGTGTACTTCATTCTTTAACAACCTTTTAAAGATGTACAAACCACTTTAAATTCACAGGTTGAGAAAAAAACAGGCTGAAGGCAGGATATGATCTCACTCGCATGAGGCTGGGGTTCTTCCTTGATATCCACAGAAATCACTTAAAACAGCATGTTCTCAATTAGTGAAAATTCAAGAAATGTTAGCTAAGGGAACTATATTCAGTTTCTTGTAATAACATATAATGGAAAATAACCTGAAAAGAAAAAATATGTATGTATGTATACATATAACTGAATCACTTTGCGTATACCTGAAACTAACATTGTAAATCAACTACACTTCAATAAAAATTTTTTTTAAAAAAGAAATGTTATCTATTCTCACACTAATGCTTTCTGTTTGTTAATCTCTAAACTTAAGGCAATAAGGACTTAAAATAATGTTAAGACTCAAAATAATGTTCCTAGATAGTGTGGAGAACTTTCTGGTACACATATAACACACAGTTACTAGTTCTTTCCATTCCCATTCCCCTGGGAACAGGACAGTTCCTTATGTCAGGCTTCCCACTGTGGTGCCTAGAAAAAGCTACAGGTGTGTATACAGACATTGAACCCCTCAACCTTCAGGGCATCTGAGCAGCTGGCCCTGTGCACTGTCCTTTATTTACCCTAAAGTGCTGTGCAAATGTTATCATTTTCCATGTGTACCAAGGCATGCCAAAGGTTGTCAAGCCCCGCCACAAGTCATTAAGCTATTGTTTCACAAAGTACAGCTTTAGTGCATAGTATACGGAGGTTTTACATGTTCAGAGCACTACTTTCAGCTAGAGTGTAAGAGGCAAGGCACCCGGAGAGGCTCACAGATCCCTTCACTGATCCTAGGTGACTGCGGTATGGTTTCTCCAACAGGACAGGTGATGAAAATAAGTCACAGTAACTGGTTAACTCTTAATGGTCCAGACAGCCTCTGAGGAGAAGGATGAACAAAAATAGCAAGGAAGCCATCAGTGACATCAAGAATAAAGGCAATGAGACAGGCCCTAGAGGACTGGTGAACTGGAAGGTGAAAAGTTAAGGGGGAAAGGGTGGCCAAAGGGAACTAATGGTTCAGCCTGTCCACAAATTTCTAGGCACTGATTCTGGTTAAAAAGGCAAAATTTTAGATTCCAAATCTAAAAAAAAAATTGAAGAGAGGAGGAAAAGTAGTGGAAGATGGAAATAATGAGAGGGGAGGAGGGCCAGGAAACCAAAAAGAAGGGGCTGTGGGCTGCAGAAGTTGCACAGGAGGGTAGGGACACTGACGAGGTAACATAGGTCAAGGCCAATCATGGTGCCTGCAGAGCCAGGTTTCAGGATGGGAGGATAAACTCCTACTGGCATCTAATGGCTGGACCACACCAGCATCCCACAGCATCACTACATCACTGAAGTTCTGTGATAACAACATCGAGTCACCTAGAGATGCAAGAATAACGCACAGTCTGTTTTGTTTTTTGAGTCAGGAAAATATACGTTTCAGAAAGATTTCCCTTAAAAAATAGTTAGGAGTTAACATTTCAAAAACTGCCTCCATAAAAGGAGAGAGATTTTAATATTCTGAAATTCATCCCTAGACCATATTCATTGACAAAAGCCACAGTCTCCCACGAATCTCATCATGTGTGAAAGGTGGAGGAGATCAATACTCCAGATTAAGCTTTCCTGGTCCTGAACTGTAGCTGGCTCCTCTGGTTCTCCCTCTGACTGAGTGTAAGATTATGAGTTATCATTGTAGATACACAACAGTATCTGACACCTGGAACAATTTTTTTTTTTTATGATTTTGATGAGGTAGGGCAGTGGAAATCTGATTTTTTTTTCTGTTCAAGTGTTAATGGAAAAGTAAGGAAAGATGCATGAGGCTAACAAGCCTATTTTATGGGGTCAGAGACCAGAATCCTCTGAATAGTGGGCTGATTGACTCAAGGGGTGGTAGTGATTTCCTGTACAGAAAGAATTAGAATGAAAAAGTGTACGTGTCTTGGAATAATGGCAACTTAATTCAGGCATATCACTGGGGATTTGCTTTAAAATTTTTTCTTTGAAAGCTCGACTAAACGTCTCAGAAAATGTTCCTGAAAGAAGTGTTTCTGAATGTTGTCTTGGAAATGAAAGGCCATTGCCTCTGGAGTAAGTGCACATTCACCAGTGGTGGCCATGTTTCAAGCCTTATCCAAGCATCAGCAACTTTATTTGAAAAATACACCCATGCACTAAGGTTGAACAGTGGTGGTCTCTGGATGGTTAGAAGAGGAGGTGCTTTTTTTGTTTAAGTTTGCTTGTCAGAATTTTCTAATTTTCTACAATGCATATATATTGCAACTGTCATAATGCAAAACTCATTAAAATGAAAAAATAGAAAACTATACCCTGGCCATTGTGGAAGGGTTCATTACACAGAGGTAGGTGTACAATTTGCCTGCCTCTCCTAACCAGATTAACCTAATTAATACAATGCATGGAGTCAAAAGTGACTCAATACCAGTGTTTTACAAACTTCTCTGGTTGTATGTAGATGTCTGTAAAATGTCTGGGAAATTTCCAAACTTAGTAAGGGAAATTCTTTCCCTTGCATTCACAGACACACTTCTGTCTTTCAGTTACCCCAAAGTTCACAAAGTGGATCAAGGAAACAGAGATCACTGAAGCACTGCTGGTTGGAGATTTATGTCCCATGTTTTTGTTTTGTTTTGTTTTGTTTTGCTTTGCTTTCCAGGAACAAAACCAAAATCACAATCTAGCATGATTGGGAAATCTAAAACTCTCATTAACTACATTGTCTGCTTATGTTCAATTAGAGCTCATTTAACGCTAAAGCTAGGCTAAAGATGCTTTTGAAAACAATGACGTAGAAATTTAAAGCATCTAATAGAGGCTGCAATCGATCAAGAATTGGATGCCATGATCCTACCTGTCCTAGTTTTCAGAGACTGCATTGACATTTAAAGGCTGGAGTAGGGAAGGAGAAATGGGCAAACCATCTCATCAGGGACATGTGATGACAGCTTCAGCTTTCAGAGTAAGGAAGTGCTGGACACAGTCTTACTGACACAGTGGAGCGGGGTGCCTCCAGCGTCCAGTGCTGCCCCTCAAAGTTATCCCCTCAGATTTTAAGAGATCACAATGACATTTGCCTCCACATTCATCTTTCTCTACCATGGCTGCAACCACTTCCACATTCTATGCTAATTGACCAGAACGAAAAATGCAAATATGCTAGCAGGCTAGCATGGCCAATAAAAGACTGATCTGTCTCCACCTCTCCTGAACTTGAATGAGCAGAACCATCATGGAAGAACTCCTCTGGAAACCAATTCATCCTGTGTGAATGTCTTCTGTTGTCACCTGTCTTAGGGGCGGCCACTGCAGAGTTCACTCACTGTCAGCTCACAAGAAGTTACAGCAGTAGCCAGATGCTTTTCCTGTGATTTCTTTCAAGCTTCAACTTAACTGTATTTCTCTGTATGATGTTGTCTCCTTTATTGGCTCCTTTATGCAGATGATTCATACATCTGCACATGTAAGAGCTGTTAGTTAAAGTATCTTTATTAAAACTACACTTTGTAAGAATGTTGTCATTGCTAAAATGCATGCCATTAAAAATGAAAAAATGAAAGACCGGGAAAGTCTGTAAAATACTGATATCAAGTCACCTTTGATGCCATTCACTGTATTAATTCGATTAATCTGGTTAGGAGAGGCAAACGCATTGCACACCAGCCTCTGTGTAATGAATCCTCCCATGATGGCTTGGGTATAGTCGTCCTTTTTTTTTTTTTATAAATGAGCTTTGCATTATTACAGTTGCAATACATGTATATTGTAGAAAATTAGAAAATTCAGACAAATAAATTAAAAAAAAATAGCAACTTCCTCTTAAAGGAATATGGAAGTCTACAACTCTGGACAGGACTTCTTGGTGTGACTCAGCATTTCGCAGTAGCCCATCCCCGCAGCGTGTCTTTGCTATGTCAGGAGGGAGCTGGGGTTCCAGTGTCCTGAAACCTGAGGGGGGGTGGCCTGGGTTCCCTTGGCCAACACCTTAGGAACTTGTGTTAGGGAGGTAAAGAACCGTCAGAGTGTGGACAGTACGGGTTTCCTACACCTGGAAAATGTATATCTAACTTAACGGCCAGCTAGAGGCTTGTGACGCTGTAAGGGTCCAGGCGGAGAATCTGAGGCTATCCAGGCCTTCAGGGCGGGATTTGATCTTCAGCTTGTGCTCCCTTCCAGGACTCAGATGCAGATGAGCAGAGCCGACTCCCCAGGGGCCTCCAGAAGAGACCATGTCCCCAGCTCTCCCCTGGGATGGTGATTTAACACTGGAGAAGTGCCTTGGTTGTTTTCAGGGTGATGAGGTCTTTGGGGGGAAACAGAAGTATTTTATATGCTGGGATCATTAACTCTTTTAAACTCTTTAAAACTCTGTTCATAGTTATTGGGAAAAAATGTTACTTTCCTCCACATATATTTTTCCAGCATCGCCTCAGTGGCAGGTTTTGCTAATTTTTCTCTTTCAAGTTTATGCTACCTGCAATGTGTACCACTGAGAAAACACCCTGAATTTTATACTTTGCTGACTGAAAAACAAAAATCAAAATCAAAATCCAAGCCAACACAGTCATAAACAAGCCTTTGAAAAGCAATGGGGAAGTGGGGAAGAAGGGGTAAATTTAAATACTACTGTGTGGTGGGGATGGTAGTAGGTACCTTTGTGTGTTAATGTCCAGAATAACCCTGCAGGGTGTTATTGTCTCCTTGTTTACAAGTGAGGAAAATGAGGCTCAGAGAAATAAAGGTCACAGAGCAGATAAGGGGCAGAGCTGATGTTTTCAACTGCCACCTGCTTGAAATCAAAGCCCATGTCTTCTCCATTGCCCTGCCCCAGCTTCCAGATGTCCTCAACCCTCTTATGCCAGAACTGTAAATGTGCACTTCATGCCACTGCCTGGAAACCTGGGACATCAACAAGATGACATCATCAGTTATGCATATTGATGTATTCTTTTCCATTATAGGTTATTACAAGGTATTGAATACAGTTCCCTCTGCTATACAGTAGGAGCTTGTTGTTTATCTATTTTCTATACGGTAGTTTGTATCTGCTAATTCCAAATTCTTAATTTATCTCTCCCCCTCCCCTTTGACAATCATGTTTGTTTTCTATGCTGCACATCAGAAATTAACACAACATTGTAAATCAACTATACTTCATTTAAAAAAAAAGATGACATCACATTGAAAATAAAATGGCTCAAATTGACCTGTGTTACTTTCTTAGGGTCTCTGCAATCAGAACAAGAACTCATAGAGTACTACTTTGTGTATTTACCAAAACAGTTTCCCCAAGGGCGTGCAAGTAAAAGACAGGTTCCCTAAATATAACTCTTGATTCAAGAAGCTATTTACAGCAGAATGTCAGAGCTCGCCTGATGTGACTGAAAAGCTGCCCTAAAAACATGTTGAGAACATTCAGATTCAGCTCTGGATGTTTACCAACGCAAAGATTTCAGAAAGATTTTAAGTGAGATTTGTACTTCTTTCTGAAGTTATCTTACTGTTCTGAAACAGACACATACAGGCAACTCGATACTAATTGGGCTAAATGGAGCATTCTGAAAGACACACACACACAGGGGTTTCAAAAGTAGGTAAGAAAATATGTTTGAAGGGGAAAGGTCATCATGCACTTTAATTTTTGTTTTTGTTTATGTTGTAAAAAACAAAACAAAACCAACTCAATATTTAGGACAAAAAAGCAGGGATGCCTAATAGTGGAACAAGATCTTGCAGATGATGGAGCGGTTCCAGGGCCGCATGGTACTGCCTTCAGTCCGTCCTCCCTCCATCTCTGCAGGTCCTTGAAGTGTGAGTGGGGGTTCTGCAGACAACTCTGCTCCTCTGGGAATGACTCAGGATGGTCCCTGATCCCCCCACACCCCTGCCCCCCCGTGCCCAACTCAGAGGCAGGGACATGAATGTTATCAGTGCCCCAGCTCACCCCTGCACAACCCCATCCAGGCCTCCCCTGCCGGTCACCCTGAGGAGCAGTCTGTGAATAAAGAAGCATCTCTGACATTAAATCCTATGTCCTTGGCCATCCTGTGGCCTGGTAGAGACTGGCACCATCCTGCTAATCCATGCTGCAGGAAGACTGTGTTCCTCCACTTTGGATGCCTCAGAAACCTTTGGGGCTTTCTCCTGGAAAGAAGAGTCTAGAACAGGCTGGGAAAAGGTGGGATAGGTCATTCAAAAGTTAGGCCAGGTCCTCATTAACGCAATAAGCAGAGGAAGCCACGGAATGGACAATTCAGTAGAGCAAAGCAGAACTCAGAGCCTCAGAGCTCGCCCCACCCAATCGCTTCATTTTCAGAAGAGCAAACCCAGCCCAGAAACCTGACCTCAAAGGTAGTGATTATCAGATGTGCAGTTATTTAATGCACACTCAGAGTGGAGAAATGCTGCCGAAAAACTAAGATAGGCCGTCAGTTGTGAGGCATCCCACTTTCAGAGGTGGTAAATGTAAAGAAAAAAAAGGAGTGTCTTAGAACTGATGAGCTGTCCTAAATCGCTTGCCCCTAATCACTCAGAATTCAGTCTTTAGGGCTCTTTTTTTTCCCTCCACTACACTCTATGGCTGCTTTCATGGATGAAACACCTAAAGCCCAGAGCCTAGGTGATTTACCCAAAGTCACTGCGCTAAGAAGGAGAGAGGCAGGACTCAAACTAGACCTGAGACGTCTTCAGGACGGCTTCCATGACTCTATGGGGGCTCTCACTCCGAGATAGTCATCTCTGCCTCTGGAAAATAGAACTGAATCTGTCTGCAGAACATTTGGCTCCTGATGAGATTTGGCTTCCGATAAGATCAAAATTAATGAACGGCTGCCTTGAACAAATGCAGAGAGGTTGAGAGCAACCTGGGTGTGCGCTTGTCAGGGGGGAAGACAGTGTCTCTGGATTTATAATGTGCTCAGGAAAATCTATAAAGTAAGTAATCCACAGGCCCAGCAATTATAGAGCCACTTCTGGCAGTGAGATTTGGTGTTTTACTAGATATTACTGGAATATGGGAGAAGGGTGAGAACAATTTTATTTTCCATAGGCCTAGCCCTTCCCTCCACCCCCAAGCCTACATGCTAAGATTTCTCACAAGTCCTGTGCCAACGACTAAATCTTGCCTTGCTTGTCACTAAACACTCTGGGGGCTGACATGTGAACTCTCCAGACCCAGGTGGCCCAGAACCCTCTCTGACTTAAGAAGAGGGACAAGGCCACACAAGATGACAGCCCCCTCTCAGTGCCTTCTCTGGCCATGCTGGCATTAATGCACAAATTAGGTTTGGAAGAGTATGATCTGGAATGTCTCATCTGGCTGATGCCCCAGTAACCCCAGACACTGTGTACCTCCTGTTCACACACTGTCACTTCTGAGTTAAGCTTAGGGAGGCACAGCCTCTAATTCCTCATATGGGGACATGCTTCTTTCAACTCAGAGTGTTCTGACACCCAGATTACGGGTGAGCCTGGAGCTAGGCTGGTCATCTGGTGCCAACTGCCTTGATTTTGATTCTGATTACTACCAGATATTGCATGTGCCAATGACTTGGATAATAAAAAAGTCTGCAACCAGACTCACTCAGCCCCTGTAAGGCACCCTAGGAGCTCAGCCCATGGATTGTCTCAAGATAAGGGTATGGCGTGCAATGATCTCAAAAACAGAGGGAAACGAAAATCTTGCAGCTCCCTGGCCACTCTCTGATAACCTGATAGCAAGGTGTTGGGAGTACCCAAAAGAGAAGGTTGCTGGAGGAGGAACAAAGGCACAGCCTTCTCAGGAGGTGTTCGGTTCCATCACACCACTGCTTTTACTTTTGTTTTCCCAGCCTCATGAAGAAAGGTGACACTCTCTGAGCTGTGCCTTCAAACAAGTTGTGGAGAAAATGTATCACTGCTCTTGAGACACTGTTTCCAGAAGCAAGATGGGCATTTAAGCTCTGGTGATGAAATGGGAGCCTGCCTTCCCTCTGTCTGCCGCTGGCTTTGGAGGACCACTGTGTGAGTCTAGAAGGTGAGACACGTGCACTAGCGCTGGGGGAGACGGGGTGGCCACTGCCTGCTGATGTGGTGCCTGCCAGCCAGAAACCTATCTGCTAAACAGGAGTTTTGGTTCATACTTTCCCTCTCAATACCTGCAAATCCTCCTTAAGTGACCTAATGCAGCCAGGAAGGCACCTGGGATCACCCCACTGTGACCACCAGGGTCTGTGAGCTTGGCTCCTCTGGGCACTCCTGACAGTGAGACGGAACCACTGGAGGATGTCAGGTGCTCGTTCTCACACTCTTCCTATGTACATGTACCGTGGCTACCTTGACAACATCCACCTGCAAAGAGAGACTGGCAGCCAGAACACGATTTACTGCATGCCTGTATGCTGTCAAGTCTGATTCTCTGTCTGGAAGGTTAGTTCTATTTTTGAACATGGACAGCTTCGGCAAACTAGCTCATCATAGTCTATTATCGTCTTTCACAGCATTTCTTTTTTTTTTTTTTTTCCCTTTCTCTTCCTCTTTTCTTTTTAAAGACATAATTTGAAAACTGGTTTTCACTCCTGAGCTGTACATTAGAACCAGGAGATTTTACAAAATTACCAACGTTCCAGCTCTAGCCCCAGTTTCAGGTTAAATGCTTTGCTATGGGGCGGCTACACTGGAATGAAACAGAGTATCAAACCTCAAGACATTAATCATGGAGTTGGAGACAGTCTCGATTCATCACAGCATTTCTTAAACATGGGAAAGCACCATGACTCTCGGAATGAGCAGAAACCAAAAACTGTCCAGATTTGCCTGTATTTCTCAGATATGATTTTGACATTTTCCCCAACTTTAGCTTGTTTTAATTCTGTCCAGTGAAATTACGTCATGTACTTTGCTACCTTTGAGTTATGAGGAGACAGGACATGATCAAAAGGAAAGTTCCTTCTTTTGTTCTAGAAAAAAAAATGGATGCAAAATTGGCAAAAGAAAACATAACAGAGAACTAATTCTGAAATGCCTTTTCTCTTTGTGGTCAGCAGGACCATGTCAGGGGGTGGGGGCTGGTTTCACAATCAATTGCCATTTCAGTTAATTTAAGTGCCAGTATTATTTTCCCTTCCTTTTCTTCTTGCCTGCACACTGACAAGTAATCAGGGTATGACATGTACAAATTTCAAATCTCATTTGAAGTTGGAATGGTGTATCATTCAGGAAGCACAAAAGTCTTACCATAGAATACAGCACCCAAACACAGTGTGAGGCATAAAACCAGAACAAATCAAACATTTTATTTCCTGACCTGTACAAACTTGATTATCCAGACCTGATGTTTTAGTAATCTGATTTCCAAATGATGCAATGTTCTTTTCCTTAATTTTTCTTGAGACAAATGCTCTAATTTTATTTGTAGCATTTGGGGGAAAGTAAAGTTCAATGTCTAATTTTTCTGATCTATTTAGAGCTATTTTCCTCTGCTTTCTAGGAGACAAAACAGAGAAACAGAAATGGGATCAAATTATATAAATAAATTATGGTTGGCTTGCCCTTAAATATTATAAACTGCTGAAAAGAAATGAAGTCATAGACGTATATTAATTTTATTTTGAAAGCTGGCTAAGAGATGGCATTAAAATTAAATAGCTTTGCAAGAAGGAAAATGAAATGAGGGGAAAAAAAATCCCTGCAAAGACTTTAGAAATAATGAAATACTTATATTTCTTTGCCAGCCTCTTTCAAGACATCAAGATCTTCTGTCTGCTGCTTTAGCCACAGTGTTGGTTCGGATACTTAAGAAACCACCAAAGTTGCAGTAAAAGTTGACACCCTGTCAGTGTGTTGCTTAATATTGGTTACATTTTGCCTGATATTCAGCCACTATTTCACCTTCTCTCTATATTAAAATATCCCCCAAGGAAAAAAAAAAACCCACAAGTTAAATAACAGCAGAACAAGAGGACCTTACAGGTAGACCTGGATTTGCTTGCATTTTATGACCTTCTTTCATGTCCTTTCAGAATTTATTTAAGAGTTGGGAGAGTCAGAATGTGTTAGCTGATGAAATTTTTTTTGGAGCCAAAACCAAAACCAAAAAAAAAAAAAGAACAACTTTGAACTTGAGTTTTCATCAGCTCAGCTCATGTGCCAATGTCAACCTCTGTCAGCCCTCCCCACAAGCTTTCCCCATGACACAGTCTATCTCCCTGCAGGCAGAGGACTACGCTGCCCCACAGCCAAAGCCAGGTGAAGAAATGGGGCTATTGTGAAGATAATTTTAGGTCAGAACACAGGCCAAAAGCCAAGACGGCTTGATATTGCCTGGCTGTCCACATTTCATCACTTGGCTTTACGTGGAAACGCACTGCTCCAAAACTTACCCAATGACAAACCACCATGGAATTGGAATAATTTTTACTCCACCAAGAGTACACACCAAGAGTAATGTGAAGGGGAGACTGAACATATCAATTTATGCAAAGCCCTGCAGACCTGGATCTGTTAATGTGGATGAATGTGCTGGACTGGCCAGGAGGAAAATAAAGCACTCCTTTGGTTCATCCCTTGACTGAAGTGGCAGCTGTCTGGGGTTTGCCTTTGCACCACATGTAAAGTCCTTACTATTGCATGAGGATCTTTCGACTGAAAAAAGAACTTCTGCTCTGGGAGAACTGCCTAGTGGACTCTAGGTACCAAACCACCTGTAAAATTAGATACCAAATCCTCAAAGCTTGCTGTCTCCAGATACTCGAGCCAATCAATTTGGGAGTAAATGGGCTCAAGTAACATCAACCTGGTAATGCCTGCAGCCAAGATCCAGATGTTGAATGTGAAATCACAGGTAGAATCTGCTCTCAGGCGCAACATGCCTAGACCACAGGTACAACCAAAACATCTGGACAGGCATCAAACAGAGTGGATGTTGGTAGGATAGGTGCCACTCAAACTGGAATCAGATGGTACTGGCATGACTGATGATGACAAAGTCTCTCTCAACTTCAGTCAGGTTCCTCTGAGCCCTCTTCCTGACTGGACCTCAACCTTGGGGCCCCTTCTGCCCCTCCCCCTTCTGTCTTTAACCTGCCTAGCCCAGTCTTAGCAAGAATCCTGCCAAGTCAGTTTGGGGAGAATCCCCCACCCTTGACATCTGATCACTTTTGATACCTGACCAAGGTCCTCATCCCTCACCTTTGATGTAAAAGTCCTTGACTTGCTTTCAGCAAGATTCCTGCTAAGTTGGTTTAGTGAGAATCCTTCTACCCTGGATAACTCCACTTACAGATTTTCCACTCACTGACCCCCTCACCCTGCTCCCTGGCTATAAATCTCCACTTGTCCTTGTTGTACGCGGCACTGAGCCTCATCTCTCCCCTGTACTGACTCCTATTTCAATAGTCTCGAATGTAGACCTCCATACCATTTTAACAAGTGTCAGAATGATTGTTTTCTTTAATGGTGGTGACTGTCCTGCATTTAGAGCCAAAAGTCAAGGCATTTTGGTGACAAGAAATGTCATTGTCTGCTTAGCAGGGAGTTTTGCTTTTCACAATTATTTTGTTTGAATATACTTTAAAAAATCTTTAGTCATTTATTTTAGTTACTTCTCCTACTAGTGTAACAAAGAGCCAATACTGACTATTTTAGTTTTGAGGATTTATCTTTAAATAAACTGCTTATTATGGAATAATTTTAGATTTACAGAAAGCAGTAGCTATTTTAGTTATGAGGCTTTACCTTTAAATAAACTGTTTATTTTGGAATAATTTTAGATTTACAGTGAAGTTGCAGAGATGTCACAGAGAATGGCCAATTACTTCTCACCCAGTTTCCCTGCTGTTAGTGTCTTATTTTTGTCAAAATGAAGAAATTGTCATTAAATTTTAAATTTAACGAAAACTGGTATTAATTAGACTTTATTTGGATTTCATCAGTTTTTCCATGTCCTCTTTCTGTTCCAGGATCCAGTCCAGGTACCACACTGAATTCAGTTTTTATGTCTCCAGAGTCTCGTCTGGTCTGTGACAGTTTCTCAGTCTTTCCTTGTTTTCATCACCTTGACAGTCTTGAGGAGTATTGGTCAGGTGTCCAGTAGACTATCTCCCAATTTGTGTTGGCCTGATGTTTTTTTCACTGGACTGGGGCTATGGGTTTTTGTAAAGAATTCTTGGAAATACAGGTATTTGGAAAGAATAACACAGAAGAGTCCTCATCATGAGATCACGTTTTCGTGATTGTTCTGATTGTTGTGTATTGCAAATGTGGCAGCTTTTGCCCAAGGACCTTAGAGCAAGACTCTTCCCATTCCATAGCTATCCAAAGGAAACTCGCCACCCAAGGCATCAGTGAGGAATCTTACTGAAGAATTCTCATGGTGGAAGGTTGGGGGACATAAGGAGAAAGTTACATGGCATATCACAGAGCACACATTCATGAAAATCTCCACTAGTATCCATGTTTCCCCTTCTTACAAAGGAAGCTCAGCCCATGTGGCCCCCACTTACTTGGGCAGCCTCTGAAGCCCACCAGCTCCAACTCATCAGTACCCCAATCCCTCCAGCTCTCATCGTATCCATCGTTACACCCACCATCTTGTTCAGCAGAGGCCTTCTGAAGACCCAGCTGCACTGAGGTGCCTGGTGACTGTAAGTAAGAAAAATTTTTTTTCAATCACAATAGCTTTTTTTCTTTTACACAAAAGAAAGATTAAAAAAAAAACTTTTCTACCCACAATACAACACACAAGGAATGGCATCCACACAGCATCCACTCATGCAAGATGAACTGGAGAGCCGAGCAGTTTCTTGGCCCTGGTGTTGGGGGGAGGGGCGAGGTGGGGGCAGGAGCTTATTTACCTAAACTTTCCATATTGGCTTTCTTCAAGGTCGTGTTTATAAGACAACCACAAATTTCACTTACTACTTTGCTTTAGTCATCTGCCACTTACTCCCGGCTACATCCTGACTAATCTTTAAGCAAGACTTCCTTTAAGCCTTCCAGAGAAGGAGAAACTAACACAGAAATCTCAGGAGGACAGGTCATCAATTCACTCACTCAACAGACAATTATTCCTTGTGTTTAGTTGCTAAGTCAGCTGGTCCCTACCTGTAATGCAGCTCTTTAAATATAATTTATTTATGTTTTAATTCAATAGATATTTTCTAAGCTCCTACCTAGTGTCTGAGACTAGACTAGAGCCTGGGATTGTGTAGTAACTAGAGCAGACACAGTCCCTACCCTCACAGAATCTATAGTCTAAGGAGATAGATATTAAACAAATAATCATAAAAATTAAGCATCATTTCAAGCTATGACAAGAATCGCAAAGAAAATATCAAGGAAGGAGACAAGGAGACCTACTTTGTGTGAGTGTGTGATTTCAAGGGGTGGGAAGGAGCTGATTTGCTTTTTGAGAGTAGGGGTCAGGGAATGCTCAGCTAAGGAGGAACTTTTACAGGAGGCCTGAGGGATGAGCAAGAATGAGCCAAGCTGACTGAAAAGCATAGCTCAGGCTGAAAGGAGGACATGCAGGCATATTCTAGGAGCTGCAGACAACAGTGTGTCTGGAGCACAAGGACCCATAGGACCTCAGCAATCATGTAGGGCCAGGTTAAGACCGTGTTCAAGATTGTGAATGCTGTCCTCCCTGCAGGGCAAGAGGTAAGTACCTCCTTCACTACATATGGGAGCACTGTGAAAATGGAGAATAAATATTTGCTACCTGACCTGCCGGGCCTGCAACCCCCTCCCCAGCCCACCCACAGCTCAGGAAGGAGAAGGAGGCAGCAAACCCACAGTTCAGCTCCCTGACGCCACAAGCCATTCCTCACTAGGGTCTGCTGCAGAGAAGGGCGGAAGCTTCTCTCTGCAGAGGAAGGAAAGAGCTATGTGTATAGATTGGGTCCCACAACAGTCCCCCTCAGCACATCTGCTTCTGAGTTCAAGGATAACTAACTCACTGGTTGCTACAAAGACTTGTATCTGCACCCAATCATCTCTCCTTAACCAATGACTCTGCCAAATGGTTCAATCATCTCCATTTTCCAAGGATAAAGAATTTGGACTCATGTTCTGTAAATAGTATAAGAAGGTCCATTTTTTTTTTTTATTGTTGTTGCACTTTGCTTTAACTACCTGGCAAAGGAACAAAAAGTAGAAACAGTATAAGAACAACAAAAAAGAATTAGTTACGAAAATAGCGACCTGGGCACTTTGTTCTGCATGAGCTGCTGCCCATGTATGATGTTTCCCATTAGCATTTGTCAAAACTAAGGACTAAAATATCCATCAATGAGTTAGGGGTTATTGGGGATCTACTGGGGGTGGCATGCATAGTCAAAAAAAAGGAGTAGAAATGTGTCTGGTGGGGAATAGAGAGATGGCCGACAGAGACCACGATACTTGGGCAACTGGAACTTTCTAAAGTAGAAAGGATAATCCAACCAAACTTTAGGATAATAAGAGCCTGGGCCAGAAGACCAGATCCTCTGCGTTCTGGTATTAAGTATATTGTTAACTATCTGTGTGACCCTGGGAAAGTCAATTTCCCTCTCTGAGCCTCCACATTTGTAAAATGGTGGGAGTATGGCGGCGGGGAAGAGTGAGGAAAGTTTATATAAATCTCTAAGGTCTCTTGTACGTTAAACATTTTATGATTCCGTAACTCTAGACCTCCATTGTCTAATATTATAGCCTCTAGTCATGTGTCGCCATTTAGATTTGATAAAATTAAATACAATGAAAATTACAGTTTTTCAGTTGCACTGGTCATGTTTTAAATGTTCAACAGCCAAATGCAGTAAACTGGCTGGTGCAGAAAGAGAACGTTTCCGTCATCACAGAAAGTCTTATTGAATAGCCATGTTTTTCTTTATAAAAGTTACTTGAGAAGTCTAATACAAACACTATTCATGTTTTCAGTTATTGATTTGATTGTAAAATTAACTATTGCTACCACGAATGCAGTTATTAGGAACTGACATTTATTGAGTTCTACTATTGCTGGAATTGTAGCAATTAGGCTATTACACTGAGCCTTTGCATATGCTTTGTCTAAGATGCCCTCCCTTACCTCCTTTCCTTTATTCGGCAACTTCCTATTTATTTAAAAAAAAAAACTCAAATATTACTTCTTCATCAGGCAAAATAGTTGCCCTTTCTGCTTGGGGTTTCCACTACACTACATTTACATCTCGAGCATGGAGTTCACCAGGCTGCACTGTAGTCTCTTTTGCGAGTCTGGTCTCCCGCCAGACGGTTAGTGCATTCAAGATGAAGAGTGTGCCCAGTACCCCCAGTTTAAACAAGGTGCTGAGTCAATGTTTGCTAAATGAAAATGTTAAAATATCTTTTTAAGACTGAGTCACCACCTTTTCCTTCCACTCCATCCTATTGAGATGCTTTCCATTTTCCCTGGAACTTGCAGTTTAGATGCATTCATTATCTGCAAGCAGAGGGCTCCAGGGTCTTCAGGCAGGGAGAACAGTTAAATACATACGTCCATAATCATTTTGCGGACAAGTTATTCTTTCCAAGTCTCTCTGCAAGCAGGCTGTCTTTTACAGGCGAGGAAATACTATGACTTCCTACCAATTCTGGTGAAGTTCTGTCCACATTTTCTACCCTGCGCCAGGCCTGGGCAGTGCTCTGGGCCACCTGCCTATGGTGACAGAGGCCATTCAGAAATACTACAGGCCAGCAGGGTGCAGCTTGGCTGTTGTCTTGTTTTATCCCCTCCCCAAAGCAAAAGGACTGCAGCAGCTTTATAAAGTGATGTAAAAGTTATTCACAAGGACCTTCGTGCACAGTTAAAAAGACACATGGTCACCCCACACATTCTCCCTGGGAGCAGAGCAGAATCCCTCGACTGCCTGCCACCCTTACTCCAGACAGACATGGGAGAATAAAGTCATTCCTCCCTTCCCTGTCCTTTAAAGTCATACAGGCATCACTATTTAGAGTCATCCTTTTTTCCTCCCACATTTTAAAAAGGGCTGAGGTAGGTTCGAATCTAAAAAAAAAAAAACCCAAAAAACAAAAAAGAAAAAGAAAAAAAAATCCAAACAACAAAAAGTCCTAATCAATCAACCTTACAAACAAAGTCAGAAATATTATTAGAACAAAGGTTAGGAAGAGAGATACTGTTTATTGAAGACTTCTCATGTGTCAGGATTGTCCTGGGTAAACAAATCTCTTATAATCCAACAACCCCCAAAGATATGTTTAATGATCGCATCTTACAGACGGAGGCATGGAAGCCCAGAAGAGATGTGATGAATAAACAGAGAGCGTGGATTCAATGGCGGAGCGATATGGGAGCCAGAAGCTCTGCGGCTTTGGAGGAATTGTTGGACCACTTCAAGCCTCCGTGTCCTCATTCAGAAACGGAGCCCAACAGCACCAACCTTCCAGGGCTGTTTTTGAGCCAGATAAGAAAATGCCTGCAACGCACCTAAACACGATGGCCACATCTTACTAGGTTTAATGTTAGTTTCCCTTCCCCTCTGCTTGTCTGCTAAATGTCAGAGTTGGAATTCAAAAGCAGGATCATGGGCCCCAAACCAAGTTCTCTGCAGATCAGTAATGAAAACTTGTCTGAGCTGCTCCTCCACCTCTGTGGTGATAGACTCAAACTAGCTGAATCTGAGTCGTTCTTACCTTTGTACTGGGCAAAACACTCTCTGTTGTTTTATATATCTATGCCCAGATGTAAATCTTTTAGAAGTCAAAATCAAAACAAATCAATCATGCATCTCCCAGTGCATTATAAGGTGCCTTCAGCACAGCCTGATCACAAAAATATCTTTTCCAGCCACTTAATGTCATAGAACTACTTAGGAAAGAGGTTTAGCGTTGGCAAAAGACAATAGAATAATTACTGGGTTTCAGTGCCTATGGAATTTGCAAAATGCCCGTAAGACACAGGGAGAAATAATAGCCTTTTTAGCTTTCCTTGTCCTAAATCTCTTTCGTAGTCTCCCTGCTTTGAAGTAGGCTTTGTACACTTCTTGAAAGAAAAAAAAAAAGAGCAAGTCCACAAAAAAAAAAGTTCTTGTGGAAAAGTGTAGGCTGCATTTAGAACTGGGGAAGATCTCAGTCTTCGTAGTTTTCTTGCTGGTCAGAGATATATTTGTCCTTGGCTTGGTAAGGAGAAAGATTCTGAAGTTTTAGGAAAAAAGTCTTCAAATTCATAATCCAGGGAATGCACTATTTCTCTTACCTTGGAATTTATTTTGCATACAGCTCCTTCTCCACTGCATGAGTCTCTGAAAACAGTCTCATCTGACAACATATTTCCCAGCCTGTGCACCCCTTCCCCACCCCCAATGCCCTAAGAATACTGTAGAGACAGCTGTGCTACAACGAACTGGCGCAAAGCGGGAGCTGTGAGATTGGCACTGAGTTTGGCTCAGTACCTTTCTCTGTGGCTTTGGACGTGTAACCTCACTTCTATGAGTCTTGATTTTTCTTGTCTGTAGAATGGGGGTCCTGGCTGGCTGCCAAGAGCTTGTGAGGACTGAGTCTCATTTTGCACCTGCAAGCTCTGTAGTGACCACAAGGTGCTATTTGAATGTTTTTATTAGAATTTAAGGAGCAGGAGCCTGAAGAACTGTCTGCTCAGGGCAGTATTTTCCATTTTTAAATCGACATGCATACTTGCCACTAGTCTAATTAATTTTGGATCAGTTTTTTTGGGTCCTAGAGTTTGAAAGCTAACGTAAGTGGCTTCCAGACTACTGAGCTGTGTGTATTAAACTTGCTTTTATGGCATTCTACATAACAGACTGTGATGGATAAAAACACCAGCCCAGGAAGTCAAAACACCCATGGCTGACTCCCAGGGCTCTCAGTGACCTTAGCGACACAACTCTGAGCCCTTCTGCTGCTCCCTGACACCCTGCCCTGCCATTCCCTTATCTGTAACTTGAAAGGTCACTGTCTTTCTTTGTGAATGACCCAAGCTCGCACACAATGAGTGCATGTAAGAGCAGCCTGCACATTGGAAGCCACAGCCCAAGTAACTTAAGCTAGCACTGCTGTAGAGTAAGGACTCCCTGAAGCACCAGGCTACCTCTAGGAGCTTTATGAATTTCAAGGAAAGAGCAAGTCATTTAAGGATCAAATCAATCAGAAAGTGAATGTTTGATGTTCTTAAACTTATTAAAACCCAGAGTTCAAGAACTAGATACAATCTATGGTTTTTCTCTCAAGGGAAAAAAAAGCACATCATCCGCGTTGGCTGCGATGTTTCCTGGACTTTCTGGCCCTGAGTGATGGATCACCTAAGTTGGGTAGATCTTGGGTTAAGAATCTCTTTTCAGATTATAAAGGGCAGATAGTAAAACTCATCTCATTTAATCCTCTTATTTAACAGATGACAAGTGTAGGCAAGGAGGTTACCCGGGACCACAGCACGTATGTTAGACATGGTTTTAAACATGTTGTTTTTTGTTTCCAATTTAAAAATCAACATGCCATGTTAGAATATAGAGAAAGCTCAGTTATTTGGACTATTTCATTTACCAGAATATTTTATTCATCATCCCTGTTAAAGACCAGCTTATGCATACCTCATCCATTTTCCATACCATAAATTGAATTTATACCTTGAAAACGATGCCATGGACCAAGAAAGTACAGATTGAATTAACCCAATGTCCCACTTAAAGCCAAATTGCTAATGCTTATAGAAGGATAAGCTTTATATCCTTTATAAAGGATATAAAGTACAGATTGAATTAACCCAATGTCCCACTTAAAGCCAAATTGCTAATGCTTATAGAAGGATAAGCTTTATATCCCAACTTTACCTACTTGGGCTTAAACCTAAATTCTTAGATAAATTTTGACCCCTAACTGTTAATCAGGTTTCCTGAATTCACACAGTTTTGAGTCAATGGCCCATATTCTGCCAGACTCCTCATCAAAACTAGAAGTCAGGTGTTGCTTAAATCTGATGCTAAGAAAAGTGCATTTTTATAAAAATAAAACTGAGAAAATGTGTAAACAATATAATTCACACATTTAGGCGTCTGGGTAATGAGGGCCAGCCTTCCCATGGCAGATGGGATTTGGTTTCTGTTTTTCATTCACTGGCATCACAACCAGCAGAAATTGCTCTTCTGCAGGTGCAGCAGGGTTGATTGTGTTTTCTGAACACAATGCTGGAAAAGGCCATCAGCATCACAAGTGAAACGAAAATGAGCAGGTACAACTATTGAGCTTACAGCAAGGTGTGGTCAACATATCGGTCACTGCGTAATTTCAACACAGCAGCATTTTTTTTTGTTGGATGTTATGAGTCAAACAAGGTCAAATTTGGGTTGTTAAAAATCTGGCAGTCGTTGCTCAGCAAAGAACATAGGTGCCTTTTCTTTTCCCAGCTGCTCCTGTCTGTCAGGCTTTACCAGAATACAGTTTGGCACAGCTCTGCAGAAGATAAATGCTGTCACTTTGGCTCATGGAGACTTGACGAAGTAGCAAGCAGCCCATGTCAATAAACCTGTCTCTCTAATACAAGTTGTGTGTGCCCTCCTAGAAACCTAATCCTGATTACGTCAAAGAAAAATTGAGTCTTTTCCCTGGAGCTCCTGTCCCTTTGCACACCATCTCAGAAGGCTGTGGGTTTTTCCTGGATGGTTCTCACTCAAATGGTGGATGATCTCTTCCCACTAATTTCAAGAAGAATTTATTGTGGGTAATATGTTAAAGCTTCAGAGGATGTATTTCAGATCTACTCCTAGTTTCTGTCTCAAGTGCCATGTAGTCTCAAGCAGAAGCCAAGCCACCTTTGGAGAGGAGGTTTCGAAGTGGCCAGATCAACTACAGTAGAGTTGGTAGCCTCCTGATCCACCAGCTTGACTTGCCAAGGGAGACACGCTGTTCACCAGACGTGCCCCACTTTCCTTCTTCCTCTTGTCAAGGCCCTTCGGGGTTTGAGCTCCAGCTGATTCATTTGCTTTCCCCTGTCAGATGTCTCTGGAGAGGCCAGGATGTTCTCAGATGTCAGTGGCGGTGGGGATCACTTTTCAAACTTTAATGTCTCTTGTCATTTCTTTCATTCTGGAAGAATTATCATAAAGTACAATCTGCCGTGGAAAAGTTTGGTTATCCCAAGCGTGTGTCTCTAACCAGATACATGAGCTGGCTGACCTGCTCACCCCTTATGTAACCTCAGATTTCCTGATTAACTCCTTTAATCTTAATTGTTTTAAAGAAAAAATTCAAAGCTTCTAAAGCTCTTTACTCCTCGTCTCCTGGGCACTGATTTTGGGTCCCAGGCTGTCTCACCACATTGCTTTGGCAAAACAATGGCTCTCCCTGGGACTTAAAAAATATAATGAGGCTGTTCTCTTGCTTTGTAACTTTTTATCTCAGCATGAACTCAACTCTCATCAAGGAGTTTTGTTTATAGTGTCGGGGCTTTAAACATTTTTTTTTTTATTCCTTTAAGAATAACCCAAATCAATAAAGGCTTTAGACAGTAGACCTCTTACTTTTCTTAGAATATTTCACTTGCTTATATAATCAAACCTATCTAACTAATTAAATCTCCTGTTAAATGAAATTATATTTTTTCCAAAGGGAAGAATTTCAAATGTTGATTTTTCACTCTGATTTACAAGGAAAGCTATGATTCCAGAGAACACTGAACAGGCAGATATAGAACCAAATAAATGTCCATGTTCTACCTTATTAGCACCCTAGTTACTAATCAGAGGACATGTTGTATATATGTTAATGTCTGTTGAATGTGTAGAATAACCTGCTTTTTTATGGGGAGGAAGTGTTGAATGTTAGACATTACAGAAAATGTATGAATCCACTGAATATTAATTTTCCCAGAAAAAGACATTCTTTTTATGCTACTTGGTCTTCACCTTTAAAAATTCTTCTAAATATTTTAGTTAAGAAGGAAGCAAGTAAGAAACGAGAAGAACACACATCCTACCCACAAACATACATATACACACATCACACACACGCACACGCACACACACACACTTTTCATGCAGGCAGACAGAAATCCACTGTTCTAGAATGTCACAATTCATATTTTTTCCATGAAAGATTTCTGTGGCCCTCTGTGGCCCACATCAATGATGCAGACCTTAGAACTGAGGAAGAGACCTTTTAGGGAGCAGATCATACCCTCTCTGCACCTGGAGGAAAGGTATCGTACCTAGAGCAAGGAGCTACATCCCAAAACAGCAGAAGCTATTTTCATCTCCTGCGACTTTCTGCTTTTTCTTTTCTCTTCCTGACTCTGGCTCAGGCACAATGATGCAAACAATATAGTATTCACCATGGCAGAGAAGAAGTGAAACAGTGCCCTTAACATTTGTCATGTGCCTCCCAAACAGTACACCTGCTATTAGCCACGTCCAAATCAGAATGCTCCAGAAGCACCCAGAGGCCTCGCAGTTAGCAGACTGGCTGAGTAAGTTCTAAGTGAGCAGAACTTCTATTGCTTAGTAAAACCCATTCTGTTTGGGGCTCTAAGGACGGCCATTAAAAATCTCATTAATTTAGGTGGTTGGTTTTCAATGAGTCTGGTAAGTTTAGAAATGTGTGAAGGCATTTCTTCCCTCCTTCCTTTCCTCTTTTTTTTTTTTTTTTTCTGTCTGTTTTTCTTTTATCTTGCTTGTCACATTGCCTGTAAGGCACTACTGCTCTTTAGTGGTCAGAGCCTAGGGATGCTGTCCACATGTTAGGCCCCCTCCAAATGCCCACAGCACGCTGGTTGAGAAATACCTGATTTAAATAGTCTCAACCAACCCTCTACTTTCAAGAGCAAAAAAGAAATAAGTAAACAAGTAGGTAAAAAAACTACTTGAGAGGTGACAGCAGCTGCCATCTTGGATAAAAGTAATGTGTAATTGATTATGTTACTAACGGCTTCTTTTATCAGCGGAGGCGGGTCTTTCATGAATGTGGCTTAGATGCGAAAATAATATAGCTGATATGAGTTTAATTGTGCCCCCCCAAAAAGATAGGTCGAAGCCCTAACACCACTCTAGAACAGTGGAGTGCCTGCGAATGTGGCCTTACTTGGAAACCTGATCTTGGCAGATGTAAGCAAGTTAAGAGGAGGGCACACTGGGCTAGGGTGGGCTCTAATCCAGTAAGGCTGGATGACTGATGGCCTGACAGGAAGGGAATCAGAACCCAGACGCACTCAGAGGGAAGAGGGCCATGTGAAGACAGAGGCAGAGATCAGAATTAATACTCTCGCAGGCCAAGGAACACCAGAAGTTGGTAAATGCCAGGAAGGATCCTCCCCTGGAGGCTCTGAAGGGAACACGGCCCTGCTGCCACCTTGATTTCAAACTTCTAGCTTCCAAACAGTGAGAGAATACAGTCCTGTTGTTTTAAGCCATCCAAGTTGGTGGTAATTTGTTTTAGCCACCCTAGGAAACCAAGATAATAGCTACTCTATATTTATCCCAAGCTAGACAGGTTGGCATCATTCAAGGGAGCAGGCAGTTCAAAGCGGTTTGGGGGGAGGAATGTTGGGGGACAGACACTTAACTGGCAACCTCTGCTGCTGCTGGGTGACCTAGAAGATCGGAGAAGGTTTCCCTTTCTGCCCAGGAAGGCACACTTCATTTTAAATTCTGCTCCCTCTGGATGCTTTAAAGACAATCTTCACTGGATTCATTTATCTAGAGTGAACTTTCAGTTCATAAAGACATACAGGCAAGGGTGGCTGCCCAAAGAGAGCAAGTTTATCTGGAAGTAAGTTACAGTGCCTGCCTTTCCAAATGTCACTTGCTGGTGGGTGATCATGTGAAGCAGGCTAACTGGATGGCCTCTCTTTTCTGTGCTCCCCCTGGGGTCTTTTGGTGTTCAGCATACTCATGATGCCTCTGACTGTGCAACTCTTCCTCAGGGGGTGTCCCAGCCTCCACTTTCCATTATCATCACGTATCTCTCCTATGGGCCACCCCCTCGAGGCTCAGGCTCCATGCTCTTCTACACGCTGGCACATGGTGATGTGGTGATAATCTCCTTCTACCAAGCCATCTTCATTTATTAGCTGGAATGCTTGTATGGAGACAGTTACCTCATCATCTAATATTTGGTCATCATCTAATATTTGGGTACACCTCATAAAATAAATGCAAAAGATCAGTCAATAAATCAAAATAATTCTTTGATCTATTTCTTTTCAAAATAACATGTTAGTTTATCAGCATTCTCCAACGAAGATAAATGAAGTTTCAGGTTATCATTGTTTTGTGTTTGATATCATTATGAACTCATGAGCTTAAACAACGTGATTCAGTCCATGGCATTTGTCCTTATGTTCAAACTGTTCTATCTTAGGCCAATGGGAGCCTCACTAAATGATTTTGAGTGCTTCTGACAGGAGCCTGGTAGTCTTTGTCAGCATCCTTGCTATCCAGTACAGGATCTTCCAGGCTTATCTTATACATTTCCTAACCCAGACTTGGAATTAGCCATTTCTCCAGGAGGCTTCATCCATTGCATTGGAAATGGAATTTAGTAACCACAGTCTGAACACCTGGATGACTCTTAGGCAGATCTGGGTCTGCTTTTCCTCCCTTGGACGTGAAAAGACAATTTGGCCTGAATGAGTCCCAAAAGAGTGGCAAGAGACCATGAGAAGAGAAAGGTTGACAATGACCACAGAGGAGTTTCTGTAACTGTCTAGGCTGAGATCATGAGGTTCTCACCCAAGACTGTAGCTGTGGGGATGGGGAAGAGGATCAGAGTTGGGAGAGATTCTACAGAGTAAATTTACACAAGAGGATTTGGCAACTGATTTGGCAGTTCAAGGCCTGAGGGGCCAAGGTAGGTAGAAGATGACAGACCTGGGCTCAAAGCCTAGCTCTGTCACTTACCAACTGTGTGATCTGCATCTCATTGCTTAACTTCTGAGAACCCGTAACCTCAGCTACAAAATAGGAATAGCCTGCTTCTCTCACAGGGTGGTCGGGAGGATTAGATGACGCTGCAAATGACATGAACATAATATAAAGTGTGATACCTAGGACTGCTAAAAATTAACAACGTGAATTTCCCTGCTGCCCGACAGGTCTAGACTTTTCTATAATATGAAGGGGTTGGCCCAGATCACACCAAACCCTCCTCCAGCCCTGTCTGCTCCAGCCCTCTCTGAATTCACACTTGCTCTGTTCTCTGATAATGCCATGAGTATTAGTAATGGATCCTCTAGCATTTACCTAAACCACATTTTATTGAATATTTTATTGAAAAGATGATATACAAATTTAATGTTGCCAAAAGAAAAACACATCATATAGCCTTCTGACAGCTCTTTTTCCTATTGGATACCTAAGTTGACAGATTTCACTGAAGAAAAGCTTAGAGTAATGTTTTCACTTAAAATTGCTCCCATAAGTGACAAACGCTGAAAATATTAAAAAATAACAAAGTACCTTAAATGCTAATCAGTTAGCTCAGAGCCTCTTAAAATACTTTCCAAGACAGTTGTCTTGATCAATGATTTATGCAGCACTCTGTCTTTAGAAAATACAATATTACTTTAAGTCAATTCCTTCCCAGAGCCCTCCCTGCCCATTAAGTCAGGAATATCCTGTAAACCTTTCTGAAATTATTTGCTTTTGTAAGATTATTTTTGGGGGCTCCATCAGAAGGATTTTTGAATCAAGATTTTGAGGATAGAAAAAGTCATCTAGCCACATTAATGATTGATAAAGAGGGATTAAAATATTGATAATATCTTCACTTTTTAAATTGTGAAGACAACACAAACCACAAACAAAAGAGCACAAAAAGTGAAACTGACCCAAAACTCACTTGCCAGAAATAACCACTGTATCCTTCTAAACTCTTTTTCCCACGGGCACACACAGAACGTTTTAAATATTTTATTACAAGGTACATTTTATTCCTTAGCTTGCTTTTTCAATATACTGTGAAATATAAAGTTACAAGATATTAATTCAATATATTGTCACCATTTCTACGTGACAGTACGTAAGAGTCACCTCATTCTTTTAAGCAATTACTGAATATTGCCCAGTTGAATAAACATGGAAGTGTTTATTATGGTCTGACCAGCACTTTATAGTTAGACATTTACGTTGTTTAGAGTGCATTCATGTTTTAAAAAGTCCTTAACTTGGCTGTAAACTTTGGAATCTCAAAAAGCACATATCCCCTCTTTCTGATTACTCTCCAGACAGAAACTCTGTTCTCAGTGGTGTGGTAATTTTTCCCTCCTTCAGCAGCCACACTTGGCTGTCACCAGCCTTCTCTTGTCAAAGTGTGTTCCCTTTCTTTCCAGTGAGAACTGGGGCCCTGTTTTTGTTTTTTTTTTTTAATTACTCTATCTTTATTTTTTAAATATATTTATATGGAAGTACAGTCAGTTTACAATGTTGTGTCGATTTCTGGTGTACAGCACATTGTTTCAGTCACAAAGTAACACACATACATTAATTCTCATATTTTTCTTCACCATAGGTTACGACAAGATATTGAATATGGTTCCCTGTGCTATACAGTATGAACTTGTTGTTGATCTATTTTATATATATTAGTACCTGCAAATCTCGAACTCCCAATTTATCCCATCTCACCCCCCTTCCCCCACTGGTAACCATAAATTTGTTTTCTATGTCTGTGAGTCTGTTTCTGTTTTATAAATAAGTTTGTTTGTCTTTAAAAAAACTTTTTCTTTATATTCAACATATAAGTGATATCATATGGTATTTTTCTTTCTCTTTCTGGCTTATTTTACTTAGAAGGACATTCTCCAGGTTCATCCATGTTGCTGCAAATGGCTTTACTTGGGGAACATGGGCTCTCTGGTGGAGGAGAGGTGGGGTGTGGTCGCCTGCCCTCCTGTGTCACTCCCACAAACCCAGACGCAGTTCCCCGTCGTCGGTCCTCCAGCATGAGGGGAGGGCAGGCTTCTCTCCCTGCACCCTCTCTCTGTGCACAGTCCCTGCTGCTGTCCCTCAAGATGGCAGAGCCCCTTCCCACCTCAAGAACAGATAAGTGACCCCACAGAACAAGCAAGGAACATGTTTTTAATACAAAGTGATCTTTTCCCTTCTTTGGTTTGTTTGTAGGTTGCTCTTTAAGTGGATATAATCTTTTTTTATAAATGAAATATAGTTGATTTACAATGTTGTGTTAGTTTCTTGTGTACAACACAGTGACCCAGTTATACATACATATATTCTTATCATTATAGGTTGTTACAAGATATTGATTATAGTTCCCTGTGCTGTACAGTAGGACCTTGTCGTTTATCTATTTTATAGATAGTAGTTAATATCTGCCAATCCCGAACTCCTAATTTATCCCTGCTCCCTTTCTCCCTGGTAATCATAAGTTTTGTTTTCTATGTCTGTGAGTCTGTTTCTGTTTTGTAAATAAGTTCATCTGTGTCTTTTCTTTTTTTAGGATTCCACATATAAGCAATATCGTATGATATTTGTCTTTCCCTGTCTAACTTAGTTCACTTACGATGATCCCTATGATATGGGGTGATAACCTCTAGGTCCATCTCTATTGCTGCAAATGGCATTATTTCATTCTTTTTTATGGCTGAGTAGTACTCCATTGTATACGTATACCACAACTTCTTTATCTAGTCATCTGTTGATGTACATTTAGGTTGCTTCTATGTCTTGGCTATTGTAAATAGTGTGCTGCAGTGAACATTGAGGGGGTACTTGTATCTTTCTAAAGTAGAATTTCCTCCAGATATATGCCCAAGAGTGGGATTGCTGGATCATATTAGTATGTTTATTTTTAGTTTTTTTTAAGGAATCTCCATACTGTTTTCCATAATGGTGCATTGAATTACATTCCCATGAACAGTGTAGGAGGGTTTCCTTTTCTCCACACCCTCTCCAGCATTCCAGTTGTGACTTTTTAATAATGGCCATTCTGACTGGTGTGATGTGATACTTCACTGTAATTTTGATTTGCATTTCTCTGATAATTAGTGACATTGAGCATCTTTTCATGTGCCTATTGGCCACAAGTTGACATAATCTTAAATTTTGCTATTATTCCTTACTCTTCAAGACCAGTATGTTGTTCTTTTTTTAAGCTCCTGTTCTTTTTGGCCATTACTAAATAAGTAGATGTTTTTATTTAAGTCAAAAAGTACCATAAGTCTTGTTGGATGATGATGCTAGAGGGTATATCAACCTGGGTGACTTTAACACCAGCCACATCAAGGAGTGCCAGCCCTGCAAGGTGGGGAACAAGTGCTCACAGGAGACAGGTTTGATTTTCGTGAGGACTTCACTTCTATCTATTGCTTGAACTAAAACACAATTCATATTTCAGAGTCACCGATGAAGGCAGAACGCAGAGTCTGTAAGGCCACGAGCACTCCCAGTCTGTTCTAGCTTATTTGTGACTAACTTACACCCTCCACACTCAGCACACTCAGTCTCAAACATTACTGTGAAATTGTCAGTTGTGCTTCCTTTAGATTCAAACCACTTTTCATCATCAGGCTATTTTTAGTTATTCAGAAAATTCTCAAAAGTGGTCAAAGAGTAAAAGTATCTTTATCTTCTCCAGCTGAGCTCAAAGGTGATATTTTCTTAACTGGCCAGAGAGTTTTAAAAGTTTTAGCCATTTTAAAGTGATACCCATGGCCAAAAAAAGTGCTTACATTTTAAAAAGAAGTGTTTTGTATGAGCATAGCTAAAATAAAAAAAGAGCTGATTTTAAAGTTTAGCTTTTGTAAACTTCAATGAAAACGAAAAGCCTGACTCATTTTTTTTTGTTTTGTTTTTAAAGAAAAAGCTATTTGGAAACACTAGACACAAGCAATTGATAATAAGCAAGTTTGCCAATGTCTCATTTTGGGGGGCTCCAAGGCAAAATTTAAATTGTCTTTATTTTGCCAGTTCTCAAAAAATGTATTTTAATCATTCAGTTCAACAAATATATTTTGAGTACCCCCTAACTGTCATTTAGCACTGGGGGCACCAGAGAAAACAAAAGAGACAAAATCTGAAGGTGGAGGAGGTAAGGGATAGAGGAGGTACACATTAACAAAAAAGCAGAGGCAAGAGGGAGACAAGGGGCCCTTGGGACTATGGTGTTGGCAGATGGAACAGACAGCAATTTAAAAATGTTGGTCAAGGTCAGCCTCAATGAGAAGACGATGTCTGAGCAAAGGTTTTAGGGAGGTGAGGGAATTAACCACGTGGATTTCAGAGAAGGTGTGTTCCAGAAACAGGACCGAGCCATGGCACGTGATAAGGAAACCAGTGTGGCTGGTGCAGGGCAAGCGGAGGAGAGGTGGAAGCCCAGGTCCAAGGATGAAGGCGGAACAGCTCATGCAGGTCTTGATGGTCACTTTAAGGCCTGGGCTGGGATTCTACTCAGAGTGCAACAGGAAGCCATTGCAGAGCTGTGAACAGAGCAGTGGCTTCATCTGATGCATTTCCACTGGACCGACTGCTGCTCTGTAGAGACCAGATCTTAGGTGGGAAAGGCTAAAAGCTGGTAGACCTGAGAGGAGGCCCCTGGAGTACTCCAGGAGGAAGAGAATGGTGGCTCCCACCTCAGTGACAGTGATGGAGGTGGCAAAAAGTGTCTGACTTCCGTATACATTTTGAAAGTCAGGCGAACATATTTTCTTGAAGGATTGGAGGAGGGGTGTTGAGAGGAAAAGAGACTCAAAGATGACTCATGATTTTCAGCAACTAGAAAGTTGGACCCTGAATGATAGCTTTAAAACTATGGCCAAAAACCCAAAACATCAAACAAACAAAACTTTCACTCCTTCAACACTATTCATGTGCAATCCGGCACTAAAGTTCCTGTGTCCTTTCCTACTTGATGGAAAAGAAAATCAGGTGCCAGAATTTGGACTGTAAGTGAAAGATATTATCATCGAAGTTGTATTCTGTCATTCATCTTATTTTGTATTGAAGAGCCATGTGTTCTAAATATCACACCTGGAAACTTTTCACAATTTTTTTCCACACCTAACAGTTACCTATTCACAGATTTTGCCTTAGGTATAAAGGTGCAAATTTCCACCACAGTCCAATTGCTTAAAGAATTTTTTTTCCAATCTGCCTTGAAATTCAAAGATGCTGCTTCAGGCTCGTAGAAGCACAGCTTTCAAGTGATACCAATAGACCTATCCTGCAGGAATTATGTAAACCTTATATAATTAATATTTGTGAGATGTGTTGAGATCCTGGCACAGAAGACAGCATTGAAATCCAAAGCTATCTTATAACTTTTTTTTTTAAATCAGCTGCCAGCTATCCAGCTGGCAAGGCTTTGAGTCCCAGCTCCTATGCAAGAACATTGCTACCATTTCATATAGTATACTGGGTTGTTTTTTTGGTTTTTTGTTTTTGTTTTTTTTTTTAAAGAAGGGTCACAAGAGGGTAAAGTAATGCAGCATCAGGGAGGCTACAGAAATCCCACTTGTTCAGACACAAAGAGCAGTGCGCAGTGAACAGATATGCAGTCCAATTCGAAATGTTTCATTGGAGAGCTGCCTCTGAATCCTAACATTGTATTTGCTGCTGGGGACAGAGCTCTCCACATCTTCCCGTGAACAGATTGTGATGAATGAAATGGTGCAGGGCGGCTGAAGCCGGGTGAGGCAGGGTTCAAAATAAAGTCAATCCTATGTCAAACACACATCATGGATGAACCACAGATGAAAGGCCAAAGGTAGGGCTGCTAGAGAAAATACAGGATGTCCAATTCCATTTGAATTCAAGATAAACAATGAAGACTTATTTAGTTTAAGTGTGTCCCAAGCACTATGTGGGTTATACTCAGAATTCACTATTTATTTTGAAATTCAAATTGGACTGGGCAGCCTGTATTTTTAATTGCTAAATCTGGTAACACTAGCCAAAGGAAAATTAAAATAGCTTATTTTCATTTAACATTATACCCCCTTGTACCAATGAAAAACACAGATGAAAACAATTACATAATTGTCTATTTGGTTGTAATGGTTTCTATTACTTACAAAATGGCAAAAGTCTCAAGGGTTCTAAATGACATTAAAACAGGTAAAAGAAGTGGGTTACACTGGGGTAAAGGATTATGAAGAATATTTAAAGATCTACACATCAGAAAATCTGATGTTGCATCAATTCCCATCACTTAAATAATTTAAGCTGTGACTACAGAATGCAATGCCATGAACCATATACACGAATCAGTCTTATTTTATAGTCACCCCACTTGCACATTCATTAACTGGATGATAACCTATTAGCCCTGCATTGCCACGTAAAAAACAATCACTGCATGAGGCAGGTACTCACTAATTTGCCCACCTCTTTTCAGAACCACTGCTGTCTTCTAAATGAAACATTAATTTTTCCAGGCAACTATTTCATCCAATATCTTGTTAGCAAAGCAAATACAGTCAATCCTCCATATCTGTGGGTTCTGCATTTGTGAATTCAAACAACATCGTATCGAAAATATTGGAGAAAAAAATCAAGAAGTTTCCGAAAAGCAAAACTTGAATTTGCTCCGTGTCAGCAACTATTGTCATGGCATTTGCATTGGTTTAGGTATAAGCAACCTAGAGATGACTTAAAGTATACAGGAGGATGTGCATAGGTTATATGCCGATACGATGACATTTTATGTAAGGGACTTGAGCGTCTGAGGATTTTGGTATGGGGGGAAGGTTCTGGATACCAAGGAACGACTATATTTGATTCCTAAACTAACACGTCTGATTTCAGTGATAGATGCTTCCAAAAGGAAGGAAACTACTGTAAATGTTGTGGCAGGATTCCTTCCATTGGGATGTTAAAATAGCCAATACCTTTTGAAAATATTTTTAAAATCTTCCTCTTCATTGTTTCCAGGGGATTCTGTACCCACCACCCCCACCCCTGGGAAAATGATCATTTAAGAAAATCTGCTCCAACTATAAATATTTGGCCACTATTTTTCTTATAAAAACACAAGCACAATTAAAGCATGACTAGACCAGGCCCAAATGGTCAAGTTACATTAGAGATCTGGCCGTTATGGATGGTTTTGGATTCTGGAGAGACCAGTCTGGATCATTCATACACCATGAGCTGGCTTTTTCTAAGTTATTTGATCAGAATTATCCAAAATGTGTGGCTCTGGGAACCTGACCTCAAGGTTTAGCTGAGTTGGGCTTTTGAAACATACCAGATTGTAAAAGAATTTGTGGAAGGAATAACATCTTTGCTGAGACTCTACTGCTGTTTGTTACTGAACAATTTTTTTTTTGGACTTTTGTGCTAAATCTGAGCTGGCACATTATTAACCTTTTCAAATTAGGCATTTAGTAGGCTCAGCTGAATATTTTCTTAATTTGCACAAGAGGGTTTGCCAGAACAGCTGGCACCATGCTGGAGTATTAGTTGAGATCTTTGATTTACATAGTCCAAGCACAAACACATAAACTTCGCTTTTGGAGAGGATGACCTAATAGATGCCGAATATAGTGAACTTTATTAATGAGAATAATAGCAACCACAATCGCTAATCCTTATTGAGGATTAACATATAATTATAATCCAGGCATAAGGTATATTCAGTCATTTAACACTTTCAACAATCTTATGAAGTTTTATTCCTCCAATTTCATAGATAAGAAAACTCAACAGTGGCTAGATCATGCGCCAAAAATTACACAATTAGAAGGTGGTAAAACAGCTTTGTACTGAGGCAATCTAGCTGCTGAATCTGCATGCTTACCACTTTGCAACACGGCCTCAGTAAATGTATCTGATAACCATAGGGAGTTTCCACCTTCTCAGGTCAGATTTCATCCAAAGGAGGTGTCACTCTGTGAACACACTTCAGGGGAACAGAAGGTAACCAGGCTAAAGGGATGCAAGCAACCCTTTACCTCCACTCTCAGCCAACCATAGACAACTTTGCTGTTCCTGTAAATGTGTGTCCACTTTGGGTTTATTTTTAGTATTTTTATGATAAGATTTATGATAAGACTTGGTATGCTTATGAAAAGGCCCTGACATATATTAGGACTAATAGCTGTAAATGTGTAGGTGGGGTCTTCCTTCCAGGATAAGGACATTCTAGGTGTTAGTCACCTGGGAGAAGAGCTATCTGACAGGCCCAGGACACAAATAGGCTCTCTAGCTGGGTAGCAGACTGGAATCCAGCTCTGCTGATCTTGATCACCAAGCGGCCAAGAAGTCAGCCTGGGTTGTGGGGTGGAATGCAGCACTCTCCTGGGGTATGGGGGTGGGGAGACCAGGGGCAGACAGGGCAGAATCGGGGCAGGAAAAAACGAGTCAAGGAGTTTGTGCCTCTCTTACTTATGCTATTTCCCCTTTGAACTCCTTGAATGTTTGGAAAAGGCTTTTGGAAGGTTCCAGTATATCTCAGATATCTCAGTTGAGGGAATTTTTAAACACAGTGGGCCACAGAGCACTGGAGGGCAGCAATGATGGTGGCGGGGATGAAGGAATCGAATCCAGAGAGGAGAGGGAGTGGGATGAAGATGGAAACTTTCATTTGTCTGCCATCCTCCCTCCCTTCTTGGTTCTGCTGCCAAACCTTGGAGGTTCCGGCTTGTATTTTAATGTAGAGGCAGCCCTTCCTGTATGCCTAGAGGACTGGCCTTCGAGGTGTTTGGGGATGGTTTGTAAAATTGCCACTCTTCTTTTCTGCCACAATAGACTTTGAGAGAATTGAAGACAATTCAAGGTGGCTCTCTTCCTTCTTTTTCAAATACAAGTGAAGATGTGTAGAGATTTACTTTTGCTGTATTGTTGACAGTGCACACATATGTACAAGTGTCTATTATAGAAGCTGAAGGAAATGCCATGTATATGTATTGAGTAGATTTATTAAGCTAAAAATAAAAAGTCCCCTGCAAAGTCCCCATTCCTGGCTCAAGAAAGTATCACCTTAGGAGTTTTACAGAAAATTTCCTGTAGCCTCTAAATCTGGAAAGGTAAAAAAGAAAAAGACTTTGCCAAGAGAGTTTCAGGAGTTCCAGTGAAACACGCATGTCACTTTCACTCCAAGAACCCTCACACCTCTCTTCTTTACCAATTTTTTCTAGAAAAGTCATATTTTATTTCTGAAAACACCATACTTTAGGATGTAATGAACCTCCTAATATATTTATGTCTGTTTTAATATTATTTTCCTGATAACTTAGTGTAAATTCCTCTAACATCAAACTGACCCCCAAAGAGATTCCTTCAGAGGCATAAACTCAGAGAAAAGGATGAAGCTTCTTCCTTCTCTGTTTGGAAGATGTACTCAGAAACATAAATATGTCTTCTGGTGTCAGGGAAGCCCCAGAACTAGAAGGCTGTGATATTCTTGGCTCTGACCTTGACACACATGTGCAGAGATGAGAGTGAGGCTGTTCAGCCAGTAGCTCCTGGAGCTCCCAGCCTGCTCACTCTGGACTCGAACAAGATCAAGATTCCTGCCACGGAAATAGCTGAGCTAAACTCTAAAGCTGGCCAAGAAGAAAAAAAAATCTTGCATTCCTTAGAGGGGGAAATGCTACATTACACTGCCTCGTAGGGTTAATCCTGGTTTTGCCAACTGCCAGAGTTGTTAAAAAATTTTTATAAATAATTAAATAAATATTAGCCAACTAAATGAAATTAGCCACTTAATAAAATTAGCCAACAAATCTACCTACCAGTTCGACTCATTCACTGAAGGTTTTTCTGAGCCTTGAGCCTCATGAAAGGATTTTTAGGGAGGAGAAAGTAAGGCACCTTTCATGTCTTTTCATAAACCTCTCTGGGCAATCCTCGGTCTCTGGTCTGCCACACTCGCCTGGATCCAGGGGCTCCCAGCCTGGCCCAAGGCTGCTCAGCCAAAGCCATCAGAGACAAGACCTTTCTGGGAACCGTTTGCAGACGCGCCTGCAAACTGCTCAGACACCAAAGAAAAAAGGAAGATTTCTCTGGCCTTCAGCAAGTACAGGAAAAAGGCTCTCTATAGCCTCAAGTTGGGAAACTTTCCCTCGAAACTACATTATCCTTTGTGAGTTGCCGGGAAACCTCTAGTTTCTTTTCAAGGGATCAGTAACGACTTGTGTCCACAATTATAGGAACCCAAGCAAATCAGAAGGAAAAAAATACATACATTGACTAGAAGCATAAGTTACATGGCTTGTGTGCGGCTTTGAAACATTCTTATCTAAACATGCCAGTGTCTGCGCAATCGGGCTGCTTTTACACCGGTGCCTCATTTGTAGTCACTTGTCCCTTGTTAGGCTGCATTTTTTTTTTTTTTTTTTGAAAAACTAAGCACCTTAACTCCAGTCTCAAAGCGCTCCTCTGCATCTCTCCTGGCGCCCCGCAAGCAGAGCCCAGTCCTCCGGCTGCTTTCTTCCCAGCCCCCTGCTAGAGGCCGCCGCGGTCCGTGGTCCAGGCATCCGCGGTGAGCGCGTGGGGAAGCCGTCCCCGGAGTATGAGTAGGTAAGGGGAGTGGGTGGAACCTGGAGGATGCTAGCTTTAGCCAAGTTAGCAGTGCCTGTCAGGGCACGCACTTTGCGTAGCCTCTGGGCCACAGGGTAGAATTGCAACCCCCCAGCGATGATCGCAAGTTTGAACAGAGTCGGAGCAGCTTCAGTGGGACTGTTAAGGCCGCATCATCGGCAAGCATACTAGACAGGGACGCCAGAGACAGAGACCACCAAGTCTCTGGGAACGCATATCAGCCCCGCGGAACACGCAGCCACGCTTAAAGATTTCCCAGATGCGATCCCCTCTGCTCCTCTCTCTGTCTCATCCCTCCCTGGGCCCAACCTCGTCAAGAAGTCTGATGCTTAGACCCAACTCTGGGAGGTGTGCTCCAAGACCCGAGAAGCCTCGAGTCGCAGTCAGTGTCGCCCACCTGGGGTTCGAACGTGTCGCGCAGCCACCTGTTCCATAAAGCCCGGAGTTTGTGCGGACGGGGGCTGCGGCAGGAAGAACCCTGTCATCCGTTCGGTCCGGCTCTGCCCATGATCTCCAAAGGCGCACATCACCCCAAATCCAAGTGCGCACATCCCTTTGCGCAACCCCGGAGGCTCACACCACTCCCACCACCTGCGCGGCGACTTACTTCCCGGCCTCCCCGCTTCAGCCCCTTCCCCAGCACTGGCCGCAGGGCCCATACAGCGCCCGGCCCCTCCGGCAGGACGGTGCCCCGAAATACCTGCCGTGAAGATGCAGAGAGCGAAGAGAGTCTTGCAGACCATGGTACCTTGGTGCTTGGTGCCGAGCCCGGCGCGGGCGTTGGGACAGTTTGCCGGGACTGACCGAGCGCACCGGGAACGGGTGGCTCCTCTTCTGCCCGGCTGGCTGCGATGGGAGGCGGGCGGCCCGGGCTGCTCGGGTGGCGCGAGGGGAAGCGAGGCGAGCGCCGCGCGGCTCCGTCAGCTGCTTGTCCTCCGGCGCCCGGCGCGCTTCTGCTCCATCCCCGACGCCCGAGCCCGGGGCCGCCTCCGCCGCCGCGCCGGCAGCCGCCAAACCCCTCCCACCCGGGCCCCTCGGCGATGACAAGGCCACCCCTGGCCTTTCCTCTCCCAGCGCTCGGGTCCCGGGAGTCCCGGCCCAGGGCGGCCTCTACTGGACACTCAGGGCGCGAGACCCACGTTTTGACGGGGTTCGGCAAATGTTTGGGGCCGCTAGCACTGTGCGGGCGGCTAAGGGGATGCAAAGAAGTGCCAGAAGATCTCTGCTCCCAGGAATTTATGTCCGTTTTTCTTACATGAATTATTATCCTTTAAACACGTGTCATCTTAGGTGATGACAACAATATGCCATCTTAGGTGTCGCCTCGAAGAACCAAGACTCCACCACTGTAAGAGAACATACACATTTCTTTCCAAGTATTAGAACGGTTTCCTTTTCCTTCATTTCTCCAAATGTTCCTACGTGTACATTAAAACCTCACACATACTCAACCCCACTCCATTTCCTGGTGCCTGAGCCTGGATGTCTGCTATCACATTCAGCTTCTTACTTGAAGAAATAGTACTGATGTCAGGTAACAGTGATCATAGGATAATTATGAACCAGGCACCCTACTTGGTGTTGTATGGTGATGTCTTCTAACGACCCTATGACATAAGAATTATTATTCCATTTTACAGATGAGAAAACTAAGGCAAAGAGAAGATAAGTAATGTGCTCAAGATCACATAGCTGGATCCCAGAATTGAAGGGCATAATAGCAAAGGCTGAGAATTGCTGTGTGTTGGATAACTGTGTTATGCAGGTGTTAACCAAATCAGGTTATCAGAACAATCATTTGAAGGGGGCACGGTTATAGTTTCATTGTCAGGAGAGAAAATGAAAGCATCAAGAGATCTGAGTACTTGCTCAAGCTCAACCATTACTAGATAATGGTAGAGGTAAGATGCCTGCCTAGGGACCATGGGTCATCCCTGTACTATACTCCCTCTTCAAAGCTCTGTGTGTTCACACAGATCAAAGCTGACTTTCACTTAATCCTCCCCATCACTTTAGACTTGCTTACTTCCACACCTCTATCGGGCCAGACACCAGATCATGTCCCAATATCTATGTTATTACGAGCCTGGTAGTCCCCTAGTCACTAGAGCTGGGGTGCCACAGGAATTAAGGAGTCTTCCTAAAGAACTGATTTGCTCAGGTGCATTCAAAGCTGGAGAACACCTTTCTTCTTCTGTGACTTCTTTCTCATATACCAGCCAGAGTCTCGTGTTTTATCTTCTCCATCTTTTGGGTCTCATGACTTTCTCTGTGATGACATCAGTTCCTCTGCCTGACCCCACTGCTACCACTTGCAGAGCTTATCATTCTTTCACAACCAGATTCAACTGAGCTCATAGTTTTCCTTTTGTCTTGGTAAATGTGTTATTGATTCTCATTGAAATGAGAAGTAGAAGACACTATTAGCAAATGCCCATCCCCCTTTCCTCCTCCCTGGCCAGAAAAACTGCAAATTCAATTTATTAAACAAGTTCTCTTAATGCTTTTGACCTTCAGGTCCTTCCTAGTTCTAGTGTATTCTATGTGATTATGAAGAATTTCTGCCTCTGGGTGGGGCGTGGGGATGGGGAGGAGCAGGGACCACACACAGATGGAATTTTGCAGGCATGTTCTAGAAGGTACTAATGCTATTAGATTAGGGCATTTTAAGTAAGTAACTCTATGACATAAATAAAAGTTTTCCACTTCACAGAAAAAGTTATTCAATTGAAATTCAACAAAACTTTACTGATGTCCCTCACTAGTGCAAAGCAGGTGTGACTGTCTTTGATATCTATCATGATGGTTTGGTAGCTAAAGAATGGTGAGGCCCACATATGAATCAGTTAACATTTCCAAAGCTTTTAATTGTACACAGAATAGAACTGAAAAGAATTTCTTTAACTAAAATAATTCATTTTTATTAATGATGAAAACTTTTGATTTATTAATGAGGGAAAACATAATTAATCACTTACCAGGTACCAGACCTTATGCTAGGCTGTGGAAATAAAAGGGGTTGTGATAGTCAAAGTAGGTGGGTTATGCTGCTGTAATAAACCACCCCAAAGTCTCAGAGGCTTAAGCAATAATGGTCTATTTATTACTCATCATCATCTTCTGTGGATCCAGGTTACTCCCCAGAGTAGATTTCCTATACATCAGGACTTAGTGTTATATTCCATATCGAAACCTGCTTCTACACTCACTGAGATGGGGGGAGACAGAGGAGGAGAGTTAAGTGCAGCATTTAAGTCTTCCACCTGGAAGTGACAATTTTGCTCATATTTTATTGGTGAAAGCAAGTCAAAGGCTATGCTGAACTTCAGAAAAGCAAGAAGGCACATTCTTTGTCACTGTGACGTATGCCACAGTGGTTCATTCTGCTGCCATCAGGAAGTTAATATTCTAGTAGTGAGGAGTCAAACTTTGAACGATCACAGAAGAATATGCAATAATTTATTATGTTAAAGTGGTGGGGGAAGGGAGAAATGAGTAAATTTTTGTCGTTGCTGCTTGTTGAAATAAATTGAATAAAAAGAGTTAAAAATATACGCAATACTTTATTATGTTAAATGTTATAATAATAATACCTACTAACATTTATTGAGCTTCTATTATATGTTAGGAAGTATTTCAAGCATTTTGTGTAATCTGTTTAAACTTTACACTCTATACGTTTATCTCAATTTTACAAATAAAGAAACTGAGAGACACTTAACGAAAGTTTAAATATGAAGGAAACCGAAAGGTGATAAGATATAGCAGGGGAACTCGCACTCCTCAGTGGGGTCAGGGATGAAATTTGCATGTAACCCTTAAGCAAACCGTTAAGACCCTTAGTGTCTTATAGCAAAAGCCAGTTTCTTCACAGAATTCTTAGTTCTTTCACAATGCTCCACTGGGATAAAATCTAAGTTAAATCTGCCTTTTACTGACTTCCACTCTTTTCTGATCACTGTTAAAATGAATTTCTAGGGTTATAGACTTTCGACATTGTTTAAAAATTGCCCTTGGTTGACTTAGTTTTTGAAAAACTGAATTAATTATAACTTATAAAGTCAGATAATATATGTTAGATAATATGGAAGTGTTAGCTCTGGACTCTGATTCATCATGGCCTAGAAGAGACAGAATAACTCAGTTGAGAGCCCTGGGTGAAGCAGTACATTCAGTGGTTAAAGGCTGAATTCTGATGTCTATTCCATGGTCCCTGAAGGCTGGACTCTCATTCTCTCTCCATCATGGACTAATGACTAACTGACTAATTACTTGGCACCTCTATGCCTCAGTTTCCTCCTGGCATCATTGGGAAGGTTAGATGGATTACATACATGAAAGCCTCGGCGTATTCTAAGTGCCCATAAATGTTAGCTATTATTAGAGGAAAATCTTTGACGTACATTTAAAAATTATTTTGAAATCTAAAGTACAAGGAGAAATGTTAATGCCTGCCGCAGTTATTTCTTCACACACACGGTTATGTGATTTGGACTCTGCCCCTGGGTACTTCTACTCCCGTTACATCTGAGCTGCAGGGGAAAGTTCTAAACTGTCTCTGACAGCTCCTTCCCCACCTCCCTCTTTCCCAAGGGCAAGAATGCAGCAGCCTCAAGATCCTGATATATTTTGCCTTGTTTTCATTTCTCTTCCCAAGCTGCACTGCAAAAATGTCTCCCTGAGTTCTGCTATTTGCTTCCTCACATCTCTTTGGGTCTCCCTTCTTAACTCTAATTTCCTTTTTAAATTTTTTTTTAAATATTAATGGTAAAAAAGATTAAAGGCAACTATGTAATATGGGAAAAAGAGTAAATTTGGAACTTTGCCAAGAAATATTTGCATGAACAAAGGCAGTTTTACAAGGGCATGATGAAACATGATTGTTTCCCTGATTTAAATAAACTTGTTTGAAGCTGTGTGAGCTCTTTGAGGACACTAAACCACATGTCACTAATTTTTATTTTAATTAAGGAGGAAGCCCTTAAAAGATTTCAGGAAGGAAGAAACTGGCCTCTTGGAGGTGATGAACTTAATAAAAGTTCTTATTTAAACAAGTCTAAAACTCCAGAAGTCATATTTTTAGAAATGGAGAAAGAAACAGGAGAAATTAATTTTAATGCTGTGCTTTGTTTAACTTGATATACCTAAAACATTTATCATTTCAACATGTAATGAACAGCAAAATATTCATAGGATATTTTACATTCTTTATCTTATTCTAAGCCTTCAAAATCCAGGGTTGATTCTATACTTATATAATGTCTCAATTCAGACTAAGCACATTATGAATACTCAATAACCAAACATGGCCAGCAGCTATTGTAATGATCAGTGCAGCTACAGAGCACTGGGCTCAGTCTCTTGCCTCATGGATGTGTTCTATAAAAGTACAGAGCAAATGCTGGTGGGACTTTCTTAACTGACAGTGGGGTAGTTGGAAACCTAAGACTTGCTAACTGCATGTTCTCTAACCCTCATTAACCTCTCTAACTCTCAGTTTCTCTTTCTATGAAATGAAGAAGATGGTAATAATAATGACACTCTACTTCAAAGGATTATTGTAAGGATTAAATGCATGGAGAACATTTAGAACAGACCCTAGACAGAGCAGAGTCTTAATAAATGTTTCCTATTATATTTGGCAGGAATGGCTATGATGATGATAAAAATGAGTATCAATAGTAAAATCTTCCCAGTTGTCAGTGTAGTGTTAGAGACTCCTTACCACTCAGAGGCATTGACAATGCTGCTTGTCCCTAGAAGTCTACTTCTGCATAGTTTAGAGCAGCATTTATCAAACATTTTGGTCCCAGGGCTCCTTTACCCTCCTAAAAGTAAGAACTCTAAAAACCATTTGTTTATGCGGAAGGAACACTTTAAGGGCCCTTTCAGATAATTGTGGGTTTTGTTCTTTTATGTTTCACCTAAACTCAATAAACAGTAGTTTCTCAAAGTTAGCAGCAAAGTGGAATCTGAAAGCATCTCAGTAAGATTTTCATATTCTCTTCTATTCAAATTGATTGGTCTATCTTGCACTTTGAATGTGTCTCTTACCCACATGTGTTTTGTAACATCGTGCATTGGTCTTATAGAAAATATTGGTTCACTGATTTATGAAGATCTTCCAAATTTTAGCATATTTCATTATACAGTATCAAAAATAATATCTTCACTTACGTCATCAGAGAAATCTTTAAATATTGTGAAACTGTCAAGTCAATAATGGAGGATACAAGTTTGACAAAATTTTAATTTTCACTTGAAAGCTTGACTCTTACTATTGACACCAGATACTGTTGTTTTCCTTGAAGTGACAGTCTAACTTCATGGAAAAAAAATGTCTTACAAATATCCAAGTCAGAATAAGCATAGTTTGTCTGTTAGTTTTTCTTTAAAGTATAAATTGTGTTCCATGAAAAAAGTGGTTGCTTCAGCTTGTGACTCAAATAATTACATAAGTGCATTTCCTTGAGACAATCACCTCCCTTTGGCAGGCAGCAAACATGATTTATGTTTTTTCCCTTTATTTACATAAAATATGTAAAAGATGCATATTCAAGATCAAGATTTATTAAAATTAATAATTTTTACTCTTCTTTAAGGAAATTCTTAAGTGAAACTTACTTTTTCCCCCTTTAAACTGGGCAGTATGGTGTTGAGGAATACAATGAGTACTAGTAGAATTTGGTGCCAATTCTTCATTAATGCTGAGGCACCAGAAATTTTCCCACAATTGCTTTTGCATCATCAATGCAAAAGTTAAAAAAAAGGCCAAAAATTTTAAAATGTAAGTTGTATTTGAGTTTTGATTTTGTGGACCTCAAAGGATCTTGGGAACCCCTGAGTCTGTGGACCACACTTGGAGAATTGCTGGTTTAGCAAAACATCTTAGAAGACTGCTAAGAACATCGATGATTTTAACTTCCCAGAGCAGTCCTTTCTTCAGAGAAATGCTCTTTTCCCTTCTCAAATCAAGAGGTTCCAGTGGGGGTTGCATCTTCTCACGGAGCCTGCCTCTTTTGCTGCAGTGATCTACTCAGTGCACTTTCCCAGGATTTTCAAACTTGGGACCAGAAAATATCACTCATAGTTGCTCTCTGAAATGAAGTTATGGAGTTCCAGTACTCTGGTGGACCACTCCAGCATGTGGAAGAAACTGGTCTGAATTAAGATACAGAAACCTGATTCTCAAAGAAAACTAGAAATGGAAGAAAAGAAGCCTGGTGATATTTTAGTCCCTAGTCACACTTGTCTCTGAGATGTATCTGTATCCTTGTCCTTCCTCCCACTCTGTGAGCTTTTTGATAAACTTCCCCTTTTTGTCAAGCTAGTTCAAATTGGGTTTCTGCCTTCTGCAACCAAAAGCAATTGACTAATGCAAAGGTCAGCAGAAGTTAATTTCCAGAGCCATTCAGTGTTCAATAATAGTGACTGAAGACAGATTTTCCTAGCCAGAAAAATTTAATTATCAGCTCTGAGCTAAAAATAATTATAATAAAACCATACCATTGCTATGTTATTGAACTGATGTGTGGTACAGTAAGTCAGGGTTCAGCTTGTATTTCTGAAAAATTCATGTAACTGAAAATGGTTAAGCCCATGAAAGCAAGTGAACCACATCATTCACACTAAATGTTTAATAGTACATGATAAATTCCAATAACTTCCACAAATAATTGTAATGAAAAATACAGTCAATAACCTGGGCTTTAAATTCTTACATTTTCACAATATTTATAAATTTGTCCACCTAGGCTTTTTTTTTTTTTCCTGCTCTACACATATTTTTTACCACCATCAATTGTAAAACATCTTAGTAGATTCCGCCTTATGTTGTACTGCATTCATGTTTCCTTAGGTTCCTTGAAAATATTCTTGACTGTAGTTTTACTCTATTTATAGAGGTGAAATTTTCAGTCATTTCAAATTTGGTATTGAATCCTTAAATAACCACATATGAACCAGTATTGATAACATCTGTTGACTCATCAAGAGCTAAAGAAAACCATTAGAAATAATATTTTTGTTGCTGTTTTTAAGTTGACTATTGATGCTGCTTCTAATTTCCTCAACTCTTTGAGCACGTGGTCTCACAGAAAGCTTAATGGTCCAAACAATTTCATTTTCCATGGAAACCATTTTGTTTTTGGCTGCTGCAATCAAATTCAATTTAATTAACTCACAATTGGTAAATAATTTCTCTTGCTTTACTAGTGAATGAGTCATTGGGAAGGTTACTTTGGGTGCAGCTTCATATTGATTTTTAATTTTCATGGGAAAATTCTGATCTAATGAGATATTTGTTTTAAATTTTCTATTTTTTCTGACTGTTTTGGAATATTGTGCATTGGCAAGAGTGTGATAATTATTTAATTTGATGATATTGACATATAATATACTTTTTTAGCATAGCAATAGCATAATTCACATCCATTGTGTCTTAAAATTGTGATACTTGGAGTCTGCTTTTCATTTTTATTTTTGTTTCTTTGGACATGATGGGTACACACACACACCAATGTATGTGACACTAGGTATGCTGCAAAGCTATGACTGCATCACTATTATTTATAGTGCACTAAGCAGCAGTGTGAAGCCATAAGAGTGCCACATGCAGCTTCTGTCACAGCTAGTCAACGCTGCACCGCTGCTGTAGTGTGGAAGTAGCTGTAGGCAATGTGTAAACAAATAAATGTATTTTGTAGCTGTGTTCCAGTGAAACTTTAGTTATAGACTCTGAAATTTGAATTTCATATAATTTTCATGTGTTAAGAAATATTCTTCTTTTGAATTTTTTCAAACTTTCTGAGCTCACAGGCAGTACAAAAACAGATTTGACTTCTTGACTATAGTTTGTCAATCCTTGCTCTAGAGAAGATTTGACTTGATTATGCTAGTTTGGCTCAAACTCATATCAATTTCAAATTATTAGCATGGTATTTCCTGAACTAAGTAATGTATATTGAAACCAAATCCATATGAGGTTAAGTCTATGGTTCTGTCTCATGGAGGAGACTATTTTCCTTATTATTATTAATTATTATTATTATTTCACATGATGCTGAGTGAAGGCCCTGATAGACATATTATCTTTTGGGTCTCCCTTTACCATCAGACATATTTTTTTTTTCCTAGCTTACACTTTTTATTTAATTTGTAGTCATCCTTCAAGAGCCTTCTCTTTATGCAAGAAATCTAATCCCATTACTCTAAGGCATACAAGTCAAGTCCTTATCTCCTGTTTCCCATGTGGCCATTAAACCTAGGGCATCTACAGCTTTAAGAACTGCTGATCACTATAATTACAGCTTTGTTCTCTCTTTGGGGAAAGGGAGATAAGGTATTTCCTTTGCTTTCTTGTGAGTCCCATTATGTATTTTTAAAATGTTTATAGTGGTTTAGCTAATATTTTAAAAGTATCTTATATCAAGAGGTGGTATTTTAGGATAACTAGACCTACATACACACAGATTTCAAAATCCCTTGTATTTTCTTAGTCTTCCCCTTCACTTTTCTTTTCTTTTTTTCTTCCTTTACTTTCTCTAATTCAATTTCTATTTTAAGCCTCCTATCTCATTAGGCTGGTGGAAAACTTTAATCCTAGTCACGGTGATTTCCCCACAACTTTATGAAATTTTTTTTTTTTTTTTTTTTTTTTTTTTTTTTTTTGCTATAGTTCCAGAACTTTATGCAATGCTAAAATTTGGAGTGAGGTGAGAGCATCTGGTTCTTGAATCATATGTCTATTTTGAAACCCAAAATACTGTTCAGAATCAGTCATTCTGTTTAACATGGCTCTTCAAATCCAGGGGCTCTCCGCCAGGATAGGGGTGTAGGAAATTTTGTGAGTCTGCTTAGATTCCCACAAAGATAGTCATTTCATTAATGAAGTCTTTCCAATTCTCCATTGGCTTTGCCTAGAAGTCCCCTCAGACTCTGAGGCCTCACTGTTCTTATTATTCAACCTATTTCATAAAGTTTTGGTAATTTCTTCTTGTTTTAGGGAGATCATTTGCTTTCATGATTCTGGCCTAGATACTTTGTGTATACCATAACCTACTCCCAGCTTTAGGGATTAGGTCTTTGGAAACCAAGGCATGGAAGATTACAAAGCTACTTCTGAGTTTTGCTCTGCCATAGTCCTTCCCTTCCTGTCTTCTCCCTACCCAGCTGGCAGTGAAAACTGGATTGACTGTTTGAATAGGGGCAAGAAAAGAAAGTATAGTGGTAGTAGTAGTAATAATAATAACAACAACAACAACAATAATAATAAAAGATTAATAGTTTAAAAAATACTGTCCTGCCACATGTTTGAAAGGTGATGATAGTAGTTCTGACAAAAGTCTATGGTGGTTGGAATAGGGTAGTGATAGTCAAGATGGAGAGACAAAAACAGATTTGAAATATGCTTTGGAGGCAAAAGCAAGACTACTAACATGATATGGGGTTGAGGAAGAGGCTGGAATCAAGTATGCCTTCCAGATTTCTGCTGGGCCAACATGTGGCCCCATTTACTAGCTATGGAAATCTGAAGAAATAAAGAATTTTAAGAAATTTCTTATATCCATTTTTCTACTTGAATATAGAATCATACTTCAGTTGTCTGTTGAAGACAATGAATAGTTAAAGACGTAAAGAACTAGTCCTTACTGCTACCTTCTACTGTCTCTAGTCCTCCACAAAGTTGTCTTGACAACTCAGTTTATGTTTGAATTGAGGCATATTTTGAAATGGATAAAAGAGAATACTGAATAAACTTTAATTGGAGAGGCCCCAGATGTACACTTTTGTTTGTCTTGACTATTTTACAGCTTTGTAGAATTGTAAAAATCTATAGAAAACTCAAATAATATAAATAATTTTAGTCCATAGAAATATAAATTTTGACCAGTGGAGTGAAATTTACTGTCACTTTGTGAATATTGACCAGTTTTGCCAATTTTGCATCCATTTATAAATTCATCTTATTATTTCTTATCTGCTTAAAATGTATGGTATTTTGAATTCCTTTAATCAGTTGTAACATCTTACTGATTTCCTCATTTACTAAGGAGTTAAATAAAATCTTTTATGTGTATTCATCTTATGAGTCATGATTTTTTTAAATTATTTTTAGCAAGTTAATCATAACTTATGATATTTCATTGCTTTAGCCTAAATTCTTTTTGAATAATAGAATTGTTATAATAATTATTGATATAATTAATAATTATATTGAGGTTGAGTAAAAACCTTGGTGATTTTATTTTCTATTTTCTTCATTTTACAGATGAGGAAACTGTAGCACAAAGAAGTTAAGTGATTAGGTCCCAAACTGTAATTAATCAGTTTCAGAGAGAAACTTTAACCCAGTTCAAACAACTTCCAGTTCAGTATTCTTTTCATTCTTCTTGTCTTCATGAATATAGGCAATCCATAAGGAAGTTGTAGACAAGTTGCTTCAGAAGAATAAGATATAATCTCCTTACATGATTACAAGAAAAAAATCATATATTTGGAAAGCACAAAAGTTTAAGGCTGAGAAAAAAAACTTGATCAAATATACATTTATATTACATAGGATGTAAGTAATACATTTTCATTGTATGTTATGCTTACTGCTAACATGGTTAATACCACTGGCTTGGAAATTTATGTCTCTTTCCTTATGGATTCTGTCAGTGTGATTTTTTTGGGGGTAGGGGATTGTTTTGAGTATGAAAATATTATTCTATTTACTGAAGTTACAAGTACTGAGACTTATATTTTCAGCTTACAAATTTTGTTCTGTATATTATGTAGTCAAATTTTATATATCATTTTTAAAGTTTGGATAATAGCCTCCTATACAAAGCAAGTTAAACATCATAAGTTTTTTTTTTCTTTTTTTAAAATTAAGTATAGTTGATTTACAATGTTGTATTAGTTTCTGCTGTATAGTAAAGTGATTCAATTATATATATGTATTCTTTTTCATATCTTTTCCATTCCATCATAGTTTATTACAAAATATTGAAGAATATAGTTCCCTGTGCTATATAACTTCTTAAGACATTTTAAATTGCAATTATAAATTTAATATTTTAATTTCTCTTTTAGGTGTTTCTGTTGTCAGACTTAATAAACAAAACCTCTCTGAATTCTTGAATATTCTTTTAAATCTAATAAATTAAATATGCAAATACTAGTGACTCAAGTTCTTTTAAGTACTCTGACAATACATAAACTAAGATATTTTCTTCTTAAAATCACCATATAAATTACATATTTTTGTACTTTAAAATAGAATTATGAAATGACTATGCTAATAGGCCAAATTCTCTGAAAGAGTAGAAGTACATAAAATGTAAAAGATGTAGAGATTCCTAAGCCACAATTATTATTATAATGGGCTTATTTAAGATATAATTCTCTGAAATATTTAAAACTTAATTCTAAATCTTCCTGGGTTTAAAATATGCTTAACAACTGCATAAACATTTATAAGATCCTGAGACATTTTAAATATCTTCTTCCATACGTAACAATTAAGGTTATTAGTTGAGGTGATGACTGGATTTTTGTTTGCAATGCCAATTATTAGAAGGACTTCATAATGTAAAGTGTTTTGTCTCCTAGTCCATGTAGTCCACTCCCTTCCTTTCATGGAAATCTTTGTTCCCATCTGCATGGCTTGACTGAATATGGCATTTCTTTGGCTCTTAACATAGTTATAAATCCTTTGAACTTGGCAGACCTTCTTTCATGTTTCTATTTGGTAGAACCCTACAACTCTCAAAGCTGTAAAAATGACATCCAGTGGAATCCTGGAAATTTCGTGTCTTTGGGTAACTATTTGATCACAAATTCTAAAGTCTTTCTATTGTCAGGTTCTTAAGTTTCAAGCCACAGAAACTGATTCTAGCTAACTTAAGCAAAAAAAAAAAAAAAAAAGAGTTTATTTGAAGGAGATGGCTTGTTCACAGTAAAAGGAAAATTTCAATATTAGGCTTCAAGAATCAGCAATCATCCTGAGTAGCAGGAACTAAAGGACTTTTTCTTTAGCCAGCCCCTCAGGAGTTTCAAGGAGAATTCTTTCTATCCATTTTTAGTTGTTAAGACTCTATACAAGAATTTAGGGCTTAGTTTATTACAAATCTTAGATGAATGAGTCAAGTGCTACCCCTTGTGCAGGGAAGTCCCCACATGAAAACAGTTGCTACTGCCTGAAAAGTTAAAAAACAAACAAACAAAACTAAAACAGAAAAACCAAATGAAAATGGTTCTGTAGTCTTCTGGGGATAGAAATTGTTTGGATGGCTCTGAGTCCTTCCAAGCCAATGGAATTAGTCCCCTTGGGTAATCACTAAGAGGCCAGCAGTGTTGTAAACCTAATCTCATTATTTAACCCAATTTTGATGCTATTGGCAACCTAAACAGGGCTCATGCTAGAAAGTAAACTTACAGCAGTGTAAGTTTTCTACTGAAAGTGACTCCCATATCACTCAATCCTTACATTTACAAGTCACTTGTCTGAAGGACAATAAGGCTACATAAATTATTGGGTCAACCCAACTGCCTTTGACTGAAGAGAATGTTAAATCTCCTCCCTAAGGCACAGGGGAGTGTGGCAAGTCACCATTGGCGGCATAAATAACTGCTTCTACACTGCATCAGCAACCATGGAGGTGAGAGCACACTGATTACTCAGGAGAGCAGGAATAGTCATTATAGTAGCTACCATTGCAGAATCAGCATCACCTACTTTCAATGGTAAGCGCTACACATTCTTCCTATTAAATCAGTGGGACCTCACAAGAATATTATCTTGTACAAATATGGTTCTATTGATATTTGCATTAAAATAGGAATCTATTTTCCTATAGCACATCCAACTAAAACTATGATCTTCGATAAATTTGTTTTGACTACTATTTCCAATTTTTTTGTTGATTCCACTTGATGTTGAGTATACATTTACTATTATTTAACTAATATTTTTTGCTTATAAAATAGCCAAAGAGATTAACCAATAATTTGCATCTTTAGATGTGGCAGAAGTTCACTAAAATCATTAGAGATCCTTGTATTAGTTCTTCTTGATACTTACATATATATATATACACACACAGATATAGTTTAAATAACATCCTATTTTACAGGTTATTTCAAAGCTATTTCTAGGTATGCAATCACTGTACTTTAGGTTATAACACTGATAATTAAATAAAGGTAGATTTGGCCATTAGAGGAAAACTCTGACAGCCAAGGCAACATTGAAACACTTAGGTAATTTTTATTATATATAAATATATTAAACAAATCTACAACAATAATACAAAAAAGCTACAATAGCTTTGGGGAAGCTAAAGAGAGCTTTGTGGATTTTACTCTTAATAATTCAAAACATCAGTATGAGGAAGGCTTTATTCGGGCCATGATTTCACACATGAAATGAAGCAGGTTGTAAAATTAACTAGCAAGGTGCAGACCAGAGAATTTTGGTTCCTATGTCTTTGGTAGGGAGGGTTGTTTTAGCTTAAATTACCTGCGTTAGCTGTGTACTAAAAATGTGAACTCTCTTTTTCATGTGTAGTATTGTCTCTGGGAGGAGGGGACCCAGACAAAAACTCTATTTCTCAGAATCTCCTCCTTGCTTCCAAATATGGAAAATGATCCTTTTGAATGGAGTATGTCCAGAAGTGACTGCTTTCCATCGCTTCTGTGTGCTTTCCAGGCTGGAACTTTATTTTATTTTGCTTTGTTTTTTCTTTCAGTTTTATTGAGGTATAATTGACATATAGTACTATATAAGTTTAAGGTGTCCAGCATAATGATTTGACTTTCATACATCATGAAATGACTATCACAGTAAGTTTAGTGAACATTCACCATCTCATATAGATATAAAGTTAAACAAATAGGGACAAGAAAAAAACAAAGAACACGATGTGTAAAAGCCCCTTAAGAAAAATGTATGGCATTTAGTAACCAAAAGAGGATAATGGCTAATAGATTATTTCATTTATTGTATTATTTTATAGACAAACGAAAGTACTAAGAGTTGTTTGACATGACGGTTCTTTCAAGTTGAACATTGATTTCATCCCTATCTGAAATGTGAAGCTAATGAGAGTAGTTAGGATGACCTGATTAGCTATGTCTTTCTTTTGTAAGCTGTCCTGTCATTGTATTAGACTAGGAACAAGCCAGCTAATTATGAACAGACTTTTAGCAGTTGTGCTTCACTGACGTGGCAATGATACGTCTCTGAGTCCATGGCAGTATCTCTTTTAAATATTTTGTCCTATTATATTTCATGAAAATATATCTACAAATCAGAACCAAAATTACTCAGACCATCCTTGATCTCAGTTTATTTTTTTTCTTCCTTCCGTTTTCCCTTCTCCTCATTCTCTTTCTTCTGAAAGATAATTATTATATTTCTTTGGGTAAAAATTACTATTGGCAAAGAATATGTGGTACATCTATAGGAACTCGTGAAGAACAAAACCGGGTTACAATCAATTATGGAAGCCCCTATGTCACCTGGCATCTTGGAGCCTTGAATAATTGTGCACTTTAAATACTTATCATATCAAAAATACTCCTTGAGTTCTCTCCCTAACCCTCTTCTGGCTGTTGAGTTCCTCACGTATGAAACAGGTATAGAACTCAAGGGGAAAGCAAATCAATTTGGACGTCTGTGCTGAATTACATTATAGTTTTGAAATCTGTAAGAGCACAGAGCAGCTGAAATATTTGTCTCCTAAAAGAGTCAAGGTAAGTTTCATTAGAGGTGGATTAGATTTAGCTGATCCAGAGAAACCAGTTGAATACCTATTAGCCTGAGAAAGAATTACTCACTAGAGACATCTCCTCTATTTCTTTCTGGTTCTATTTGCATAACCAAAACAAAGGTTATAATAGCTAATAGTGATTATATTCCTATTATGGTCCAAATCCTGTTAAATTTATTTTCTCCAACAAAGCATGTTGTTTAGACAGCATTATTTTGCCAGCCTTGATCAGGAATAGGCCAGGGTCAGTGACTGGATAAGAAGATTTGTTGCTCTAATTACTACTTTCTGACAAGATGATTATTTTCTATCAAATTAAAAGTGGACTGTTTGGTTTTTATTATTTCCATTTTATAGATGAGGAAACTAAAGCTTGGAAAGGTTAAACAACTCTCCCCCAAATCACACATCTAATGAGTGACAGAGCCCAGAAATTTCCTAATTCCTACTCTCCCCTTCAGCAGTGCTGCTTCCTAAAGCTGCTTTTATCTTACCAGAATCTCACTTAGTATTTGTAAAAAGAAAATGATAATAGCCCTCTTACCAGATTATTCTTTGGAATAAAGAGGTAATAATTTTAAATGGGCCCAGCACATAGTAGGCACTCAATAAATATTATTAATAGATAACATTGGAAGAGTTTACCTTTTTAAAGTGCTTAGAACTGTGCCTGGCACATATTAAACTTTATAGAAAGGTGAGCTATTAATCAAACTTTGAAGGGCAAAAGAGGAATATACTAGAAGTCTTTGTCAGAACAATAAGATAAGAAAAGGAATAAACAGCATCAGAATCAGAAAGGAAGAAGTAAAATTATCTTAATTTGCAGATGACATGATTTTATATATAGAAAGCCCTAAAGATTCCTCCAAAAATCTGTTAGATATAATCAACTAATTTGGTAGTTGCAGGATACAAAATTAATTTACAAAAAGTTAGCAACATTTCTATACACTAACAACGAATTACCTGAAAAAGAAATGAAACAATCCATTTACAATAGTATCATAGACTCTAAAATACTTAGTTATAAATTTAACCAAGGAGGTGAAAGAGCTCTAAACTAAAAACCATAAGATTCTGATGAAAGAACTTGAGGAAGACTTAAGTAAATGGAATGATATCCCATGTTCATGGATTGGAATGATTTATATTATTAAAATGCCCATACTACACAAAGCCATCTATAGATTTGTCAGACCTGCATTCAGAGGTAGACAATCAGCAGGTTAGACACCCAAGACACGAAGTACATAAGCATTACTTTTGTCTGACTGCTGCCAGCTTTCACTGGGTCATCTGAGTCTGAATTTTCTGCTCTTCCAGGAAAAACTCCTGTTTCTTATACATACTCTCATTATCATCACTATTCATGCTACTCTATCTGTAACTGGCAAAATTCACCAAGGATGACTTGGGCCTTCAATAACCACTGTTAGGAATATTTGACATGAACAAAATTGTTCATTTAAGAGGCACCTTGGAAAACAGTAAGATTTTGCAGGCCCAATGGGCAGTATTTTTAATTTTTATACAGAGTCTTCAAACTCAAATTCTTTTTAAAAAATGAAGTCTTTTAAAAAATAAATTGTCTCCAGGTTAATCATGAACTTATAACCCTAAAATCTACCAATTAGAGCACTGAATCCTCTGAAGACTCAGTTTACATTCCTCTCACATGTTCAGTTACAGGTCACAAAGGCTGTCATCTCCAAAATCCTTGCTGAAGACTCATTCATCCTCCACATGCTTTGTTCCCATGGTGAGCATTATTCTTTGCCCTGAACATACACTTTATAGTAAAAAACATATTCTGATGTTGTAGACAAAAATGCTTCAGTGATGGAGAACAACATTGTCAATCAAAACATGTTGAAAAGAAAAAGGTAAGTTACAGAGATTCATAATTAGCAAAATAAATTACATTTCTACCATAAATAGTACTTGTTTGATGTTGAATATTTCTTGAATAAATTCCAAACACTATTATCACAAACAGTAATTGAGACTGTGACCTATGAGTTCTGACAGTATGTTTACATTTAATTATGGTTCTATTTGATTTTTATTGTAAAAACGCAACTTGAGATCTCTCTTCTAAACAAATTCTTAAGTGTGCAATATAGTATTGTTAAGCATTTCAAATGAAATTTGAATTCAAAAATTGCTTCACTGAAAGATTCTTTTGTCAAAGCTGATGAGCAATTTGACAGACTTAAGCAATAACAAATGAAACTCATTTTCCTAATAAATCCTCCCCCTGTTCCTCCATTTGCATCCCTATATAGGACATGATGTATCTAAAGAGAGAAAACCACTGTCTCCTGATAAAGACTGTGCAAACTTGTCCTAGATCCCTTACAAAGTGACAATTAAGAGGATTTCTAGGTTTAATTGGATGTTACAGTCAATGGTCATCATTTTCTGAATGACAAGTCCTCAGTAAGAGACTCTTCTGGGAGTCCAAACATGAGCAGGTCTTCTGGAAACTGAAGAAGACTCTTCTTCTTTCCCTAGGGGGTCTCTATTAGTTTCCTATGGCTATCATAGCAAAAGACTGGAAGCTGAATGACTTAAAACAATAGTCTCACAGTTAGAAGGTTAGAAGTCTGAAATCAAAGTGTTGGCAGTGTCATGCTCCTTCTGAAACCTGTAAAGGAGAATCCTTCCTTGCTTCTTCTAGCTCTCAGTGTTTGCAGCTATTTTGGCATTCCTTGGCTCATCAATGTATCACTCAGTTCTCTGCTTCTGTTGTCATGTGGCAGTCTTCTCATCAGCCATATTGGATTAACCCAGTCTACACCAGCATGATCTCTTTTAACTAATTACATCTGCAATTACCCTATTTCCCAATAGGGACACACTCTGAGGTACAGGGATTAGGACTTCAACAGTTCTTTTGGGGGTGGAGGACAAAATTTAACCCCTAACAGCATTTCTAAATACAAACAGACTTTGTGTTTATTTGTAAATGAACAATACAGACAAGCCCTTGTGATTTTAACTCAACTTCTTAGGAACCATCAAAATCATTACTTATTATAGCCTCAACCTTGACCTGGTTGCAAAGACCCTCTTAGGGAAACAGCTGCTACTGCAAAGTTTGTTGATGCTTCTCCTGAAGTAGTCCTAGGTTCCCTGCTTGGTTCCTCATACAGGGTAAACATTACTACTGACTGAGAACAAATAGTAATTTTCAGCCAGCCAGTTAACCTCTCACGAGATTTACTTTCACACTCTCACATTACTATTCATTGTTGCAGCTTCCTGAGTATCACTACTTCCATGCTCTACTAGAAGAAGGGGAATCTCACAGTTGTTTCACCTCAGGGAATTTTCTGTACCAAGTTCAGATTTATTAGAGACCTACTGAAAACCTGACTTAATATTTGTTGACGGATCCTACCGCAAAACTGGAGATGGAGATTATCAAGCAAGATACACTGTTATTGGTTTAAGCTCTTCTTTAGATTATGGTCCTCCATCTGAGTTAAAGTTAGTTCAGATGGCAGAACTTACTGCACTTTCTGGAGCTTGTTGACTATCCAAAGACTAGAGAGTAAAATTACATGCAAATAGCGGGCATGCTTTTGGAATAGTACGTGATTTTGGGATGCTCTGGAAACAAAGAGGATTTTCTACTTCTTCTGGAACCCTAATAAAAAATGAATAACAATTAAGGAAATTTAAATGCACTTTTACTTCCCAGAGAGGTGACTATTATAAAGGTTGTGGCTCATCTCATAAGAGATAATAGAGAAGCTGGAGGAAATGGCAGATTATTATATCAAACAGTCTTAACAAACCTCCCAAAGGATAAATCTAGGGAGACATTCAAAGAGACCATTATAAAATACCAACATTTAGCTCCTAATTTGGAAAAGGAAGAATAGAAAGTAAATGGTTTTACCTTTCACTCAGAACATCTCTGGCATTCTCAAGTTAGTAACTTGGTGACATCAGATGATTTCAAATGAATATTAAATTTGTCCATGAAACTGCTTAATATGATCTAGACAAATTGGTTACTATTCTCTCAAGTCAACATTGATGGTGAAACTTAAAAAAGATAGCTGAAGATCATTTGTGAGCTACAATAACATAATCATGGGAAGATACAGTCCAGGGCCAAGAGTTGAGCCTTAAGAGCGCTTTGAATACCTTCAGATGAATTTTACCCAGCTTCTATCTTTCTCAGGATCTGAAGATGTTATAGTTCTTCTATGTCTATTTCCAGGATATGTTGAAATATTTTCTTGCCAAAAAATTACAGCCCTTAACAGCTGCTAAAAAGCTGTGAGATTTGGGGTTTTCAACCTAGGGTATATCAACTTTTATATCAAGTGACCAATATACATGCTTCATGGCAACTATTGTAAAATGACTCAGTAAGGTGTTACCTCTTATGCAGAAACTACACTGCCTTTACCATCCACAATCTTCTGGGAAGGTTGAAAGAACAAAAGCCACTTGCAAACTGAGACAAATAAAGCTTTCAGAAATCCTTGAGCTCCCCTAGCCAAAAGTACTCCCAAAAGCCCTTATGGCCATATGGTCCACTTCCCTGGGGACACACCGGTGATCCCTTTGTGAACTGGTAAGTGAAAAGCCCATATATTTAGGAATTTCACCTCTGATACTAGACTCCATCCTGCTATAAACAGACATGGTAATTTACTGTAAGGGATTCATATACTATAATCAGTCCAATCACCAACAGGTTAAGGCCTTATTCCCACAACTTCTTCCCAGAAAGCCTCTTCATGGTCTTCAGCCAGGAGATGTTGTCTGTTGGAAAAGACATTAGTGAAAAAAAAAATGCTTTTGAATCTCATTGGACAAAACCTCATCAGGTATTGTTAACAACAAATGTAGGACTACAGTGAGTCAATTTTTGGGTTTACATTTCACAACTAAAGAAGCAAACAGAATTCCACACAATTAATAGGCTACTCCAACAAGAAACCTTAAACTGAGGATTCCGAGGTCCTCTAGAAGCAGCTGATCTTTAGAAGTAGACCACTGACCCAAGACCTTCAGAATGAGCCAATATTCTCAGAGAGTGGACAGAGCTACCTAACACACTGGAGCAGAACCCTGAATAATTCCTTTTTTTTCTTTCTACTGCTTCCTTATAATAATTCTCATTTTCTATAGATCACTGGTTATCATTCACCCATTTCTTGCCCTTTTTTTCTTTCCTTTTTATGATAATTTTTTGATCAAACAGACTCATTCTAATGCCATTATTAGATTATCCCCAAAAGTAGTCACTGCCCTCAATCTGATTGACTGATAGCATTCCATCTATCACTGAATCTTCACGATAAAATCTCTAGTAAAGGTTTCATCAATGAGATCCTAGGGAATTATAAATAAAGGCATATTCACTTGCACATTAAACATGGACAAATGACTAAAGAAACCAACCTGTAATAATAGCATTTTTTTTCTAGAAGTGAGGGACTCAGCAAAGTCACAATCTACTGATAATAACCAAGTTTATTCTAAATTTGAACTCCATAACCTTCATAGTGGGGGTGGACTAAATACTTGCCACCTGTAAGAGACTAAGAGAGATCCAAACACGTAACACAACTCATACGAGGCCTTGGTTCTGACCTTCTGCCACGAACCGCTCCTTTTTTTCCTGACTCTCCCTATACTCCTATCAGGTATACCACTTCCTTTGTGTACAGAATGCCTGGTCCTGTTTGCCTCAGACTAACACCTCTTAAACTTTAGGAGTAGTACTCTGAGACTTGTCTGTACACAGAGACCCTAATTCTATAAATCACCAAGCCTGGAAATTCTGATTCAGACACAAGCTCCAAAACAATGCCACCCTTGATTATTTAGGTATTCTACCTGAGGGAATTACTGACTCATTGTGTATGCAAACAATCAGAGCAGTGTTCCCACCCAGCAGAATCTCACAGATGGAAAAGACTGTAAGAAACTTACAACTAGCTTCAGCAGAAGGTATTAACGATACCACCTCTGCTTTAGATGGAATACAGATTAGTCTCGACACATTCACATAAGGGGTGATAGACAACCGCGTTGCTCTATATTTCTCGTTGGCTAGTCATGGTGGCGTCTTTGCCATTGCCAATTCTTGCTCTACTTGTATCAGTGACAGAATGAGGTTGAAAGGTTATACATCACCATAGTGAAAAAGATAATCACCTCTCTAAGGTTCATTCTCATGGTCTGTGAAATTTGTTCTTGGCCTGGGTTGAGTGATTGGAATTCCCAGTTCAAGCATTTTATAGGAATTATTACTTGTTCTCGTTTTTGTCACAGTGGTCATTATATTGGTCCATTGTGTTCTGCCTACAACAGCCAATTTCTCAACATATGATCACCATGATTATATAATAAAAAGGTCAAGGCAGTCTTGTTATGCAGTTGATTATGAAGGTGGCTAAACAAACTCTGAGAAATGGATATTGAATCTTTAGCCTTCTGTGAATTGGTTAACCTCTCACAAGTAAGATCTCACAAGTAAGTAAAAAGGTAGATGAGAGACTGAACATACAACAGATAGTGTGGCTAGACCATATCATGTATGAGGATAGAACTCTGATCAACAATCTCTGCAGCAAACAGCCTGGGAAGCCAAAACACAGCTTCTGCAGCCACCTTTGCAGGGAGCTAAACTACAACCTTGCCATCAATTGTCTCACAGTGGGCAAAGCTTGGCCAATTACTGTTAGCTTTCATATTTTTGCCTCTGCTTCTAACACAGTATCAACCAGAAAAAGCCAAATATGCTCCCCAAACCAATTACATTTGATGCCCTGTTTTTAGTTTTCCCTTCTCCAGCTTCCCAATGCCAACAACCTCTAATCAGCTTACATGTGAAGCTTTTCTTTTTTTTTTTTTTTTCCTATTATCAAACTTTCTTACTTCCCTGTCCATCTTTGAGTCTCTGCTAAATGCAGGCGATGATGGCTGGCTTCCTTGCTATTGTTAACTGTGAATAAATAGTCGTATTTGTCCTGATTTCAGCACTCTTTGTTTATTTCTACCATTTCCAATCAAAGGCTTAGCATTGTTTTAGGATATTTATAACAATGGGCATAAGGATAATAAAATTATAAATAGAGTCAGTCTCAAACATGAGGTAACCATGAGGGATAGCGAGGGAAGTTTCTTTTCTTAAAATGAAGGGAAAGTGGTTTCTGAAAAATTGCCTAGAAATCTTCCAGAAAATATGAAGGAGAAGGAAATGAGTGATTTGATTGGCTTTGTAAAATGACTTGATGGGCTGAATAGAGTCCTTATTTTTATATAATAAGAAAAGAAAGAAAAAAATGTTCAGTGCTCTATATCTCAGAACAATCTTAGACCCAGATTCTAAAAGCTCTTTGCAAAAATCATGTGGTGTCGAGTATTACAAATGCTTTTTCAAAAATGAGAAGGGAAAGTACTGTTGACTTTTCCAGGAAAGGAGGGAAAAAGATTTTGTACTTTCCCGTTAAATAGCCTAATATTTTTTTCAGTACTATTTTATTTCATAAACTAGTTTGTACTGCAACTTTTATATATTATGTACACTAGGTCAACTCCTAACAATACAAAAAAATAATCACCAGCTTTGACTTCTAAATTTAGCCTGATTCTACCTACCATGTAAAGAAACCTGGCATTAGAGTTACATTATTTTTATGGAGTTATTTTATGGCTTGACTTAATCTTCATACCTCAACTCTACTCTGTCCACAACTCTTTCTGTCATCTTGAATTTACTCTCCTTGCCTTGATTCTATAAATAAAGATAAAACCCCTTGCCTTAATCTTCATTTTTCTGCTTTGGTCTGAAAAGTGCTTTAACATTATAAATTTGGCTGTCAATCTAATTCTTTGAAGCAAGGTTTATTGCTTTGGACTCCATCAGGATGGTATGGAAAAAATGATTTAGGTGTGTGAAATGCAACTTGCTATACATTATTTTTAAATCACAATCTACTACTATTATAGTGATTCTCAATTTTCTAGAGTGCCGCCACTGTTATCTGAAAATTTCCAAAAGGTTAATGTTAAAAATAACAGCAGGTGGATGCCAGGTGTGGTTCTTTTCACAGAGAGATGGGTAGTGAAATAAAATACCAACAGGGCTTTACACTTCCAGGAAGGTTGACAGCGAATCTCTTGATTTTCAAATGTGATCCTTCCTTTGTAGTCTTGGTTTTCTTGCTGTCAGGATTAGAGTAGGAAAGTGGGCTTGGATAATACCACTGACTTGCAGAAACTTACAGGCTAGCACAATTTTTTTTTGGTGTGTGTGCCTCTGGTTTGCTGTTGTATAGGTGTTGCTGCTGTCTGCCTTACTAAGATGATATAAAAATTAAACACTGTACTATCGAGGCTGAGCTTGTCAACCTGGTCATGATTTCTTTCTTAGAATCTCACTCCTATATTCTTTCATAAGGATTTCGTTTCCCCTTATGCTTTACTTTCTCTCAATAACTGCATGCTACTCTCCAGCTTTGTTATTCATACTTTTCAGAAGTGGTACATGATATGTAAATATATGAGTCACTGTCCTGTTATAGGACTTTGAACATGTAATTTAGGATTTGCCCACCTGCTTTTTGATGCCTTCTCATACCTACAAGAAACTATTGGATCTTCTTGCCCTAATAAAATAGAGTTGGTTTTATATCCATGTATTTTTACGCATGTATGTAACAAATACTTATTGGCCACTTAACTATGTCATACACTGACATAGAGTAAATAGGATGTGTATACAAACATACATGCATCCCAGATGCCAGCTGGGATCCCTTTTCCTTGGATATTTAGAAAGAAATTTTCAAAAATTTATTGCACAACCCAGAGGAAGCCCATCACCCCAGGCAAAGTTTTGTTGTTGTTATTGTTGTTTTAGTTTCCACTGGCTTACATTCTCATGGACGCCTCACTCCCTCACTCTAATTTGTTGATGATTCCAATGACTTGATTTTCCTTGAGTTCTGCCTTCCATGGCTATTCTATTTTCTTTGCCATGAAGACTCAGCTGTGGAGTTTAGCCTTTTTTCCTTAATTTCCTGCATAACAGAAGGCATTCTTGCACATAGAGCATGTTATTCAAGGTGTGGGGTGATGTTGTGACAAAGGACCAAGCAGAGAATAACTAAGTGTGAAATCCACCCTACTCTCCTTTTAGAGTCTCATAGGCCACCTTCACTAGTGGGAACTGGACAATTTCACTCCACCAGGTGACTATTTATGGAGGTTTCTTGATCCTTTGCTCTCTCAATAATTTCCTTACATTTCTCCCTTGTTTGCCTCCAATCTCCTCAGATTCCAACCCATTTTATATGAAGGCAGTTTTATTCTCTTTTCGTTTCACTGGACCATTCCAAATCATACTGTGGAGTTCACAACCACAATGTATTTTAAACCTATTTTGTTAAACAGAAGATTCTCTGCTCTAGAGAGAAAATCTGCCACTCCTTTAGGGGCAGAAGTAGCTGCAGTCAGTTTTGGTTTAAAAAAGAAACAATAATGTAGTTTTCCTTTCTCTGACTTGTATAAACAACAACACACTGTGATAGAAATCACTGTGGAGATCGAGGCAGAATGTGGTGTGATTGTCCCAAGGAGACACCTGGGGGAGACAGGAAATCTTCACAGAGATTTGAACTGGTTTTAAAGAATGAGAATGAATTTACCAGGCAGAAAATTAGGGAAATGGATAAGAAAACCATTTATTCTAGGTTACTCTATAAATCTTGGTATAATTAGAGGAACCTATTACTTCTAATCAGTAAAAGTGTGATTTTTTTCACCCCTTGTATTTAAAATATGTTGTTATCCTTTCTCACTCTCTTACCATTTAACTTTTCAAATCCTCACTTTCATTGAATCTGCTATTTACTTCAATCTCTGTTCCTTTCCTTCTTCTAGTCTTTGGAGCTTTTCTGTCTCAACCTGTCTTCTTATTCCACAGTCCACTATTTCAGCTATTTATTTGACAGCCTTGACTACGCCATCTCTGTCACCAGTATCTTACACAACTTGTCAATTCTTAGCTCTGGATAATCCCCAATTTCCCTTTTCCTCCTGTTCCTATCTTGCTATCTCCAGAGAAAATTATGAAATGAGACTGAAACCAAAACCACTTCCTGTCCCTATGCTAAGTAATAACAGTATACTTTCCTGTCTCTGTGTTAAATAATACTGAGAACAAGCACAAACTAACTTAGCCTCTTGTTCCAGAAACTATTTGCTCCTGAGAAACAAGACCAGCAAGCTTGTCATCAAGATTCTCTTCAAGACTCTTTCCTCCCTGTGTACATCATTCAAAAGTTATGATGTCGTAACTCTGTATAATCCCAACCAGTTTTTTGCTTTGCAAGACCTGCCTAAAAATCATCCCGGCTGGTTCGAAATCCTACAAACATCCTCCTTCGATTTCCCTCTTCCAAGATACTAGTAAGGCTCTGTCAAAGTGTTCTTCTCTCTTACTGAGTCTAATAAACCTAGTTTTGCTTGATAAGACTTTTTCTGGTGGCCTTTAGGGGAGTCAATAAGAATCATTCTCATTTGATGTCCTGTAGCTTCGTTTCTGCTCTGTCGTCTCCACTGTCCAGCATTCATCTGTTAGTCTTTTTTAAAACTTCCCCCCTCCCCAAGGTGTCCATAGCAATGTTATCTTTCAATTTTAGTAAATGACCTGATTTCATCTTCTCTGTCCCTAAGGAAAGAGGAAATGGACCATAAGAACAGTTGCAAGGTGGTCTTCTCTGAACTATCTCCACTGGTTTTATAGCTTCTGTGCTCTTCACCTCACTGCTGCTCTTTATTCTCTTTCTAACTCATTTTTTGCCATTTACCCCTTAAATAAAAGTGTCCCACAAAGTTGTATTTTTATCTTCTCTTAGAAGCTCATCTCATTCTGTTTCATAGCATCAACAATGATCTTTATCTCAAATAGTTTTACTAATCTCCTTCCCTATCCTTAACGTCTACTTATACGAACTTCAGGCATAAAACTGTGATAAAAATCAACCCCAGTTTCAACACCAGCTCACAATGTTTCCCTCTTGTCCCACATCTGCTCTTTTCTTCCTGTATTTCTCATCTCACTTAATGGCCATCTTAATGGTCATCCTGATGGCCATTCTCTGACAAGGAGAGAGTTGGGGCACTAGGTGGTCTGTGGAGTCAAATAGGAACATCTGTATATTTTAACTGGGGGAGCAGGAAGAGGCCGAGATTGTCAACTGGAAGCTTCCTTCAACCCAGCTACTCAGCTCTTCCTCCACCGGCCTCTTTCTCCTGGTTTTTAGAGAACTAACTGCACAGCCTTAGCCAATGGCTCCCCAGGTTCTCACAGATGCACAGTCTGGGAAGGAAGAGATGAAGCACTCAACTTGAGGGTGGGCACAGACCCAGGGCAAAAATACATAAAATGAGTTGCTTTGTGATCACTGTTGACCTTACCTGGAAAGAGTTTCTACAGGAGTCTAAATGGTGAAATAAAATGTAATCATTTGCTGCCCTCAACATCTAATGAAACTGATTTGTTCTGTTTGGGTAGCTGGCCATCTGTCACTGTCACTCAGTTCTTTGGCTGGAAGGCAATTTCTGCTGTCCTGTCCTGCCCTGTTCCCTAAGCCTGGGGACACTAGGCTGGCACTAACATTTGGGTTCCCTGAAAGCAATGCTGCCAAAGTCATCAGTGGAACTTAGGGAATCTGTCAGGCTCTCAAACCTTTTCTGTTGGACAGCTTGGCCAATCACAAGTCTGTCACCTCATCTGATCACTGGGTACCTGGTAACACAGATGCTGGGATTTGAGAAATGTGGTTGTCTCCCAAATAGGAGTTGAAAGGTCACTGCTCCTTGGTCAGGCTGTCAGATTTCATTATGAAAATACTGTCTATGCACTTCTGATGTGGTAGTGGGAATGGAGTACTAATGGAATTCAGTGTTTTTGCTGTATTACCACATTTATCTTATTCCAAAGTTCACTATCAATCTAATAACATATTTTTTAGAAAGCAAAAAACCAAAAATTACACTGTTTCCATGATGGTAAATGTCCATATTAATTGCAAGTTATATCCTGATTTTAGAAGCATTTAATCGACAGGGAAAACCTTTGTTTAATAAAGAAGACAATATAAAGATTTCATAGATATGTAATGGCTATGTTAGCCAAGATGAACTCATGGAGTGTGATTGAGAAATAACTTTCTTTACTTTCTATGCAGCTCCTTTAAGCCCACTTATTTTAGGGATAGCTCCTTCCCATCCACTGAAATGAAACTTAAACCAAGGTCCCTGAAATTTTTGGTCACCTTTTGGTCTCAAAATTCAGTCCCAGTTCAGGACTTAATGCATCCAAACCAAATGATGGGACTGAAGGAGTGGGTAGTGCCATTAACCAGGATCTCTTGCTGAAGTCCATTTGGCCCAGGGAAGATGACTACTCCATCTGATTGCTATGACTCCTTCTTTGAACCCTAAAGACCTAGTGGGACCCTTCTAGTTTCTCTCTGCTTAAGTCCCCTTGGACCTTCATACAGTCTTCTTAGACAAGATGTGAAAAAACCACACCAGGTTTCTTGTACATGATCCGCATCTAATCTACAGGGTTCGTTCATGCTTTTCACACCCTAACAAACTCTGAGAACACAAGATAATCCCAATGCAGCCACTGGGCTTTCAGTTCTCTCTCAGAGCAGTAATCAGCCACCGTCTCGTGCTCTTTGTATTTTTCAGCTGTGATGCAGACAGCTGTCCACATATCTCGCTCTCTGGTTTCTGACTTGAGGTCAGGAGAGGGCAGCTTTTACTTTTTCTCCGTGAGATAGGGGCTTGCAACACAGTGACAGTATCCCACAGAGCACAGTCTTCCAACATCCTATACATTTCTCAACATCTCCAACCTTTTAAAAAATAGGTTAGATTTAATAGTCAGCTAAGGGGCACAGAACAGATTTTCAGAATTGCTCTTTTAGCCTTAAAGGTTCTACACGGTGGTTGTAGAATGTAGCATTTATTGTTTTGAGGACCTTGGCTGAAATTAAGACAGAAAAACTCTATTTTAGTATGTAATTCTATATTTATCAGATCTCACCAGGCTGTATATTCAAACTAGTATCAAATTATATTTTCCTGGCTGTAGAGCTCATCACTATTTATCATCACTGTTATGGATACAAAATATAGAAACCCAGCTCACATGGGCTTGCCAAATCATGGAATACATTAGCTCAAAGGATGGTACAATTCATAAACAGGAGTAACAGGATCCAGATACTGAAATGATATAGCCAGGGATTGTTTTCTGGTTCCTTTTTAACTCTTCATGTTTTATGTCAAAGTGCAGTTTTTTTAAAAAAGGAAAATCATGACTCAGGCAAATATAAAATAAATCCATTCAAAGATTTTATTTATTAGTTAACAAAAGAAACATAATGATATGAAAATGGGTCCAAAATCATTTGAGAAGCTAAACATTTATAGGCAACTTAATAAAGGCATACTAAGATAATATTGCTGGATAGATACATAAACTGGTGAATATCCAACAGGGCAATAGACTGTAACCTTTAGGATGATCTGTTCCATTGGACAGACATTATTTGCATCTCTGTGAGATGAATATCTGCCAGTTAACATGGGACTTCACCCCTGGATCTTTAACCAATTGTGAAGAATGAGTCAACCCAAGCTTATTTCTCTGGATATTTCTTGGGAAGACTTTATTGCTGAAAGGACTTGTTACTTAAATTTTTGCCTTGTCTCCCAATTTTGTGTAATTTCCCACAAAACTTGGCTCTTCTTCCCCCTATATTCGTTTCTTTCTCAGACAAGCTTTTACTATGTCTCAATCTTTGTCAGCTTTCAGCGTTCATTTTCCTTATTGTTTGCAATCCCAGTGGAAAAAGAATGCTTCTTTTCCAAAATTTTGAAAAAGCCCTGGACTTTTCATTTCATGGCCTGACTTGGTTTGTGTGCCTGTCCACTACACAATCACAGTGGCCAAAAGCATGGAATGTATCCATTAGCCTTTCCTGAGGCTCGTGCTCACCAAGGGAGCTGGGAAGTGGGTCAGCTTCATTCAAACAACAAAGACTGAGAGTGAGGTAGAGGTGGTTTCCTGAAGAAAAATTAGAATTCTGTAACTTGAAGAAGGGCAGGTGTATGTCGCACCGCCAGTCAAAAGTGACATGTGCACCATGTTCCTGCTCACTCAGGCCCTCCAGTCTTTGTCAAAGTCTTTCAGAGGGTAATGGGGATCCTTGGAGATCGCTCACAACAGCTCCTGAACTACTAGGCTTATTCCGGGAACTGCCAAGCTGGGGGGCCACTTATTAGGGAATGCCAGGATGTCCTACCTGGTGCACCTCTTGTTCTGTGGGCATCCCACCCTCTCTGCGTGCAGCCGGGTCTCCATAATGCAAAAGAATTGGAGGCTCCCAGGTGCCTGGATTCTGCCTTGGTTTTGGCAAAGTGATTAAATACCCACTTTCTTTTTGTGACAGTTTGTTAGAAGGGTCACAGACCACTGTGCTTTGACCTCATAGTTTTTAGAGTTTTTTTTTAAGTGAACTCAGTCTTACCACTTTTATTGATTTATTATGAATTAATTAGCTTTCCATTGAATGTACACATGGACTAGGAGACAAACAAGAATAATGAACATTGTTACACATTCAAAATAACCACCTTTCTGTCAACAAGGCTTTGTTTCCTGTTGGGGTCCTGGAAACCGGCCTGTAATTCTTTAGGGATGAATTCTCCCAAGCAGCATCTGAGTCCTGCAGTGGCCAGCAGGCTGACAGCCCCAAGAGTCTGCCAAACATGCTCAGACACATCCACACATTCCTTGGCCTCAAGCTGGGAGGCTCAGCTTCCAGGAACAGAGTCATCAAGTATCACAACAAAAAAGAATCTTATATACACAGCTCTCGTATGGCAGATGTAGCAACCTTGGTTGGGAGAGAGGTAAAATTACTTCGGCAAGATCATTAGTTTGTTAGTGACAAAACTAAGACCATCCCAGACTTTCTGATATCTTGACAAGGATTCTTTCCACTTCAGATTTCTGCCAGTCCTTACCAGACGGTGATGTACTGAAATTACACAGAGAAGATAATATGTTCAGAAACCTACAAGTAATGATATACCTCATATGTTAAAAAAAGTCTGCCAAATTTAATTCAAAACTACCCTGTGTATGTGGAATGCCTGCTGGTTTATAGATTGTTATGTTGCCAACTGAAAAAAAAATTCTGTTTGCTCTCTTTTCCCCCTTTTTTTCTTTTCTCAATTCTAGTTACATGATGCCCCTTTTCCGTAGTTCTCTTCAGAGCTGAGATAAAGCTTGGCAGAATCGGAATGACTATTTCTTTCCTTATTAGTTCATATGAGTAAAAGCCCTTGGTAAAATATAGGGGCTTTTTGAATAAAAGGGACAACTTCCCGCTTTCCAAAAAGTAGCCAAAGAGAATGCTAGTCTTGAAGATGAGCCCCTAAGCTTCCACATGTTAGAATAAAAGTGACTATGGTAGATGTTTGGGTGGAGGATATTGAAGACACTCCCCCCCCCCCAGAGTCCCTCTTAGGCACCCCAGTGTGATGTGTGGATGCAGATTAGAGTCCCCGGGCCCCCAGGGAGGTGCAGAGCTGGCTGCCAGGAAGACCTCAGCAGTGGAGTTAGAAAGACAGCAAACAAGTGGACTGAGAAGTGGGCGACACAGTGGACTCAGGGTCCCGGCAGCAAACTCTAAGAGGACAGGGACTGAGGCCAAGGCCAGTCAGGGTGAACTGTGCTTCAGTGAGTTTGGTGAGGCTGGACAAAGACTCTCTCCTTGATGGAATGTTAGTCAGGCTTCTCTGAGCCCTTTTCTCAAGCTGGCCTCCACCGTGGTCCTGTCCAGTCTTTGGCCTGCCCTACCTAGTCTTGGCAAAGAATCCTGCTGACTTGTCCCCCAACCTACAACATCTGATCCATTCTTCATTGTCTACCTCCATGCCTCAGTCCTTGGCCTCCCCTTAGCAAGAATCCTGTTAGGTCAGGTTAGCAAGAATTCCCCTTGATATGTATTTTCTAATAGTAATTTTCCATCCGCTGACCCCCTCATTCTGCCCCTTGGCTATAAATCCCCTCTTGTCCTTGCTGTATTTGGAGTAGAATACAATCTCTCTCCCCTATCACGAACCCTTAATTCAGTAGTCTTGAATAAATCATGAATCCTTAATTCAGTAGTCTTGAATAAAGTCTTCCTTATCATTTTAACAAGGGTGAGAATCAGCTGTTTTTTTAAAATAGGACAGAGGAGAGCACTCAGACTCAACGCATCCCATCTACCTGACAACCAGGGCAGGGATGCTGCACAGACTTCCCTAAATCCAGATGCCCGCTGGGAGTAAGGAAGGGAGTAAACCCTGAGCTGAAGAGACGTGAACCCAAAGGGTCTGAGTTGTAAACCTCAAGAATTAAACTGAAGTAGTACCATCAGGTATTTCTGTTTGCAATGAAAATTGGGGCAGGTAAAGCAAAGTTCAGGTATGGAAAAGTAAAGAAAGTTGCACAGTTTTGTCTGTCTCAGCAGCTTTACTTCATTTAAGAGCCACGTGTTTCTGAAAAATATCACCTCTAGGATCCTTTAATTTTTTGACCCCAGAAAAATTAAATGTAATTTTTATGCAGGGACAGATTACTGTCTGTGAACAGAGCTATCTGCCTTCTCACATTCAGTCTCCACCCTTCGAGGGGAGTCAGGTTGGGGCTTCTCAAACTTAGTTATTCCTGGGAGTCCTTTACAGGGAGAATTTCTCACTTATTAAAAAAAAAATGAGATCTTTACAGCCTCAGGTATCCTATGCTTCTCCACTCCCTAATTTGCATGTGCTTAATCAATTCCTTGTTTTTCATTCTTCAAAAATCCAATCCAAATGCCTCCCTGTGTTGATGATCTCTCCAACTCACAGCCAGAGAGGTCTGTCACACACAAACCTAGCTCTCTGCAAGATTTCATGAGCTCATGTTCCTCAGGCAGTAAAGGTCAACCTGACAAGTTGCCAAATCCAGAGAGGCTGCTCCTCCCAGCAGTAAGGGCTTTTCAGATCATTTTGCTTTTAAAGATCCCCCCACCTCTTGTTTTTAATAGAAGAGGGAGAGGGGAGAAAAGATAGTGATACATTTTGCTCAGTCTGATTTAGTTACAAATCAATAGCTTTCCCCAGTGCAAAGAGAACGTTATTCCCTTTACAGCTCCAGGTCTGGTAGATTTCCGAAAGGCCAGGGAACAAGCACGTCAAGAATTATGCCTCACTTCAGAGCTGTAATTTTTTTTCTTTATTTTTCTCCTGAAAGATGATGGCAGTATTTCCAAAAGTTAGGAGTGAAATGATTATAGTAAATGTATTTATTACTCCCTTTTGCAAATTGTGGAGTGCTAGCTCTCTGATATTCCTACCTGTTTTCTGAGACTATCTATATACAGTGTATTTATAGGTACAGGCACTTTTTCTTTGGAAAAAGGCCCCTTCATACTGGAATCTGAAGGAGAACAGAGTTTAAATTGGGTGTATTTAAAAATAATCTGCTAAATCAACATATACAGAACAATGTCATCACATACCTTTATCTCTCACACACAGACACATTATCAAGGAAAACTCTGAGGCCAGGGAGATACCTTCAACTTGAGATGAAAACTCAAGGATGAGGACCCTTGCACTGGTTTGAGATTGAACACTGATAAAATCACTTCCAAATTTGAGGCTTGCTTACTCAGGTAATTCAAGCTCTTGTATTTTATTTGGCATTAATTATTTGAAGAATTCAGGTGATGACATTTTAGGGTGTATGTATCATTCAAGTTCAAAGTCATGTTTCATTTGTAGTTTTCTTGAGCTGGATGGGTTCTATTTTCCATATTTCATCTAATGTAGAGCCTGGAGGTGGTGTTGGAATTCTACCAGTTATCAGAATATCATAACTCCTTCTAAATCATTACTTTTCATCCTTCAAGCAAAAAATTTCCCCTCCTTTAAAACTCCTACCTTCAGATTTTATCACCTTCCTTGGTATCATTCAAGTCTGCTGGTCTCTATCTTCCCATGTTATCTCATCAAATCACATAATATATGACTTCAGCACCTATGGTATTAATAATTTACCAACCTGGCGTCAAAGTTCCCTGATATCCTTGGCTTCAGTCGTTATCATCTAGACTGCAGAAATCTTTATCCATGGGCACATCTATGACCTTATTTGGTACAACTGTTCCATGTCTGGAATTCTAAATTTCGTTTTACTGTAACCTCCAAACTCAGATTGTCTTTGACTTCATTGAAATTCTTGACTCAACTATTTCATCCCAGTTTTCACTCTCCTTTATGAATTAATTTTCTTCTCTTTCTAGATCTCTTAGTTAAGATTGCATTCCACTGCAGGAAATAGAAAATTCAACCAGTGGTTTGGCTTAAATCAGTAGGTGCTTATTTTTCTCATGTAACAGAAAGTTTAGAGGTAGGAGGTCACTACAGGGATTTTAGCCACGATGTATTAATTTTCTAGGACTGCTGTAACAAAGTGCCACAAACTGAGTAACTTAACAGAAATTTATTGATTCATACTTCTGAAATCTAGAAGTCCAAGATCAAGGTGACAACAGGACAGGTTTCTTCTGAGGTTGGTGAGGAAGGATCTGTTCCTTGTCCCTCTCCTAACTTCTGGTGTTTTGCTGGCAACCTTTGGTGTTCTTTAGCTTGTAGAAGCATCTCCTGTTCTCTCTTTTCATCTTCATATGCAATTTTTCTTTTTGTAAGCAAACCAGGCACTTTGGATTAAGACTTACTCTCATGTCCCCATTTTAACTTGATTACCTCTGTAAAATCCCTATCATTTAAATAAAGTCACTCTGTGAGGTACTGGCACTTAGGACTTCAATATACGAATTCAGAGGGACACAATTCAACCTATAACATGCTTTGTGCCGTCGTCGTGGATCCAGGCACTCTTCACCCTTTCTCCCCACCACCTTCAGCTTGTGGGCTTTGATTCTTGTGCATGTTACCTCACGCTTAACAGACAACTGCTGCACCCTAGGACAGCTCCATGTTCCTGGCAGGAAACAGAAGGAAGTGAAAAGGGCCACGCTGTTCGTATCCACTCCTTTTTACCAGGAAAGCAACTGTGTCTTTGTTTTCTACATCATTGCTCAGAACCAGGTCATGAGGTCAACTTCAGCTGAAATAAAAACGGGAAATAAAATATTTAGCTTTCCAGTCTCAACAGGAGAGGAAGACAAGGGAGAAGAAGGTTAGGAATGGGTGTTGAGTGAACCTCTCTGTATTGTTTATCTTACCAGCTTTAACCATATATATATATATTTTTTTTTTCACCAGCCCTCTGATATCCTCACTATATCTCTATTTGTGGCATCTACTTTGCTAATATCCAACCATCTGCCTTCTCTGTTACAACATCCAGAGCTGGTGAGAGCTCCTGGAGGAAGCCAGCCATCACCTGAATGAGAACCACTGCTAATCCATGTTCTCCAACCAAAAGGGTCTTTAGTATTACTTAGGAATACCAGTACACATCTCTGATCAGCTCCCTCTTCTGTTCACCACTGAGATTCCAAACGTCTTTGGTTTTCTTCATTTACTCCCCTGCAGCCCACTCTCTCTCACTAGGAAAACTGTGGTTATTACTGTGAACAGTCTCAATTTCCCTTTTCCCTACTTTACTGTCTCAACTTTCCTTCTAGTTCCCTAGTCCCCTTTGGCTTGTTCAAAGTTGATTCCTTAATATAGGCTCTTATTTCCTCTTGCCTCCCCTGGGATCTTGCTGCATGGGTTACTCCTGCTGTCCATTTTTCACCCTTTCTCCACTCCCTTCTTTTTTACCTATAAACATGTCCAAGTCTCAGCTACAAAAAATATATAAATAAATAAATAAATCCATCCTTTCCTCCACACTTACGCTTTTCTCCAGTCCACCACTCTTCTCTTTCTTCTTGTCTTCATGATAAGCTTCTTGGAAGGATCTCCTTTACTTGCTGTCTTCATCTCTTCCCCTTCCAATCACTCTTAAACTTACTATAATCAGCACCTTGATAATCTACTAAAATTGCAGAGGTAATTTCCAGTGAGCTCCAAAGTGCCGAGTCCAATCAACTGTTTTTAGTTCCCATCTTATGTGACTTATTTGAGGCATCTGACAGGAAATTTCTAATCCTGTGGCTTCTGAGATATGGCTCTCTTAACTCTCCTCCTCTCTGACTTTTCTTTCTTTTCCTGGCTTCTCTTCCATTATATGTATTTTGTTCTTTTTTTAAATTGATTTACTATATTAGTTTCAGGTGTACAGTAAAATGATTTGGTTATACACATACATGTATATATCTATTTTTAAAAATTATTTTCCATTATAGCTTATTATAAGATATTGAATATAGATCCTTGCGCTATACAGTAAGCCCTTGTTGTTTATCTTATATATGGTAGTGCACATCTGTTAATCCCATACTCCCAGTTTATCCCTCCTTGCCTTTCCGTTTGGTAACCATAAGTTTGTTTTCTCTGTCTGTCAGTCTGTTTCTGTTCTGTAAATAAATTTATTTGTACTATTTTTTTAGATTCCACATATAATTGATATCATATGATATTTGTCTTTCTGTCTGATTTGCTTCACTTAGTTTGATAATCCCTAGACCCATCCATGTTGCTTCAGATGGTATTATTTCATTCTTTTTATGACTGAGTAGTATTCCATTGTGTATGTGTACCACATCTTCTTTATCCATTCATCTGGTGCTGGACACTAGGTTGCTTCCATGTCTTGGCTGTTATAAATAGTGCAGCTACCTTTACATGTGTTTTGCATGTTGCGTCTTCCTGAAGTTTTGTTCTTGGCCTCCTTCTCTGTTGGTTCTCCAGTTTCTATCTGGGTAATCTCATCTATTCCCACATTTTCAACATGAGTCAAATCTCTGCCCATCTCTCCCTTAAAAGTTCTGATTATGTCAAACCACTTACCAGATGTTGATAACTAGCATTTCACAGGCATCTTAAACTCAACTTGTTCAAACTCAGATTTATCATCTGCTTTTCCTCCTTCCTTTTCTACCCTGGTGAAAATGGGTCCTGCATCCTCCTAGCTACTGTTTTTTGTATTCTCACCATTGAATGATCATCACATTTTAAGGAGTTCTTACAGCTAAATTTCTTTCCTTTTATCCACTGCTCCTTTTACTCAGATCATTACCTTTTCCTTATTTAGAGAAGTAGGCCTAACTGATATACCTCCCTCCTGTCTTAAGCCCAAAGAGCCATCCTCCAACCTCTACACCACTGTCACAGTAGCTCCCAGCTCAAATTATGCCCCTGCTTGAAAGGATGCTTATCAACATGACACAGTCTGCATTCTTTGTTTTGCTGGGAAGATGCCACAAAACCAATTCCTTGTCTCCTTTCTAGGCCTTGCCTCTTGCTGTCCCTCCCATTTCCACATACCCTATGTTTGAGCTATATCAAATTATTTGCAGTGTTCAGTGAAAAGACCATTCAATCTTTTTTTACACATAATGCCTTTGGTAATATATCCCCTTGGCCAGCAATATCCTCTGTCATCATTTGATGATTATCTACTCATTTGTTGCACTTCTATTATGAAGACCTCACCCCTTCTCCATTCTTCAGGGAGAAATGCCTACTCCCTTTTGTGCTTCTTCCATATCCTTATGTTAAAGGTTCTCAACTTATTTACATGTCTGCCCTCCTTTCTAGATTCTAACAAGATTGAGGGCAGCAACTGACCCTTGTGTGTCTGTGCGTTCACATCACCTATAAAGCCTGGCATGCAGTTGCTAAGAAGGTATGAAGGAACTCCTGTTTAGTGAAGTAGAAAGTCATACCGAGTTTAAAATTTAAAACATGAGGTTCAAGTATTCGGAGCCACTTTCAGTGTAAATAGGGAATTCGTTGGATCAGATTTATGCTTTAAAATGATCACTTAGGCATTAATGGATTAGATGTAGGGGATAAATATATGAGGAGACCAGCTGGGGGCTGGGCTTGCTGCTGTCTTGGTGGAGATTGTAGTTTGCGCTGGAGAAAGCATAAGTTTGAGATACGTGAAAGAGAATAATCACGTATTTGTCATTTTCTGCTTCATAGAAAATTACCCCCAAAATTTAGTGACTTGAAACAGCAAACATTTATTATCTCATAGTTTTGTGGGTCAGAAATTTATGAGCAGCTTAGTTGGGTGAGTCTAGTTCAGAGTCTCTCCTTAGATTGCAGTCAAGATGTTGACTGGGGCTGTGGTCTCCTGAAGCCTTGACTGGGGCTAGAGGACCCATTTTCAAGAAGACTCATGTGGTCTTTGTCTGGAGGCTTCTGGTCCTTGCCAGCTACATACTACAGGCTTTGGTTCCATGTCTGTTGGATCAATCCATAGGGTCCGCTTGAGGGTTTCCATGGTATAGCAACTGACCTCCTCTAGAGCCAGGCATCTAAGAGACATCATTGCTAAAGAGTGATGATGCCTTAATGACCTGCTCACACACTGTCACTTCCTAGGTTTCCTATTCAATGGAAATGAGGCAGTCACTGAGTTCAGTCTTCCTTTGAAGGCAGTGGAATTGGGTTCCATCTTTTAAAGAGAGGCATGTGAAGAATTTATGGACATACTTTATAACCATCACAGACAGGATGCTGTTACTATAGTCCAGACTAGAAGCAATGAGGCTTGGGATAGTACAGTGGCAGTAGGATAAAAGTGGAGGAGGATAAGATAAATTTAGAAACTTGAGTTACTAGAATTGGTAATTAAGGACATTGTAGATGAGAAAGATGGAGGGAGATTAGGGTATATGTGGGATTCTAGCTCGAGCAGAAGGTTGAATTCTGGTGCCCTTAATGGAAAAGGTCACTGCAGAAAGAAGAGCAGGTCTAATAGTGGAATATGAGGAAGGACATGGAAGGGGCATGTTGGGCAGGGGCTTGTTGAATTTTGCAGGGTTGGTGAAACATCGCCGTGGAGGTGTCCAGCAGGCATTTGTCTATACCAATCTGCTTGGAGATTTGCATTTAGGAAGTAATGGCCATTCAAAGGGTAGTAACATCCAAGGGCAGTTTCGTTCACCCAGGGAATGCTTGGGGAGGAGGGAGAGCCAGAGGCAGAAGATGGTAGCCAGTGGGACACTGGTGTGAAGGGAATGACCAGTGAAATAGGTGCCTAGGAAAGGGATCAAGAACAGCTGTCAGAGGCCCAGGAAAGTGCACAGTCATGACAAGAAAGTGAAAAATGAAAGCTTTAGCACTGAGGGAGCGTTTCCCTTTCAAAAACTTTAATTGAAATCCAGGCATCCACGACTGTTTCAAGAGGTGGTTTTTCCCAGAGTGCTCAAAGTCACGCTGTGGAGAAGGCTTGGTGTCCTCTCTCATTCTTGGCTCTTAATCTTGATTCTACTTGATTTCGGGGGGTCCTTCCTTCCTCTAAGGAAGTTAATCAATAGTCTTTTCATCAAAGCCACACAAGTCCCCCGTCCTTGTCCTCCCCTGAAACTCTGCTGACTGAGACTTCAGTCTTGCCTTTGGAGTTTAAGGATCTAGTATCTTAACCTAAACCAATGTAACATCAGTGCCCTCATAATACTCGTTTCCTTAAAACTTAATTTTAAACCTTTTCCCTTTGATGTGATAGCTTATACCTGTGATATTACATATGCTTATATATATATATACACATATATTATAAACTGTGTATTATAATTCACAGGATTATTTATTTTTATTTTCTGTTGTACATAAATCATAATGGCTCTGAATAATACATATTATACATAATATTATTTATGTGATATTTGTCATTCTTGGCTGGTTTCTATGTTTTAAGGAATTATAGACTCTCAGAGTATCTTCAGGTATCAGCTTCCTTCTGGTTTAGGAATCTCTTTTATAATATTCCTGCCAAAATGATCATTCAGGCTGTTAAAGACTTCCATGAGCTCATTGCATTTCAGGTAGCCCTTCCATTGTTGGTTGAGTGCATGATAATTTTTGAACGTGACCTTGACTAGCCCACAGTGTGTCTCTGTGGAATTAGAAATGAGTACTCCCTGAGGGAATGCACAAATTTTCGCAAGCTGGAGGCACCCCCTTGAGGAACTGTTATCACAACGCCCCTTGTAGGCTGTTCCTATGGTGAATGTAGGCCTTGCTGCCCTGTTGGTATCTTTGTATGAAGATAAAGGTGAACTGAGTGAGACTGTGGCCCTACTCATCCTCTCAATCAACACCCATCTGTAGTGCAAGGACTGCAGTGCTGTGAGCTCTGGCTTTGCCTCCAAATCCATCTCCCTGTGACTTTAACTCATTGATTTTAGCTCAGTGAATTTGAGAGGATGAGGTAAGTTCCATTTCCTTTTTCAGTATGACAGTCTTTCAGTTTTTGAAGAAACCTATCACATTGTTACCTAAGACTTCTCTTCAGGGAAACTTTCATTCTTTGTTGAAAGGACATGGCTTTGAGACTGTATGATTCTGTATTCTCCCCTGAAGATGGAGTCCAGTTTGTTATGTCTCCTCTGATCTGAGTAAAACACTGTGTTCTGATTAGTGAGGTAGATGTTTCCTTTAACAGAACATTTATTCACTGCATTTCTATGAATGTAGGCTAAGAAAATAGGCATTTATTTTTTCTTGCCAGCTGCATTACCCAATTGCCATCTAAAATAGTCAGGCTTAATGCCCATCTTATTTTGTACAATTTAGTTCTCTGATTATAGATTCAGGACTTTTCTTTTATGCTTTTGTTTTTTAACACCTCTTTTGCTTGTGGGAAGGGTTTTGTCATTCAACAGATGTTGGTATCCTTACTCTCAAATAGTGGGCCATCAATTCTTTGTGCATGTTTTTTATGTTTTTATGATAAAAGCACTAACACCGATAAATCCTTTTCATTTCCTTAGCACAATTTAGGCTAAAGCCTTGGTTCGTTTTCATCGCGTTGGCACAGTGTGAACCACCCTTTGTGTTTTTTCCTTTTTATTTATCTTTTGCTCACATAGCTGCACTCATACATCAGCTAGAATTTCCCACCACATTTGGCTAGGGCCGACCAGTGGTGGTATCACTCTGTCAGCTATAGCAAAGTTTTTTACATGTACCAAGCATCTTGAGGACAGTTGTACCACATCTTTGGAAACTCAAAATGCGTTAGAGTGTGGTGTATCCTTTTCTCAGAGACAGGAAAAGGAAGCCAGGAAGCATCCACTGAAGTGGATGTCCAACGTTCATGTGGAGGGATATCTCGTAGTGGCCACTCTACCTTGCTTGGTGATACTCCCTGCTTAGCTAATTAAGGTATTTCATTTTACCCCAGGAGACGTGTCTCGCTGTGAGCCAGTGAACAAGTTCATGGGTTGGCATGAAATGTTTGGCTGCTTCCAAGGAAACTAATACCTACTTCGGAAAAGATTCAGCTGTGAGGCTGGCATGTGAAGAGGGTTGTAGGGAAATATAAAGCAAAGCAGATCAGGGGCGCTAAACCTGAGGTCCATTGAAAGACACCTGGTCCTCCAATGTCTTTTTGCTTGATATAATTGATGATATTCAATTTTTTGGTTCTTTATTTGATAAAGCCCAAGCTCCCTAGAATGGTAGCCACGTATTCAAGGCTAAGAGTGGATTCCCCTTTTCCCAGCTTAGTCCTGTTCGGTTTCCTCTGTTTTAGACTGACATCTGGTGGTCATGAAGGATCAACCAATGGCCCCTGCAGCGAAGAATTCTATCAAGGCAAAGGCGTGGTCATTTTGTGGTCAGCTCTTGCCAGGAACTTCTCCACAGGATTATTTATTTTTCGTTTTCCGTTGTACATAAATCAGAGTGGCTGTCAGAATTTAACCACACTTATCAAAGTCTTTAAAAATACTTAAAGTATTTTGACCTAGCATTACCACTTTAAAAAATATATCTCAAAGAAAGGCATGCAGACAGATTTATGGGTAAGTGTCTACTTCAAAGTATAATTTATTATAGTAAATTTGGAACTAACCCGGATGTTCAAAAATAAGGATTGTTAAAATTAGAGTGTTCCATTACACAGTGCACTCATACTTTAGAGGAACTTTTAATGACATGGGAAAATGTTTATGAAGTATTATGACGTGAACAAAACCAATTAAAAAACTAGTAAACTTCACGATCCTGCTTTTGGTTTTTTGTATATTTCCTCCTTTCATAGGCATGAACATGTAATATTTTTGGAAGCAGAAAGAAAAAAATCGTAAATATTTTATAAATATGGTCATGTGTGTAGTAGAGTGTCAGTACCAACTTTTTTCAAAGTAACAAGTCCTTTAAGATATTTCCCCTGAAACTTGTCCAGTAAACACGTTGCTATAGAATATTGGTGCAAAAGGTCATGAACAATTGCTTCACTGTTCCTGGGATCAGCAATAATCCAGGAAGCCTGAACATAAGGCTGCCAACTTAAGTGTGCTAATGGGTCTGGTGGCTTAAACCAAAAGCTTGGTATTTCTTGCATGACTGTAAAGACTCATTAACTTGTTTCAAGGCTTATATTTTGCTTCTAAGAGTTGTTGGTGGGGATGTGGAAGAAGATGCAATTTAAATCACTGTGCAGTATGTGCCATGCAGGGCTCTGTTATGTAGCTGGACACAGTCCATTTCTTAAAGCATTTTTAAGACATGGCTTTGAGACTTTTTTTCACTCTGAACAGGTATAAATACACTGCTTAGCTTGCTTCCCTGTGTGACTTGTCCAGAAAGAGAAGGTTAAAAGAATCTCACAGGCTTTCTTTCTCTCTTTTTTTTAATGAAGTGTAGTTGATTTACAATGTTGTGTTAGTTTCTGGTGTGCAGCATGGTGATTCAGTCATACATATATATTTACATGTCCTTTTTCAAATTCTTTTTCATTTTAGGTTATTACAAGATATTGGCCATGTTCCCTCTCACAGGTTTTCTTCAGTGGAGCCAGGAGCAGCTGCCCTTGGGCTCTGGGAGCAGCTGTGGGGCGAGCCAGCGTCTCCTATATGTCCCTCTCAAGGGGCTTGACGTTTCACAGTTGTTCGCTTAATAGATTCGGACATAGTTCCCACATAGGTGGTTAACATGCCACTTCTGTTTGCCCTAAGGGCGCCAGGTGGCAGCTCCAAGAGGAGGAAAATAATTTTCAGAGATCCCCGCTGGCTAATCAGCACTGTTCAGTTCTCCTAATGAGATGGTTACACTTAGCCTTGCGGTCAGTGAAACTCTGATGGCTGTTACAGGAGAAGTTTATGATTTTCTCCCTTATAGGTATTAACACCATTGCTATTAGATTGATACACAGGAATTCAACTAATCCTCCAGCTTCAGTTCTGGGAATACACCTCCCTATGGGTCTTTCACCACATTAATTTTGCTAAATTTCTGGCTGGGGCATAGACAGTGTTGCTACTTAGTCATTTTCAAAGAAATAGAAATGAAATCTGACTGGCATACATGACCTGTGTGTGCTTCATAAATACACGGGCAAAGATAAGTTGGCTTATTCACCTAACTATTATCTTACCTGATTTTAAATATGACTGTGCACAGCAGACTAGGGTTTTAGCTGTTGAGTAATTATTCCTCTTCTGTTGGTCATGTTTTAGGAAGGAATTCAGTAAATACTGGCTGTTTTTATGTATGTTCTTTTATCTAAGTAAAACATTCTCAAAATAACAATCACTGTGAAATATGAGTCAATGCACAAATATTCACTTCATACATAGCCTTTTGCATGTAACACAGGGTCGTGTTCTATCTTCATAAAGATCTTTAAGGTGTGGTGGATGGAGTGTATCAGTGTCAGAGTTATAGAAAATCAAGGACAGAGAATTTGCTTTTCAAAGTTAGACCTTTCTAAAGTCTCATTTTCTAACTTCAAATACAATTTTAACCTTTAAGAAATTATTCCCATATTCCTTCTGTTTAATGCACTTGCCTACTTTCTGAGGTTTATCATTCACCCATACTGTAGGGAAAACTTTCCCTTCTTTTTCTGATCCAGGAAACTATGCAGAAAAAAAAGGTCTTTTACATAAGTGTGCTGAGCCTAAGTTGTTAGCCCAGAATTTCAGATGTTAGAAGTTCATGATGTAGAAGTAAGGAACAAACTATATTTAAAGGTATCTATTCTTAGGCTTTATACATTGAGGAATAAAGTGAGAGAAGAAAAGGATATAGACTATAAATTACGCTAACATAAGGTTAATTCCAATTTATTGAGTCTCTACTATAGTTTGTGTTCCTCATTGCATGGTTGTTTATATATATTAATATCATCTAAAGTAGTTCCTTGCCCAAACTTCCCCTTATCACTCTAGTCAACAGTGCTAGTCAATAGAACTCTCTGTGGTAATGTTGAAATTCTATATCAGAGCCGTCCAATAGGGTAGTTCAACACAACCTGCATGTGGCTATGGAGAATTTGAAATGTGGCTGCTATAATCAAGGAACTGAATTTTCAGTTTTATTTAATTTTAATCAATTTCAACTTAAATAGCCACGCGTGGTTACTGTATCTGATGTAACGCAGCTCTACTCCATCACTGGTTTTATTATCCTCATGGTACGTAGCACAAAGTGCAATTAACTTTTAAATTTTATTTATTTCCTTGTTAGTGGTCTATCCTCTCTTCACTAGGTTGGAAGCTCCCTGAGAGACCTGGTCTGTTTTTTCTCAGCTATATCTTTATTTCCGAGAATAGGGGTTGGTATGTAGTAGATACTCAAAATTATTTACGAAAAAAATATTCAAGGATGTTATCAGTATGCCCACTCTACAGATGGTCAGGAGCAAAGAGGGAACTTACGTTGTGAAAGGTGGCAGGGATTTGAATTCTGGACTCTCTGACTCAAGCTCAGAATCATTCCCTTCTCCCAGTCAGCCATAACTGCATCCCTGGCTTCACTTCAGCCTCCGGGTAGCCGAGCCCCAAGGATGGAGACTGCTGTGGTTGAATTAACACAGAACGCTGCGTAGTCCCTGATCTGTTGCAGTTGTTGGCAATCTGGCCAGGAGTCTTTCAGGCATTTGAGTTAAGGTACAGTTCCAGAAATTTCAACACAAATATATTACCATTGAGGGATAATATTTTAAGCTAGAATTTCCCAGACTGTTCATATCACTTAAGAATTACTCTGCTTCAGGTGGGGAAGGGAAGTTTCTGGAAATGCGTTTTTCCTAAAATGTATATACAATATATATGTAACACATAAATAAAATACATTTTCTCATAATATGCTTAAGAAAAAGCTAGTCAAAAGTCCTAAGATGCTACATGTAGGAACCCAGAGGCTAGCCTGCACATTGATACACACTGAAGATTTACTATAGATGATCTTCAGGGTAACTGGTAGGCTGCCAGTGTACCACTGCTTGCATTGTCTGAGTGGTTAACTTACAACAACATGATTGTGATATTGTCTTGTTTACTTTTTGTTAAACACTCATACTATCCAAATGTATTTCTTATGTACCTGTGTCTGGAAGAGAGAATTTAAATAAAGAGCATTCAAACTGATTTAAATAAACAGATCAACTCTTTCAAAGAAGGTGAACCACTGTAGACTCCACTTTCTTAAAAAATCAAGTTTTCAAGATGAAAATAAAGGCTTTTTCAATGGCCAAGTGTGAGACTACGTGACTATTGGGAAACCTCAGTTTTATGCTCTTACTTTGCTACCATATGCCTGCACAGAACGAGATTTTCACTGGATATTGGTGGAGACAAAATAAAGGAATAGACTTAAGACAATGTCTGATACAGGCTCTGACATGGCAACAACATTCCTAATATTAAGCAATATATAACTGACACAGAATACCATTTTCATTAGAAAAAAATAACAAAAGTGTGAAATTAATGATTTTTTAACTTGACATACACCATCTTTTTTGTTAAGAGAATCCCTATCACTGACTATATTCCATTGTTTTCATTTGTTTTGTCTTGTTTTGTTCTGTTAAAATAAAGAAATGCACCTGAACTAATTCCATGCATTTCCAGGAAGAAATAGTGAACATCTTTGACCATTTTTGCCAATCTTTTTAATCTAAGTGTATATTATATCTTACAAACTCCTTTTGGTGTTTTGCCAATAACTTAAAAGTTTTTCTTTAGTTTTTTATTTACTTATCATTATTTTGGAAGGGAAGTAATTAGGTTTATTCATCTATTTAATGGAGTTACTGGGGCATGAACCCAGGACCTTATGTATGCTAGGCATGCACTCTACCGCTGAACTATACCCTCCCCCAATACCTTAAAAGTTTTAAAGTTATAAAGTACTTTATAGTTAAATACATTTCAGAAACTGCTTTAGCCCTTCCACACTTCGAAATTCAGCAACCCAGATTAGTGTTTTTGCTACCTTTCTCTTATCGAGGAGCATGACTCTACAAGCCAGGATGGGTCTATTTGGACTGAGAGCCAGAGGAAATTGACTCACAAGTACTGATAAGAGCGGACAGGCTTTGGTAACATTTCCCAGTGAGTGCCTGGGATGCTAAGGGGGCAGCATGAGGGCACTTGGGGGAGAGTTAGAAATGTCCTTATGGCCTATGTCCCAGTCCCTTTTATGAGGCAGCAGGGACCAGATTCAGGCTTGTGATGCCTGGATGCTGAAGTGGAGTTTGTTGCCCAAGGTCATCAGAAGTGTCTTTGCAGCTGGAGGCTGACTACCAGTCAAAGTTCTTAAAATGCATGATGGGTCAAGTAAGAAAAAAAATCAAGAAAATTTGATAAGGTCAAAGGTAACAGCAGACCCCCAAATTGGAGAAAGCCAAAAGTGTGAGGCAGTTCAATGTAATGAGAGCAAGATCAGAAATAAAGCAGCTTGAAGCTAGTAGGGTAAATGTGTAGGTTTGAGGTGTCTTATTTTAGCTTGAAATAAAGATATAGAAGGTGACAGTACTGGAATTTGAACCAAACCCAGCATGCAAATTTTTCCTCTGATTGATATGATTCAAATCCTTTCTGTTTTTAAGGATCACTTTCCTTTCATATATAATGCTGATAATGGCAACTGTGAGGATTAAGTGATTATAATGCCATAAATCATTTAGACCCACATCTGTTACAGGTCTGTGCTCTGTAAACATGGGCTGTTATTATTAAGGCAAGGAAGGTTCCAGGCTGTGATGCTGTGATGATGAACAAATATGGATGAAGATAGGATGATATAGTATGTAGCTATACTTGTGCTTTGGAATCAGACAGGTCTCGGACAAGTTATCCAACCCCTCTCTCATTAGTAGAACAGAGATAATAGCTATCTCATTGGTTTGCTGTGAAGGTGAAGTTGAATAATGTGTATGAAGTGCTTAGCACTTTGCTGTTTATTACAAAGTTAAAACTCAGAGTTTTGAGCCTAACTACTATATACAAAATAGATAAAAAACAAGGTCCTACTGTATAGCACAGGGAACTGTATTCAATATCTTGTAATGACCTTTAATGAAAAAGTATGAAAAGGAATATATATGTATAAATGAGTCACTATGCTGTACACCAGAAATTAACACAACATGGTAAACTGATATACTTCAATAAAAAATAGATACAAATAAAATAAAAACAAAAGAACAAGGTTAAAGCCCTACAAATGGAGTGCCTGTGATTTCATTTGGCTATTGGCCATAGGGTTGGCAGGCGTAAATGTAAAGAATTAGATCAACATTTACAGCTTTGGCTCAAGTCCAACACTTGTGTTGATCCATGGCTTGGAAAACCTGATTTTCAAAGTTCTTCATGCCAGTGTGCCGATGCCACACAAATGCATTACATACTTATGATTGCTTAGGATGCAATTGCATCTCATTATTGGACCTATATTTCTTACTGCCCCGCCTCGAGGCAGCCTTCACACTCATCTGGGCTGCACAAAAACAACAGTAACACTTATTGTCAAGGTAAGAACTTAAGGAGTCCTTCCTGAAGTGCCAATATTTAATTCCAAGTCTACAAAAGGCAGATTTTTATAAAAAATGGTTGGTGGAGATACATGGCGTCTTCTTTTCGTTGTGGGTGCCGTCTTCCACGTTCATCTGTTTCAGGCAATTCATGGCTTCAAAGGGCAGGATCAGTTAGAAAGGAAGCATGTAAACACGTGATAAGCAGTTTACTGGAGACCAAAGTCTTTGTAGTGAATGAAGCAAAAGGCATGCTATGTCAGACGTTAAACTTTAGAATTTCTGCATCTGTGGAAGATACACAGAACCCACCTTTGAGTATTCAAGAGTGTGGAAAATTATAAAGGGTGTGTCATAATTTTAGTTTTTTATTGAGGTACAGTTGGTTTATAGTGTTGTGTTAGTTTCTGTTGTACAGCATAGTGATCTCTCTCTCTATATATATATGTGTGTGTGTGTGTGTATATATATATATATATTCCTTTTCATATTATTTTCCATTATAGGCTATTACAAGATATTGAATACAGTTTCCTGTGCTATATAGTAGGACTTTGTTGTTTATCTATTTTATACACAGTAGTTTGTCTCTGTTAATCCCAAACTCTCAATTTATCTCTCCCCCTCTCTCGCCTTTGGGAACCATAAGTTTGCTTTCTATGTCCATGAGTCTGTTTCTGTTTTGTAAATAAGTTCATTTTGTCTTTTTATTAGATTCACATATGACTGATACCATACAATATTTGTCTTTGACTTATTTCACTTATGATGATAATCTCTAGGTCCACCCATGTTACTGTAAATGGCATTATTTTATTCTTTTTTATGGCTGAGTAGTATTCCATAGTATGGCTGAGTAGTACATATATATATATACTGTATATATGTACTATATGTATATCTTACAACTTCTTTATCCAGTCATCTGTCGATGGACATTTAAGTTTCTTCTAAGTCTTGGCTATTGCAAACAGTGTTGCTATGGATATTGGGGTGTATGTATCTTTTCAAATTAAAGTTTCCTTTGGATATATGCCCAGGAATGGGATTGCTGGATCATATGGTAAGTCTAGTTTTAGTTTTTAAGGAATTGCCATATTGTTTTCCATAGTGGCTACACCAAACTACATTCCCACCAACAGTGTAAGAGGGCTCCCTTTTCTCCAGGTGTGGCATTATTATACTCATCCCTCAATTGAAGACATTCACTTAATCCTTCAGAGGTTCTCTGATATCCAGCCTTCATATCTTTTTTGGTTTTTTGATTGTTTACCTAAGTCATTGACTTGAATATTATTAGTGTTATGACAGCTTTAAATTGTGGTCAAAAGGTACAAACTTCCAGTTATAGAATAAGTAAGTACTAGGAATGTCCTGTACATGATAAATATAATTAACACTGCTGTATATTACATGTGAGAGTTATTAAGAGAGTAAATCCTAAAAGTTCCCATCACAAGGAAAAAACAATTTTTCTTTTATTTTGTATTTGTATGAGATAATGGATGTTAACTAAACTTGTTATAATCATTTCATGATGCATGCAAGTGAAATCATCATGCTGTACACCTTAAATTTGCACAGTGCTGTATGCCAATTATACCTCAATGTATCAGGAAGAAGAAAATGATTGATTTCTTGTTCATGTGACATCATTTAATGGCTTAGACTTGATTTCTTTTCAAACTTAAAAAATCATTTTTAATAAAGTAACTTCTCTTTCCCCATCTCCCTGCCAAAAAGAAAATTTTAAGCAATGTAAATTAAAGACCTTTGGTGGCTTTCTGAGATGTCAGCTTGACAAGGCTGAACTGTTTCCCAGAATTTGCTTCCTTTCATGATGTTGCTTTGGGCGGCCCCAGGGGAGATACCCATGTGAGGCACAGAGCACAGAAGGAATTCTGGCTCTTTGCAGCTCATCCACGGTGAGGCTGATGATCTGCTGAGGCGCATCCTCGGTGGGGGCAGTGCCTAGCCTGTAACTGCTCCTCCATCCCCACATCCTCCAACGGCTCTTCAGACTCTCGGGGTAGGTATATAAACACATCTAGGTACATGTATTTATATTTGTGACAAAGGGCTCTGAGTTCTGTGGGACTCCTGTGCACAAAGGTCAGAGGTAAAGGGTTTCAGGCTGTCCAGCTTGTGCTTGTGGATTCCTTCTTGTTCTTGTTCTTCCCCATCTTAAATCCATCTTCCGTTCTGACTGCCAGGTTACACATTCGTAACCAATCCATGTATGCATGTTGTGTGTAATTGTGTATACTGAGAATGCACATACATGATTATATTTAGAGAGAATATATATACATGATTATACATGTATAATATACATACATATATACATGTATATATGTGTGTGTATATTCCTTCCTTCCTTTCCTTCTTCCTTTCTTCCTTCCTTTCTTCCTTTCTTCCTCCCTTCCTTCCTTCCTTCCATTTTTCTAGTGCTCTACTTTTATGACTGAGCCCTGATTCCTCGACCCATCCTAGGCTTTCTTTCAGAGATACCCATTGTCACTAGTGCTGTTCCAGGATCTGGATGCTTTCTGTATGGACACCCAACACGTGTCTCACTGTGCCAGGTGCTTCCGTATGATCTAGAAAAAAGAGTGGGGGCTCAGACTGCTTACACCATCTCTTTTGAAGTCTCATGTTATGTATATCGAGTTAGACTTCTAGTTCTTAGTTTTGTTTGCTGAGCTGACAGTGATTATTCCCCTTTTGGTTAGCAGTTAGTCTAATTAAGGTTTTCTCTTAATAACTTAAATTTCCCCTCCCTTGCTTGAGTTAGGCAGTTATTTTTGCAACCACTCAATAACACAGGTCACGTAGAATCAGAATGGGAATTAAAAATCTCATCCATCTATCTGTTAGCTTTCTCTTTTTGCTTAGTGATTTATAGGACATTTTTAAGGCAGGTATGAACATTCATAATTTTAGGCCAGGAACAAAACAGTCATTCATGTATTTCTCACTTTGATTTATATTTTTTCCAGTTTCGTCAGTCTCAGTGGAGGTCCATGGTTTGAGTGCAAAATACTATCAAATGATTGAAAAATCTAAAAGATGTAAGACATAGTAATAGACACTGTGAAAAAATGTAAAATATTGTAAGAAATAATCTCTCTTCTCTAATTTATAATCTGGTTAGGAAGATAGGCATAAATATGGAAAAACCTAATTTATAATGAAAGACAAATTACAGCTCAAAAACTTGATGAGATGTCACAGAATCATATAGAATGAATTGCCACATTAGAGCAGAAGGTTCAGAGAAGTTGTCTTCATGGGGGGTTGGGATGGGGGCTGGAGACAGAGGGTGAGAGTAAGCCAGGAAGCATCTTCCAAACTCATCATCTGCCTGTCCTCTTCCCAGCCTAGCTGAGAAGCACTGCTTGAGAGGAAAACATAGCAAATCTTGTTTTTTTCGTTTCTTAGCAAAATCAACTTTCTCCTTTTGAGTGAAGTCTCATCACTGCTCCACATCTCCACAGGATGCTCCTGAATCCTGGTCTTTTCCCACCTGTGCAAACCGCAAAGAGCACATGATGCCAAATCACTTTTACTTACATTCAGCAACAGAATACCAAGCTACTTGCCTTCTTCTTATGTATTTTCTTCTTCATGATTATTTTGAAACTTATTATTCCCACTTAAAATTTGTACATGCCCCCAGTTTTGATTTAATTTCCATGACATTAATCACAAGTTCCTGGGTGGTTTTATGTGCAACCAGGATGGAGAACCACTGTGCTAAGTGTGCTTTGAGAAGAGTTGGCCTGAGACTGGAATGGGTAGTTTACGTGCCTCTGATCCTACTCTCCCAGTCAGATGGTAGGCTTGTCAAGGGAGGGACACAAGTCTTGCTCATCTTCGTGATTAACGTATGCACTTCGAGAAAGGAAGATGCTTGATTAACCCAGGTCTACAGTTTATTACCCGTGATTCCAAAATCTCAGAGCTCTGCAAATGGAAAACTATTTCTTAACTCATTTGGGACCAAATCTGATCTCAACTAAGATAAGTCTATTTATAGTCTATTTATGGATGTTTGTTTCACCGCAGAATGTTACTGTGTTTGATTACGGGGCACTGCCCTAGGCTTTTCTGACGGCATTACATATTTTAATACACTGCCCTGTGTGTATGTGCGCGGGCACACACACACACTCACACACACACATACATGGTGTATCCAAAAATAATTCTGAATTTTGAAACACATGTGACCCCAGGTTTCAGGGAAGATATTGTAGAGGAGTACTTATGGGTGTTGCACTTGATGATTTAAGAAAGCTGAAGTCTTAGGGGATAAGGCAGAATTTCAAATTTAGGTCAGTGGTTCTCAAAACTGACAGAATCACCTGTGGAGCTTTTAAAACTCAGCAGTTCCCCGGTACTATTTCCAGAGATTCTGATTCAGTTGATCTGGGTGTGTGCCTAGGGATCAGACATTTTTTTTTAATTTCCCAGGTTTTATGACTGTGCAGCTGAATTTGAGAACCAATAACATAGATTTTTTTTTTCCGATGATTTTTTTTTGACAGCAAAGCAAAGGCAACAAAAGTAAAAATAAAAATAAAAATAAAAATAAAAAGCTTCTGCTCGGAAAAGGAAACCATCAACAAAATGAAAAGGCAACCTATGAAATGGGAGAAAATATTTGCAAATCATATATCAGATTAGAAGTTAATATCTAAAATAGATAAAGAATTTATATAACTGGATAGCCAAAAAGCACACAAGATAATTTAGAAATGGGCAGAGGATTTAAACAGACCCACGTGAGAGGCAAGGCAGAAGTGTCCACAGCAGTGCCCCTTCCCAAGAAGTTCTAAGAACATAAGGTCACCAGTGACTCTCAGTTGGGAGCCTGCATATCCCTTCCTTTATTCTCAGGAATGTTTTCAATTGGCAAATGATTCTTTGGAGACATGGCTCCACTGGTTCACACAGTTAATGTGAGCGGTTGTCAGCTACAAGGAGTGAGTTGAAACCCTTAGTTGTATCTGTGTAGAAAAAGTTGAGAACCATTGGTTGAGATCTCAGGATAGGGAAAGGGGGTTGCAGGTACGGAGACCAGCTTGGAGAGAGAAATAAAGGCTGGGGAGCAAAGGTGCACAGGGAGAATAGAAAACAGTTTGGATTGGCTGAAGGGTAAGGCTGCAGAGGCATTTTTAGGACCTTGTATGCTTACTTTATTGTCACTAGAATACTTTTCGTTTGTTTCTTTAGACACTGAAACTGGCCTTTTCTATATTCATTCTTTAAAATTTTCTGTTCGTCTGCTTTCTGCCAGTAAACAGACTCCAATTTTCCAATTCGTTCAGCAACATTTTCCATGGTGGTCTCACCATCAGCCTCTCTGGTCCCAGGTGTGGGATCTTGATGAAATACTGTGAAAATTCACAACAGACAAGAGTGAATTACCCACTGGAGAGGGTAGGGGAGGTGTCTGTGTTGGGAAATAAATGTGTGACATGCCAAAGAACACAAGTTATCACACGTAAGGTTGCATCATGTCACGCTGGCTGCTTCCCACCTCAGAGAATTTGCACTTCATGGGTGGGACGTCATTCCTGTGAGCTATACTGGACACCCACCCTGTTTTAATTTATAGTGGCATGTCAGAGCCATAAATTACAAGCTTTAAAAGCCAACTTCACTAATGACCAATGTGCACTATTTCTGTGTTCAGGCTGTGGCTGTCTCCTGATGATATGCATAAAAAAACCCTGCAAAGGTCATTTTATCTCCCTTTTGGAATCTGGAAACAATGAATGAATACTTGCAAGCTCTAACAAAAGTGCTTGGTACAGAATACATATTCAAAAATGTTAATAATTGTCATTGTTCATGGTATTGTAGCCACTTATGGAGGTGTTGGGAGTTTGGCGGCCTGGGCTGTAGCACTCAATGTCTTGGGGACTTACCAAAAGGGACAACCCTTTCCCCACAGCTGTCATACTTCTTTGCTTAAGTTTGCCACACATTTCCACCAGTCTTTGAATTGGGACCCAATGTGTCATCAGGCCTAGCTTAGGCAGGGATGCTTGAGTATTTATATATAAGTCCTTTGGTGTTGGTTCTTTGAGAAGAATGAATCTGTAAGAGGCACCTTGGTTTAGAGGAAAAGGTTCCAGATCAGGAGTTTAAAGAGCTGGGTTCTTGTTTGGGTTCTGCTACAGACTAGAGCTGAAGGCATGAGCAATTTCCTTCATAGCCCTGGGCCATTTTCTTACAGGTCAATGGAAATATCAAACTAGCTGAGCGCTATCATCCTAACCATCTCCACAGGTAACTGATTATGAGTTTAAAGAAAACCAAACTTAAATAGTAGACTTTGAAGGTTTGCTGCCTGGAGGCCTATAGCAGGGCTTAACACACTGCAGTCTGGAAAACAAATTCAGATTGCCACCTGTTTTTGTGCTTTATGTGAGCTGAGAAAGTGCTTTTTTTTTTTATGTCTTCAAATAATTATATTTTAAATGGTTATATAAGTACCTACATAATCTCTTCAATTTTGCCTCTTGGTTGCAAAGCCTAAAATTTCTGCTATCTGGCCCATTACAGCAAAAGTTTGCCAACTCCTGTATTATTCACATCCTACATAGAAAGTTAAAATAGAAATCTTTGTCATGATCTTTAGTTACCAAAGAAATATTCTATTACTCCACCCTTTTCTTCAAGGTAGATAATGATATTCTGTTTTCCCATGAGTCAAATTAATTGTTCCTTTTGCTTTTTAATTAGTGCTTTAAAAAGCATTAAATTGTTATTTTATCAGAAGAATGGCAGCCACTTTTACAAAGAGTGATCAAAAATTCTAAGCCATACAATTTCTCTTTGACTCTACTTTGGCGATGGACTTCGCCTTTTGTATTCCTTTTTGCCATCCAAGGAGAACATGTATTTTTCCTTTTCCATGATTTATGTGGCACAGCTTTCTTTTTTCTGGAAAAAGGCAACCCAGCTGGGTCTAACCTGAGGATTTTCGGCTCTGGAGCTGGGCAATGGGCCTCTTTCTTTCCTGACCATGAAGGTGTAAGGTAATGAGTGCAGGTGCCGTCAGTGGCCCTTAGGTCTCCAGCCTTAGGAAGAGGTGTAGAGAGTGAAGCTGACCTAGAGTTGGAAGAATAAATATGTGACAAAGAGGGAGAAAAAAGTTCGCAGTATTGGGTCCCCACTTCATACTGCTGCCCTTTCTGATTGTGTGAACCCCAATTTCCCCTTTTTGCCCAAGTTAGCTCAAGTGGGTCTCTGTCACTTGCAGCCAGAGTTGTTCTTAGCTGGGAAGATCATTCATTTGCTCTGAATATGAACCTTGGAACTTCAGGTGTGATCTTATTTGGAAATAGGGTCTTTACAAATATAATTAGTTAAGAATCTGGAGAAGAAATCAGGTTTTGTGATGGGCCCTAAATCCAGTGGCCGATGTCCTCATAAGATGTCCTTTCCTCAGGGGACACAGAGAGACACACTTGGAAGGCCATGTGAAGATGGAGGTGGAGGTGGGAGTTCGGCTGCCACAAGCCAAGAAATCCAGGAGCCACCAGAAGCTGGAAGAAGCAAGTACAGGTCTACCTGTGGAGCCTTTGGAGGCCCTGCTGACACCTTGAAGTCAGACTTCTAGCCTCCTGAACTGGGAGAGAAGAAATTCTTGTTGTTTTAGGCTGCCCAATTTGTGGTGCTCTACAATGACAGTCCTCAGAAATTAATGCACTCTTCTAGTATCTGGTCAAAGAGAGTACATAATGCCGGCCACAGCACTTTCCCTGAGTTACTGTCATCACCACACTGCAGGGTAATGACTAGCTCACATCTCCCTCTTTCCTAGTAGAGGATGTCTCCTCAAGGGCGAAGAGCCTGGCAGTCCTTCGGCTCTGCCCCCTCTCCTAGTGCACTGCCCGGTCCATCGCTGATGTCCAATAAGAATTTGTTATATGAATAAATGAATGAAGATATCCAACACTGTAAGACAGGGGACTTCCCCAGGAGTTTAGAAGCCTGAATGGGGAGGAAAGACAAACTGGAAGCAGGTATCCTGCAGCAGTGCTGATGAAAACCAGTCTAAATGGGACTCAAGGAGAGGATGAGGATGTACTTAATTCATAAAGCTCTCTACACCTGTCCCCTCCCTCTGGCCTCCATAGCACTGCATGTGCTCCAGAACCAGATTGGCTGGCTCCATTGGCCTGGTTCCACTACTTGCGAGGCTGAGCGACTCTCCCAGTCAGTTTCCCCACTGGAATCTGGCTTTTAGGGGCTTTATGTGGGTCAAATAAAATAATACATGCAAAGTGCTTATTAGACAGTGCCAAGCGACTAGTAAGTGCTCAGAAACTGTTAGCAGGTGATTACTATTATTATTCCAGCCTTTCCTCTCCAGGCACCACTGCTCATTTCCACAGAATACTCTGCTGTCACCTTGAACATGACACTTCTATAACCCAGCATTACCTCCCTCCACAAACTGACCTCTCTCTCTTTTCCTTAGAGTACATCTTTTTCCCGGCAGCCTTACTTAAAGCCTTAAAGCTGTGCTTAACTTCTTGCTCATATGAATGAGCATCATCATAATCAGCAAATTCCCTGAAAAGTCTTCCCGACTTGTCTTTTTCTTTTAGTTCCTGCTACTAAAACCCTAATTCAAATTAGAATGTCACTGGCAAGTCACTCAGAACTCAGAGTGTCTGTACCCCTTAAGGTAGCTATAAATCATGGTTAAAATCATGTATGCATGTGTGTGTGAGTGCGCGTGTAGCAGACAGTCTGTGTATGTACCGCATATATAAACAGTGCTATTTCTTATGTAACATGTTCTGGAAATCTTCCATATGTATTCTAAGGTTTTAATTTTCTTTTGTCCTAAAGCAAAGGCTATCTTTTTTTTTTTTTAACATGTTTTTATTGAGTTATCGTCACTTTACAAATCAAGACACTTTACTGTCTTGATTTAAAATTTACACATTGTTTTATAAGGTTTCAGTAGCTGGGAGGTGTGTCTTATGTTTCTTTTCTCTCACAGAGCAAGTGGCAGTGCTGGGAATATTCTAGGGAGTTACTCAGGCCCAAACCCCAGGAAATCACCCTCCATGTCTCTGGACCTGAGACTCCACCTCCAACGCACAGCTAGTCCTGCCATCTCACCTTTCAAAGACGTGTCAGATGGAATCCTGTCCCCCCTCTGCACTGTGACACTTGGTATAATCACCATTCTCTCCTGCCAAGACTGCTCAAAACATCTCTTCATGGGAGGCCTCCCCACTCTTGTCACCTTTAATTCTATTCTTCACAAAGCTTCCAGAAGGACCTGGAATGTTTTAAAAACATAAACCTTAAAATCCTGTCATTTCAAACTTGAACCCCTTTGAGTGGCCTCTTGTCTAAGTTAATTTTTTAAAATTGAAAACAGTGAACTTTAGAGTCAATAAGAGGTCTTGAGGGACACGGAGGGCCCCTAAGAGCTTCCATAATTTAATGCTTTTCAAAAGCACTTTCCTTTCTCACCTTGTGTCCAAGTATTCTCCCTGCCATATATTCTGCTCCAGCCATTCTGACCTTTTCTTATTCTACCAACGTTCAAGCTCCTTTCTGTTGTATCAGTCACGTTTCTGTTGCAGTGATGCTGTGTAATCCCCACCTACTCAGATCTTAGTGGCTTAAAATGCAAACTGTTCTCTTGCTTATGGCCTTGTGGGCTGTTGGGGCGGTTCTGCTTCAGACTAGGGGTCAGGTTGGGGTGGTATCCACCCCAGTCTCTTGTCCTGGGAGCGGCGGCCACTGGGGTCCGTGCTTCCTATGACGGATGGCAGGAATACTGGGGACTGAGACAAACCACATGAGGACACTCAAAACTTGTGGGCTGTGATTTTATGACATCCACTCCTGTACTGTTGGCCCTGTGGTACAGCACACTCCCAAGCCTGAGGCTGTTGACTGGGAAGCTGCGCAGGGCCCCTGCTGGGCTGGGTGGGGAAGGAACCATTTGACACACAGAACTCTCTACCTTTTGGCCTCAGGGACTTTGCTGCTTCTGTCCGGGATGCTTTTCCACCAGATCTCGTTTCTTCACTTGATCCAGATCCTTGTTCAAATGTTACCTCATCAGAGAGACCTTCCTTGACCTCCCCAGACAGCGACCCAGAGACTCCATCATATCCTGTTTTAGTTTTATCCTTAGAGCTTACCTGCCCCTGAAACGATCCACTGTATTAAGCACTTACTCCTGCAGCTGCCCTGCTCTGTGAGCTCCACCTCTGTAGCCCCAGCTGGTGGAACAGTGCGGGACCGGAGTCAGGCTTCAGAAGGGGTGGTTAGATTAAGCAAATTATACAATACTAATGACTACTTCTCTTTTCTGGGAGGGAAAATTAATTGAATGGAAAATTACAATTGGAATTTGTCATGTCAGAAGTATTATATAATTTTTTCTTTATGTTTAAAGCTGTGTGTGTGTGTGCATGTGAGCGTGCATTTGTTTTCTACTTTCATTGGGAAGTGACTTTCGTGCATTCTGAATTCCCATGCAGACTTACGTGCCTTAGCTTTAGATATGCTTTATTAATAGGACATTTACAATTCTGTAAGTCCTAAAGATATTTTACAATCTTTGTCCTTATAATTTTCTGTGAGGCTTATTCTTCCACACTTAGAACTCCAGATTTAATTAACACAATTTTCTCTTTTCCTCCTCATTTAATGACTACTTCACCACGTAGACTTGCTGTCCCAGTGTCTGCCACGCAGTTTCCTCCTTTCCTATTTGTAGTTCTGTCTCTGAGTTTCAGACGTCTCTCCTGCCCTGAACAACAAGATCTTGGCTGGTTTTGCTGATCCCCACCTGTTGTACACACATTATGTGCTAGAACTCTCATCCCAAGGTGAAGTTTTGATTAACTGACTCCCATATTTAAAAACATTCAGTTCCTTCTAGTTGCAGATTATATTAAGAAAAGAAATCTGTGTAGAAAATGTAGGTTTGTTGCTGCTTTAAAATAGTCATTCCTCTTTCCCCAAAATGACTATAGAGAATTATTTGCTTTGGGTTAAAATGGAAATCAGTGATCAACTCTTCAAAAAAGCTAAAAATTATTTATTGTTTATCTGAAATTGAAATTTGACTCTGTGTCTTGTATTTTTGTCAAATCTAGCAACTCTACCTTGAAGGCAAGAGCAGGAAACCCTTCAAGAATCCTTAAGAATAACAAAATAAAAAGCAAACATACTAACAACAACAACAACAAAACCCATACAAATCTATCACACAACCGCAGCCCCAGAGGGCCCGTGGTTATTTGATTTCTGAATTATCCATCATGGCCTTCACATTCATCCTAATGAATTACATACATAGTGAATTTTAATTACTATACATCTGGGTAATATACTGTGGAAATATTAGTGGTGGATTGTCCCCATGGTCATTTGCCTTCTACAATCAATTCTGATTTAGTAATGCCTCCCAGGAATTCCAAGAATAAGGAAAATAAGCAAACATGCCCTTATGCCATCATGCAGTGTCTTTCACATTAAATCCTTCCAGAATCTTATGAATGGAACATTCATGTAAATTGTTTCCATTTTGCCCATGGCAGAGGGCCCAAGGGGTCGGAAGGGGAGCATAGATGTCTGGCGTAAGCTATCTCCTCAGAGGCTTCATGGACTGTGCAAAGGGTACCTTTTCAAAACATAAAGTAAGTGTGTGCTCAGCAGGAGTGGTGACAATGACAATAATGCCAAAGCCTTTCATTTATATGTTGTCGACAATCATGATCTCATTTGATCCTCATAAAATGCGTGTGAGGTAGGCATTACTTCCTTTTTACAGGGGAGGGAATTGAAGTCAAAATGGGAGAAATATAGTTACAAAGTCACTGGAATAAAGGTCTATATTATTTTGCAAGGCAAAGCAATTAAGTGACGAATACTAATTTCCTTGAAGCTGATGTAACCTTTCCCCTATATAATGCTAGTGACACAGCTTCGGTGCCTAGATGGAAGATGCCCAACTTCTAAATTTGTTGATGAGGAATAACTGAGAAAATTATACTGACCTAATTTTTGGCAGTATGGATGTTCAAATACAACTAATATTTTGGGGGATGCTGTACTATTTATCTAGTAACAGCATTAGTGCTCATTTTTTTGAGCACTTCTGTGTGTTGGATGCTGCTGAGTGCTTTATAACAAATAATCAGAGTAAGCCTAAAGGCAGGTGACACTCATCACTATTTCACTAAATACTCATATTTTAACCAATATGGTCTGTTTCATCAGCTTCATAGAAATAATGAGTCAACTCTCTTTGATTTTCCACATCAGTCACACTAGCACCCAGGTATCAGGAAGCTCCTTTGGATCTCTTGACTCCCCATCCCCATGGCCTTGTTCTCCATTCCCACCATGCCTTATAATTGTTCTAGGATCCTGAGGACTTACTTAGTTTTAAAAAAGCCAGTCCAATTCTCACAGGTCAAGAAGAAAGAGAGAATTGCTAAGACTTGCTTTTGTTCCAACTGCACAGAGCCTACTTTACTGAATATAGGTCCTGAATTGTCCCCCGTGCAGGCATCCACTCTTGTTGACCCAGGGTACATTCAGCCATGGTCTTGCCTGCACTTGGTCTACAGGGCTCTGTCCACACTCACAGAGTTGGGCAATGTTCCTTATGTTACAGCACCATGCCAGGAAGGCTAGATTGCCTGATTTGGAGAGATTTCCAGACCCAGCCACACACTGGGATGAAGTCAGCCTCTTCATAAAGACTTCAGGTCTTATACTGATGTTGGATCACTGGGCTGGACTCACCTCTCCCTCCTGGCAAGTTCTCCATACCTCTCACTGGGGTCTCCATCTGCTAGCAGACCTTGTTCAGGGCCATCCTGTGCTATCCAACAGACTTTTCTAACTTGAATTCTTGGGGAGTGGGATTGTTCATTTACTCATATATTCATTCAGTCATATGCAACAAATATGTATTGTGTACCTACTTTGTGCCAGGCATTGTTCTTATCAGTGGATAAAATAAAGTCTCTGTCTTCACTGACATATTTTGAGCAAGGGTGGAAAATAAATTAAATAAAAAAATGAATTCATAGACTGTCAGATGGTCATAATTCTATGGAGAATAATAAAGTAGGTGATGGAGGAAGATATGGGGGTACTGGTGGTAGTTGCTATTTTAAATGGAGTGGTCAGTGTAGGACTCATTGAGAAGGAGAGAGTTTATGAAATGCTCAAAGGGATTTAGTACTGCAGCTCTCTGAGGAAAGGGCATTCTAGGCAGAAGGAACAGAGAGGAAATAAGCCCTGTGGGGTGAATGTGCTTTGTGTGTTCAGGAAGAGCAAGAAGGCTGGTTGATGGAGCAGAATGAGAGGAAGATGAGAAGTGGGAGAGGATATTAAAGAGGTAGTGGAGAGGTAGTAGGGACCAAGTTTGTAGGACTGTGTAAGCATCATGTGGCCTTAGATTCTACTCACGGTGAACAGAGAAGGTGATCACTGGAGGGATCTGAGCACAAAAAGGATGTAATATGATTTAAGTCCCAACAGGATCACAATAAACTACAAGAGGAGAATGAATATATATTTTATATATATATATATATATATATATATATATATACACATAATATATATTATGTATATATATATTAGATTTTTTCTTAAACTCAGTGTGTTGAGTATGTACATTTATCTCTGATTTCTCCTAAAATTCAACTAAAATTATAGTAGAGAAGTAAAATAATTATAAACTCATTAAGAGAGAGAAAATGAGAGTGAGGACTATTTCAGCTGTCAAGATGTATATATATCAGATAGAACAGTGCTGCCAGGCTCTGTTCTTTGCAGTGAACAAAACAGAGTTCCTGCTTTCATCAACTTATATTTTGAGGAAAGGTGGAAAAGAATTTTTTAAAGCAAATACTGATCAGATATTGCAACTTATCATCTTACTGAGGAGGATAAATACCAGGAAGCCTGCTCACTGTAGAGAACCCCAAAGTGGTTCACATGTTGGAGGTACCAGGTACAGAAAGTGATGGCAAGAAGGAGGTTGAAAAGAGTGGGCATTGATTAAAAGACTCTATATGGAGCAGACAGATGCCAGCATCCTCTCTTCACTCCCAGAGGAATGCGTGGGTTTATTCTTTAGAGAAACTATACATGAGAGAGACAAGGACATTGGACACATCAGAAAGCAGAGTGAAAGCTAGAAATTAAATAAATATCTCCATGCTAAATGGTGAACCTCACAATCTCGTTTTTCCTAGTCTCCTTCCAAAAAGCTGAAGCCAGAGGTATACCCCCTTAAGTGCAAAGGATTAGTGGAAGAATCTTCACTGTACTAGAAAAAGGCCTCTAGATACTGTCATTGGGGGAACCCGACAAACAATCTAATTGTTCTAGAGTGAAATGAACAGTCATGAAGCCTTGTCCTTGCACAGCAAGCTTCCACTGGGCATATATTTAATGGTTTTGCTGTACAGGTGGAAACAAAGAGGACCTGTGCCATCAGGGATGGATTTGCACAAATATTTGTCCTTGAACTGGATAAGGAAGGAAAGCAAGCATCTCCATGGCCCATAATATGGGGTGTTTCTGGGAGAGGGAATCATTGAAATGAAGAGATGTGCACTTGGGACAGGGAGGAGATCAGTTAGACTTGCAGTAAAGAGTGCATCCCATAGGAAGGTGTTGGGGGAGGGGAGCATAACTTTGCATAGATTTGATGGCCAAATAGTAGAAATCTCTATAGGCCATCTGAAGAATTTATATTTGATGTAACTTAGAGTTCAGTAGATATTTTTTGAGCAGACAGTGTGCTTGTATGGATGTTGAAGAGAAAAAAATGAGTTAGGCATGCTCCCTACTGTAAGAAGCTCAAAATCTAGGGAGGGAGACAGGCTTATAAGTAGCCAAGGAAGGTTCCACTGTAATATGTAAATGTGGTGAGAGGACACGGTACCACGGGCACTCAGAGCAGGGCTGCCCCCGGGTACAGATTTGGGTCTTGGCCCCACCCCTGCTTGGGAGCTGCACATAGGAGGAGATGGCGGCTGTGGCTGCGCCCCGCCTCTCTTCTCCCGAGAAGCGCCAGTAATGGCGGCGCAGGTCTGAGGAGACAAAGGCTATGGCGCCCCTCCCCCTAGGGCACACCAGCTGCGTTGCTTTGCTTTTTTTGCATTTTATGGGGGACCGAGGTTGTCCTGCTTCATATCCCCTCCCAGCCACGGTGCGCAGTCCCCTGCAGTCCCCTGAGGCTGCCTCAGTGCAGCCGCCCCAGTCCTCCGCCTGGCTCAGGCAGCCTGTCCCAGCCCCAGCTGCCGGCTCGCGTCTTGGGCTGGGTGTCGTGGGGACCCTTTGTGCCTGTTTAACTCAGTACTGTCCGTCAAGGGGTACTCGGGGCAGATCTGAGACTTGGAGTCTCCCCCTCCGTCCCTCTGGCCTCTCCGTTGGAGAGGGAAGACCCAGCAAACGAGCACCAGTCCTCCTTTGCCACTCCCTCCCCACAGGATCAGTTCCACACTGTTTTGCTTTTTCTTCTTTCTTTTTTCCTTTTCTCCTACCAGATTTTTGGTGTCTTTGTCTTTTGAAGAGGGCAATGTTCTGTGGGAGTTCCGCAGGTGCTCTGGTTGGCTGAGTAGGTCTGTAGATGTGAGGTTTGGTGTATTTGTGGGAGAGGGTGAGCTACAAGCGTCCTTCTACTCTGCCATCTTGCTTCTCTTCCTCCCTGTTCCCTTTCTTAATCTTTACTGGCCTCAACCTGCATTTCTGACACTGTTGGTACAAGCTCTTGCTGTGCTTCCATATTCTCCCCATATCCTGAGCACCCATCATACCTCTCTTTCAATCCAGGCTCACTCACATGCTGTCAGAGTCACATGAGTTTCTTATCAAGCCTTCCTTATTTCTTCACAAGGACCCTTTGTAATAAAATCCTTAGAACTGCATTTTTTAGTTTCCTTTGAGATGCTATACTCTGGAATAGCTGGTTTGTGTTCTCTTCTTTATTTTTTTTATCTTGTTGATACACGCTCTCTAGAGCCCCAGCAGGCTGCAGTTTTTCAACACATTCAACTAGGTATCTCAACAAGTAAGCTTTTGCATATATTAGGTCTGACACTTTGAAGGCCATACCTGAGAAATAAAAACTTAACTAATATCTGTCTCTTCAGGGTTGACAGATGTGTGGAAGATTAGATCTGGCGGCCTGTGAAAAGCATACATGGGCCTCTTTTTCTCTACTTGGATATCTTTGTAGTGTATATCTGCCCAATTGTGTTTAGACATTTTCAGAACTGGAAATTCCCAGAGCATTCACTCAGGCACCTGAGGGATAATCTGCATTACTTAACTGAAGTCATAGCAATAAAAAAAAAACCCTATCACCCCTAACAAAACGTGCGGTTAGTGACCTGGTACCATGGGGCTTTGCCCAGCCTCCCTGGCTGAGATAACTCAGTCTGGGACAACACTGCTGAGCGCATTTTTCTCTGAGCCACTCAGAGGAACCACACCTCTCAGGTGCAGATGGCTGCCTTCTGAAATGACTGTTACCCTAGAACCATAAAATAGCTAATGACATACTGCTATCCCATATGCTACTTAAGTCAGTATGACTTTAATTATTTCTCCTGGGATGAGCTCAAGGGCTCCGAGAGTCTCAGAAACCTTGGAATAAAACTGTGACTTAATATGCAGCCAGACAGGGCGTGATGGATCCCCAGTAGGGCTTACCAGCTGCGGCCCATCCGCATCGAAGTGGTGATGTACACAGATGTTGCTATGGTGAACTCCATAACTCAGAGGGTGTGGGAATTTAGGGATTCCCAGGGGAACTGCAGTTCCTCTTACCAGGCCCCTGAAACCTGGCATTCACAAGTGAATACAAGTTGTGCCAATTAGGATCTCTAAAAAATCTCGTCCCCGTACGCAGGTGCAACAACCATGTGAACTTTAATGGAGGAGATTTTGTAGGTGTGTGCACATATGTGTGTGTGTGTGTGTTATGGAAATGTGATGGAAAGTTTATAATACTTGTCTTAATGTCTCACAAGGCAGAACATGACCCAGGCATCCCATCTCATCTACAGTTCCTAGAATCATAATGGTTTCCTTGGTATCCAGTTAATTACCAGAAGGCCAAATTGTTTTCTCTTTACATTCTGATGTTCCTTCTTTGCAACAATCTCAACTTTAGTGTCCAAATTTTAATAAAAATTTAATTGGCTCCTTTAACAAGAGTTATTGAATACCCACTTTTGTATAGAGTTTTACTTTCTGGTTGAATCTTATTTACGAAAAAATTGAATGGAAGGAGAAGAGTTAATTTCAACTGAAGCTGTGAGATCTAGTATTTCCTTGTTTGGTTTCATCACTTAAATTCTCTACCTTGAAAAATCAAAGGATCTGACTTAATAATGTAGATATACAGAAACAATGTAAGTCAATTTATAAAGTCGGCAAATAAAGAAAATTCCTTATCTGGTTGGCAATAAATTGGTTCTTAGACCTAGATAATCAATTAATCAAAACCCTCATTTATTCATTCAACCCATATTTATTAAGTATGTACTCTAAGCAGAGAGCAGGTCCTGGGCGTACTATGATGAATGAAACAATTAGAGTCTCTGTTTTCATGGGCTTACAGGCTAGTGGAGGAGGGAGACAACAAATGCATAAACTAACATGAATATATAATTGTGACCTGAAAAATACATGCAATATTTAAATAGAACAATGTGATAAAGGATACCTGGAGTGTACATGAAATATGGACTGTGACTACATGTATGGTTAAGAATATGGTATCGTACTCAAAGGCTTCTTTCCACAATGGAGAAGAGGGAATTTTGTGTTTGTATCTTACACATTCCTGGTTAAAGTCATGATCATTTGTGTTCAGGGCCTGAGGATTTAGTACTTGAATAATATAGGAAGATAATGAAGGAGAGGCATTAGTCTGGTTTCTTTTAAGACTGTAGTGAATTTTATTTGCTCACTCTAGGGGTGAGAGAAGACTGCAGGGGTAGGGGTGGTGGAGGTTGAAGATGAGGCTACCATTACCAAAAATGCTGGAAAATGAATTAGTGTTTTCATGGGACGTATTCCCAGGAGAACAAATTTTAAAAGAGAAAGAAAGCTGACATTTGCCAGACACCTACCACATGCCAGGCATTTTAAACATCATCTCGTTTATGCATGGATATTGTTTCTATCCAGGAGATTAGGAAGACAAGGCACAGAGATTAAGTAATTTGCTTAAATTTCTACAGCCAGTGAGTAAAGAATCTGGAATTCAACTCCTGGGATGCCTGATTTTATAACTTTCTAGTCTACACTATTTTTCCCCACCTCTATGCTCTCTAAGCCACAGACAGGCACAATCCCCCTTACGAGGTACATAGACCAATTTTTGTTTGTATCTTTCCCACAAAGCATTTTATTTACACTTGTGTATTTCTCTTTAGTATAACAGTAGGTACCATAAGAGTTTAATATAAGTGTCTTAAAATGTTCTTGGAAAATCCTTAGGAACACGGAGAAAGACCATGTTCATGGATCAGACAATCTGTATTATAAATATACCCATTTGAATTAAACTAATTCTATAAATTCAATTTAATTCCAAGAAAATACTAGTAGAACTTATTTGGGAGAAATTTGACTAATTCCAAAATTTATATGGGTGAATGAAGGTCTACAAATAACTAAGAAAAATTAAAGAGCAGAGATTCACCCTTCCAGGGTTATTTTGAAACTAGTGTGGAATAGGGTCCAGAAACAAATCCATGGATATTTAGGTTGTATCAGGAATCATATTACAAATCAGGACAAATTGGCTAACTATATGGAGAGAAATAAAGTTGGATCCCTCACACAGCATAAAAAATGCATTAAGATTTAATTGTGAAAGATGAAACTACAAAACTCTTGTTAAGCTCATGATGAGTTAAGCATTCTTAAATAAAACCTCAGAAGTACAAACACTAAAGGCAAGAAAATCCAAAATCAAAACCAAAAAACCAGTAAGTGTAAGTAAGTACAGAAAATTAAATAATTTTTTACAGTGAGGATCCCTGTAAACAATTAATATCTGGGTAACATATTGGAAGGAACATTTCCAATACTGACAAGAGATTAATATTTAGTCTATGTAAGAAACCTTTGCAAATCAACAAAAAGACAGAAAATTTTCAAAAAATGCCAAGGGGTATGAAGAGGTAATTGATAAAATGGGAAACTGAATGGCCGACAGGTACATAAAGGACTCCATCTCACTATTAAATAAGAAGTTGCTAATTGAATAACAAAGAAATGGTACTTTTCCTTCATAATTTTGTCAAGAATTAGAAAGTTAATTAGAATGTTAGAAATTAGATAATATTAAGTGCTGACAAAAATGTGGATAAAATACAACCTTCATGCCTGTGGGGGAAGTGACAGCTTTCCCAGGCATTCTGGAGAGCAATCTAGCAGTACTTACTCAGTAAAATTACATGGGAAAATACCCTCCAACCCAGCAATCTTACATCTGGGCATATACCCCAAAGAAATTCTTCACATAGATCTATAATTCCACTCCTAGCTTATGTAGAAAAGAAAAATGTTTACGTATGTTCGCCAAAAGATTTATACAAGAATGTTCCAATAAACACTATTCATAATAACAAAAAATAGATGTCCAATTTTAGAATAGATAAGTAAAGACAGTTAGATAAAATAATTATGATATATTAACAGAATATTATACAGTAATAAGAATAAATAAACTATAACTACCAACAATTGCAAGGATGAAACTCGGAAACATTGTGCTGAGGGAAACAAGCAAGAATCAAGAGTATGTACAACATGAAGCGATTGTAAAAGATCCCAAAACAGGGTATTTGGAAGGAGGCACAGGTGGGGCTTTCGGAAGGTGCTGGAAATATTCTGTTTCTTGGTGTGGATGCCAGATGTGGTTGTGCTCATTTTGTAGAATTCATTGTGCTGTAGACTTAATGATTTGCCAACTTTTATGTGTGTTGCACTTGAATAAAATTTATATTAAAAAATAAGTACATGTACTAAACAACGTTATATGTCTTTTCAAGTATCCATATCAATCTAGGTAACCATTGCATAGATAGAGAACTGGAAAATACCGATCATTTCCAAAGATGTCAAGTGGCAGATCATATACAAAATACATGAATGTTGAGGTCTTACAGGTGGCGAGAGAAATGCGAATGAGGATCGGGAAAATATGGGTAGGGGTAAACTAACTGTAGGTTGAGAAACATGATTTGGGATAAACTAAAGAAAGGCGTGGCCTGGGCCAGTGCTGATGTTGTACCACAAGCTGAGGAAAGAGATGGGCCAATTTTGTGCACCTGAGTCTAGGGGAAGAAAAATACCATTTTTTCAAAACTTATTAGTTCCAGGCCCTGGAATATAGCAGAAAACAAGGAAAACACTGTCCCCTCCCCTCCGAGCTCCATAATCTTGTAGGGAGACAGACATTCAGCAAATAAGTGCTCAGCCAATAATGCATTAAAATTCTGGTAAATGCTACAGCAAAAAGAAAGTGCAACAGAATGAGAAAGTAGGAGAGAAGATGTAAAACGAGGTCCCCTGCCTCAGTCGATCTGGTGGAGAGGGGTCTCCAGTATGGAAGCGTAGGTGAGTGGGAAATGTGCCCAGGGTGCTGGGATGGGCCCAGGGTGTTGGGTTGAGCCCAGGAGTGTTACAGACAAAGCAGAAGAAAGTTAGTGATCACAGGATATCAAAACTTGAGACATCTCTGGTCAAATGAGGTTTCCGAGCTCCTTATTTCATATAATATTTAGATGTCTGCCTACTGGCTTTACCAATATGGCAAAATGACCTGGTTTTCATTTGAGATTGGGAGTGAGTTAGGAGGGAGTGAGAGTAGAAATACCATCTCATTTAAATGGAGATTATCGCTCTCTTGACTGACTACTGAGTCTGATAAACACAGTGAACTGCTTAAAAACTGTTAAGGGGACAATCATCGTAAATTATGCATAATTTCTAATAAAAATTTTAAAACTATTTGATAATATGAATATGGTAATGTGATGACTATAGATGACTATTCATCTAAAAGCAACTGTGAGAATGTTATACATAAGGACTGATTTAAAAGTTAAATATTTTCCTCTCTCCTCTATATATGCCCTATGGACTTTTGCTGTAAAATGTACATGACCTGTGGCCTTGATCTCAAAATAGGTACTAAGACATACAAGACACCAATATTTCACCTAGGACTACAGAATTTTCCACTAAGTTTTAAAACTATAAAGCCTGTGAAAGATAGGCAACTTCATCATAAGAGGGCCCTTGAAAAATTTTGTTGTGCTATACATGGATCTGTTTTAGCTACAGCAACATTAATGGACTGAAAATTCAAAGCCATTAAAAAATGTGAAAACGAATATATGTATGTTCATGTATGACTGAGGCATTATGCTGTACACCAGAAATTTTCACAACATTGTAAACTGGCTATACTTCAATAAAAAAATACGTATATGTAAAATACCTGCTATAACACAATGTGTGACACATGTGAATAATGTTTAACAGACTGTTTCTGGAGAAATTTCACGGGTTGTTAAATGATTAACAGAATCCCAACTAGGTCCTTAGCTTTTCATGTTTAGACACAGAATTTCTATGTGGTATGCAGCAGTGATTGGTCTAATGTGTTCTGACGCTTCTTAGTAAGAGTGAGTGGGTAGAGTGGATCTGGATTCTACTTGGTTCCATCATTCTATGATCATAGGCAAGTGAGTTAGCCTTGCTGTGGACTGGTTTCCTCACCTGTAAAATTGTGGAATGGGCTAGTAGCAATACTGTTTTGATGGTCTGTGTATTCATTTCAATGGGTAACCTCTCCCCTAGTGGCTGTCATACTTTGAGTTGGGTTTCTCAATGACTTCTTTTCCAGGATTGGAGTACCTACTAAACCAAATGGCTCATCTGAATGTTACTTAATGAACATGAAGCTGTGACTAAAGAAAGGGATGTACATGGAGATATTTCACCTTGGCTGCAACAAATCTTGAGGAAGACCCCCTACTCCTTAATAGAGTGCACTGTCTGAGTGAGCCATGGAGAATAACCACTCCAACCGCTCTTTAGGAAAGAATTTGCCTTCCAGCCACCCAGAGGGCAGAAAACTGACAGCCTCCAGCTGCAGCCCCTTTGGGGTCTACCAAAGCCTTCAAGCTGAGGCCAAACTCTTTCTGGGCAACTCCCAGTCAACCAGTGGGCAGGGTGGGGCTCCTTGGGCCTCGCCATTTTTACCCAATGGGTTTGGAATGACCCACTGAGTTGACAGAGACCTGTTAGATCAGCATCACCATTTTGAGGCTTTCCCTGTCCAATCTTGCTTCCTTTTCACTTTCCTTTTGCAGGTGACAAGTCAACCTTGTGGCTAAAAGGCTTTTCCTGCCCAATCCACCTTCTTCCTCCCTCTTTGTCTTTTGTGATGGGCAATTGGAAAGATAGGGGGTGGGGAGAATGTCCTTGCTTTCTCCCCAGCCTCCAGAACTGTGAGAAAGACATTTCCGTTGTTTATATGCTAGCCAGTATACGGTGTTGTTTTTTTTTATTGCAGCCCTAATGGACTGAGACATCTTTCCAATAAACCTCTTGGATTTCTAAATCTGTCTCGGTATCCACTGCCTGGAGAACCTAATGTCAACTGACATTCCTTTACAGATTCAAATGCTTTTCCTATTAGGTTCCATCCTGTTTATCACCTTATTTTTGCCATTGTCTTGACAACATTATCTTCATTTTAATAGAGCCTCACAACAAGTACAATTCTCAAAATTTTGTGTTTTTGACTTATAATTTTAGATTGGTTGTGTCCAGTTAATCTTACTTTCATGTTAACATGGTTAATTACTTGTATGCAGTCACTCTGGGAAGGAGTAGAGAGAAGTGATGTTGGGGGTCAGGACAGCTGTGCAGTCTTGAGTCCTGATCCCAGCTTATCACCTAGTATTTGTGAGGCCTTGAAAGAGTTACTTTACATCTTTGAGCCTCAGTTTCCTCTTCTGTAAAATGAGGGTAATATAATTTATATTATTATTATTATATTATATTATATTATCATTATTCCAGGGAGTAATGACATGTGCAAAGACTTGCTCAAAGTTAGAAAATAATCACTTTGAGCCTAATCTTGACAATGCGTATTCCTAAAGTACAATATATTATAAAAATCTGTTGCATACAGAAAGAGGTGTAATTAAAGCAAAAAGAAGAGGCTTGGCCAGCCTGGAAATCAGAACCAGAAAGGAACATGTTGGTGGTAGTTCTGTGTCCTTCAGGTAGAGAGACACTTTCCCTGAGTCAGCTGCCTACCATGGTGAGAAGGAGCAGTTCATCACACCACAGTTCTCTCATGGTTTGGATCAAATAGCCCTCAGGATCATCCAGCCCCCTTGCTTAGTAACTCCCTGCTTAGTATCTTCCCGCTTAGTAACTTCTCAGTTTCTTCCCCTGAGTCCAAGGAAATTGAGGGATGGTTATGCGTTTCTACTGTTTTGAATCTGCCACCCTGTGTAGATTAAGGCAAGCCTCTCATTCATTCTCCCTGACACTTGTTTCTACAACAATAATAGTATTTGCCCTGCTTTCATCACATTTCTGACATGAGACTCGGATGATAAAACCTGAAACAGCTTTGCCAAAGTCCAAGTCATCCCTCCGAATGTGTTACACGTTTTTTGTTATTCCTTGAAAATGACAGTTTAAAATGCCTATTTTCTGGAAGTTTTTTAAACAGTGACCCTAAGGGGAGAGAACTTCAGGCACTGTCACAGCTGGAGGAGAGACTGAATTTCAGGAAATCATATCGTGTATATAACTGCCTCATTTTACTCCAAATGAGGCTGGGTACACATGGAATATAACAAAAGTGATGCCCTAATTTTATCATTAAAAACTATCTTATGTTCAAGACTACGAATCCTATGAGATCAACTACTGCTGCTACACATCGCCTTTCTCTTTAGTTAATGATATTGATTTTATATATCAGCCAGCTTGAGCTGTCTTAACAAAATACCACAGGTGGGTGGCTTAAAAAACAGAAATTTATTTTCTCCCAGTTCTAGAGGCTGGAAAGTTCAAGATCAAAGTCTGGCCAATTTGCTTCCTGATAACCCCTCTTCCTGATTATGTCCCCACATGAGAGAGAGGGAAAGAAAGAGGGAGAGTGAACGAGAACGAGAGTGAGCGAGAGAGAGAAATATTGTGCCTCTTCTTAAAAGGGCACTAGTCCCATTATGAGGGGGTCACCCTCATGATTTCATCTAACCCTAATTACCTCCAAAAGGCTCCATGTTCAAATACATTCATAAAGCAGGTTGGGGCTTCAACATATGAATTCGGGGGGACACAGTTAGTCCATAACACACAGTCTCATCTCTGATGAAGCATCTGAGATTGTAGACTGTCTGCTTTACACAAGGGCATCAGGAAGAAGCCTGCAGAAGAGAATGCACCTAGAGCTTTCTTGTTCCCAAGTCCAAAGCAGCTGTTTAGTGTGAATACTTCATAGCAGTCATACTGCCATGGACGGTTATAAGACTGCTGGGCAGGAGGTGACGGCATCACTGTCTAACTCAATTCCAGCTTTATTCACAGAATCAGGGCAGATTCAAGCAACTAAACAGGAGGTCAAAGGTAAAGAAAAGGCAGAGAACGGGGCCTCTCACATACTTACTACAAATAATAAAATTATTCTAGTCAAACCACAATCCCTGCAACTTCCTACTTACAAAAGTCTCCAATTAAACTTAGGCTAGATTTTCTTTTTTTTTAATTAAAATTAAAGGTTAAATACCCATAATATTTATAATATTATAAAATAATACTACTAATAAAATGAACACCTACGTAACTGATCCCAGCTTGAGAAATGGAATATTAACAATACCCATTCTGTGCCTTTTCTGATCTCATCCCTGCCCTGTTCTCTCCTTAAAAGTAACCACTTGCTGGAATTTTGTGGGATTTTTTTTTTTTTATCCTCTTGCTTTTCTTTATAGATTTGACCACAGAGCCTAAAATCATATACTTTTAGTTTTGTACTTTTTGAACCATATATAAATAGAAAGCAAGATTTTCTTTAGCTATTTACTATGATTACATGTCCCCTTTCAAAATGTTACCACAGATACAATTTTAAAAAGAATCCTTCAAAGGCACCTCATTTCCAAAAACGTTCCCTTTTCACACTTTCATTAAATGTTAATTGGAAGAAAAATGAGAAACAGCAATGCTGCACATTTTTACCTGTGATTACCCTCTATGATAATTTTTCCTTGAGTCTTTGTGGTGTGTGCATGAAATTGAAGAAGAAAGGCAAGGGCTGGAGGGGGATAAAGACCTTCTCATTGGCTGTATGATTGCTGAGATGACACAGATCTGACCGATCAGAGCATTCCATCCCTTGGGCCATGGTGCTAAGTTCATGGTAAACATGTGACTGAAGTGAGGTCAGCAAGAGTCCAGTCCCTGGCCTTTTTACAATTATGCTTTACTTGTTAAGCCTTTAGATCATCACTGTCAATAGAACCCAAATTGCTTGGATAATCTTTTTTTTCAATCAAAATATATTTGACATATAACATTCTGTGAATTTAAGGTGTACAGCATGTTAATTTGGTACATTTGTATATTGTAGTATGATCGTCGTAGTGATAATTAGCACCCCTATCACTGTCACATAATTATCCTTTCTTTTTATTGGTTGGAATAATTAAGTTCTAGTCTCTTAGCAAGTTTGGTAATTATAATACAATATTGTTGTCTATATTAACTATACTATGCATTAGATCTCTAGGGTTTATTTACTACTCACTGTAAGTATGGAACCTCAAACATGTGTCCTGTTCTCCCACCTCTGTCCCTGGTGACCACCATTTTATTCTCTGTTTTTATGAATTTTACTTTCTTAGATTCCACATATAAGTGACATCATACATTACTGGTCTTTCTCTATCTGACTTACCTCACTTTGGTAATGTTTTCAAGGTCCGTCTATGTTGTTGCAAATGGCAGGATGTTCTCCTTCCTAACAGCTGAGTAATATTCCATTGTATACATATCACAGATGGCCCATTCACTTGCTGATGGACATTTAGGTTGTTTCCATATCTGGTTATTGTGAACAATGTTGCAATAAACATGAGAGTGCATATATTTCTTCAAAGTTCTGTTTTGGTTTCCTTTGGGTGTATACCCAGAAGTGGGATTGCTGGATCATATGGTAGATCTATTTTTAATTCATTGAGGAATCTCCAATATTGTTTTCCATTAAGTTATGTGTATACTTTCTACTGTAACAACATAATTAGTGATTTTGCTGAAATGAAGGCAAATAAGGAAAAATAATCTTAAAGAACAGATACCAGTACTTTATAAATTATGTGTGTCTTCTTATTACTCAACTGCTCATCACAAGGCCGCCCAGACTGAGCCACTATCAACAGAACACCTAGACTTACATAATAACAATTCGATTGAGTCATCCTCAGTCAGAAGCAAAGCATAGCTTCACACAACTTTTTATTTTGTTGTTATGAATGTGTATTTATTAGGATGAGAGGACAGAATATACTCTATTGTTTGTTGTTGTTTTTTTTTTTTTTAGCCTGAGTTAAATTTTTACAATACTTAGAAGTATGCTATGTGGGCCTCCATTTTCATTCTTGCCCTAGGCCTAGTCGTTGTTTGGGGCAGCCTAGCTGGAGCCTGTTCCCATCTCTAGAGAACCCCTAGCTTCAATCTTTATTTTTCTCCAGATATGTGTAAGCTCTTCCCTTTCCATTTCCTATTGCTATTAGCACCTTCTGGTTTTCCGACAGGAGGAAGCCATTCTAAGTCTATAGGTCTACTTCTGCTGCATCCGGCAGGTGATGCTGGCCCCCTGAGAACTGCTACAGAGTTGCAAGGCTTCATCTCAGAGGGCTGAGGCCCAGGAAGATTGTGGTGAGGCCACTGTATGAGTGTGTGTGTGCGTGTGTCTATGTGTATCAGGATGGAGAAGAGTATGTGGGAATAAAGGAAAATGAAGACAAAGAGGTACTTTGAGAGAATAAGTGGAAACAAGGTGTACATGGGTACAAAATGATAACTGATGGGTATTTGTCTTAAAATTTCAAAAAGAGACAAATGATGGTGAGCACAGGGTTCTGAGGATAACAACAAAGAGAACCATTTCTTCATCTGCAGTCCTGGGAAGCTCACTTTGAGAACTGCAGATATTCAGAGCCAGAATTTCTTTAACTTAAAGGGCAATTATGAACCAATTAACTTTAATGGACAAATCAGAATTGTGCTTACTTTTTTAGCCAAAGCCTAGTCAGATTCATTAAGAAGGCTTTACACTTCTTTATGAAGCTTTGATTCCACTTGGCACTCTCCTCTGTCTACTTCAGGCTGAGTTTCCCAACGAGGTGAAACTCTCTTAATCAATTGGTCAAGCCAACTATGGCCTCATGAGTCCAAATGTCCTTTGATAATAAAAAAAGCTAACAGGCGTGTCTGGGCAATGGCTCAGGGGGTCAGAAATGTATCAATAGGAATTAAAGGCAGTTTAAGATGAAAGGAAATCCTTATACCCTCTTCATGATGGCTGTAGTCCCAGTCTGCTTCATAAGCAGAAATAGGGAGAAAAGAGTTCCAGGGAGTAACAGAATCAAGAGACAAGCTACAAAGCAGGGGGTTGGGGAAGCTTCATTACATTGTTACCCTAGTGGTTGTGATTCCAGTCCAATAAGAACACCAGTGGACACCAGTCCTGGGTTTGGAGAAAATGTAATAGGATGATTATGCTGCAAACCATAATCAAATCATAATTTGCAGTTCCTGCCTAGGAAAGGAGATGTGAGCATGCATCGAGATCTCTCCTAGGATGATCTGAAAATCAAACACTTGTATCAGAGTCACCTGGAGGCTTGTCATGTGGTTGATCCCTGCTCAACTGAGATTTACGGAAGCAGAAGTTCTGAGATCAGGGCCTGGGGATATGCATTAAACAAAAACAAAACAAAACCTAAACCAAAACAAAAACACTTCCTAGGAAGTTCAAATACACAATAAAATTGAGAATTACTGGCTTAGAGGATAGCTAAGAATATCAATTTTCCTTTATCCATTGTCTTAACTTGTGTCTTGATTGGTGGGGAATGAAGTCACACTGAAGGATACTAGGGCAAACCCAGAATATCTCTATAAAATGGAAGCTTAATTTCTTAGTATGTCACTGAAGGAGCCAACTGCCACCGTGGAGGGTGGGTTGAATGTCCTTAGTGACATCATCATACCTAATTTGAATTTGAAGAATTACAAATTACAGGAATTTATTAAGCTCATGAGTATAGAAAGGTACTCAACATAACTAAGATATAATGAAGCATGTAGTTACAATGACAATATAAGCTCTGAATCTGTAATGTTTGGATAAGATAACCACAGTCATTCTTATCTATTCATTGAGGCTGAGCAATGGTTACATAACAGGATATTAAAATAGAAGCATCAGATAACTGAGTTATGAGAGAGAGCACTGATTTGAATTTGAAAAATGTAGGTGGCCAAGACTTAGTTGCTTTATAACAATAGAGGCTTTGAGGAGGAAGAGGACTTTTGGGAGAGGACCATTTGTGTACTGAGTTCTATCTCCTTTTGGAGGGGAAGGGTGGGTGAGGCTTTCCCCTGGACCTCAACTCAAAAAGGAGGTGTTTGTTCTAAGGAGACCACTGAAAATTCATTGAGATCATTGTGAGTTGCCTGCAGTTTGACAGGCTCATAGTGACTGCGTGGGAATCCTGCCTGAAGAAAGAAAGTGGAAAAGTCTAGTTGCTGATGGATAAGCTGATGGATCGGTGTCCTGGGTTTGGCTTGTACCCCCAGGGTGGCTGTGAAAGGATACCTGTGTGTTTCCCTTTTGCTGATGTGGACTGCACACAGTGGGTTCTGCACACAGTGGGAATGCTGGCCTAGAGTTGTCTTCGTTTCAGAAGGCCCTCTGGATGGCCAAACAAGCCTCAGAAAAGAGAAGCTGAGGATATGGTCAAGTCCCTAGGTTCGAGGCCACAAGGTGGAATAGGGAGGAACCCAGGAGAATCAAGAGAACTTCAGGGAGAACAAGCCTAGTGATGGAAGTTTCCTGAACAGTAAGTGAATATGCCCAGCAAAGGAAAAGCAGGCTCTAATCATCTGCTGGGCTCTGAAAGTTCTAGATGAGCTTATGACCTTATGGGCCTGTGTCAAATGAAAGCTTTCCTGTTTTCCTTCCCTTTTTCTCCCTCTCACTCTCCCACACCCTTGTCTCTTAGCTCAGAAGCATTAGGGACAGCAACTGCTGATGAGGGAGAATGTGAGAGAGAAGGGGAGAAGCCCATCACCCCTCCCTTCCCAGCTTCAGCCTTGCTGCTGGCTGCAGAACCTGGCTGGAGGAGAATGGAGATGTCTCACCTTTGAGTGAGGACCAGACGTCTTGATTGTGAATTGAGACTTTACAACTTTAATCAGATTTCAAAATATTTTAAAAAAAGAATTTTCTAAGTTTTCATCCAGAAATAAGGAAACCACAACAACAAAATAAGAACTGTAGGAAACAAAACATAAAGTCTCTTTGTAATTGCATCCTGCGAGATGTTTCTGATCATTGTAACAGTTAGTGTAGCTCTAGAAGTGGTGTGCCTCAGGTGTGATTTGAGCATGGAACTTGGGGGTTTCATCAACAAGGATTCAAAAATGAGTAAACCTGATCCTCTTTCCTTCCAAATTTATATTCTATATGAGCATAGATTCTCTCTGCCAAAAGAGTCCAAGTTCCCTGGGGAAATCTCAGGCCCCTAATGGAGACCAGACCCTTCTAGTGAGCTCACAAGTTGTCTGGTGCCTCTGGCCAGGGTATGGCCAGACCTGGAGAGCCTGCCTTAGATAGAAGGCTCTCCTCCCATCTTTCCCTGAACCTGGATCTATAGAGTCTGACCATTCTTGAATCCCCAGGCAGGAGATGAGTTTGCCTTATGACACTTAGCAATCTGTGATGCTGCCAGAGAGATCACACAACCACAGAAGGATGAGCCTCCTTCCTGCTGCTGCCAAGTGCTGTCTTTTCAGAGGTCTTTTTTTGCTTCTGGCTGGGCAAACACCCCCCATGTGAAATCTTCCCCAGGCCTTACCGTTGATAACATGCCCACCTCCTGTCCTGTACTTCTTCTGTACCTTACTTTCACCTTCTCTTTATAGTGCCAAGGGTACCACTTTACTATTACATCTTTACATGGCTCTCTGCTCCACTGAAACCGTGAGGTCTTAGGAGGCTTTTTGTATGTCCAGCACAGCACATGGTACACAGAGAGTACTCAGTGTACACCAAAAAGTAGGGTTACTTGGTCTGATTTAAATGCTTTAGGGTATGTGTATGGGGTCAAACCAAGGCTTGGCCCTTTATCAACTAGATAAACAAATTACTTAACCTCTCTGTGTTTCATTTTTCTCACCTGCAAAATAGAGAACAATAAGTCTCTGCCTTTATAGGGTTGTGTGACTTAATATGTGAATGAGTCAAATCCATGAATCAATCCATGAAAATGTGTGGCTGGCACATAGTAGAAATTCAATACATTTCAGCAACTATTCTTTTCTTTAGTTTTATTTCTTATTGAAGTGTAGTTGATTTACAATGTTAGTTTCAGGTGTACAGCAAAGCAAAGCAAAGCAAAGTTATACATACACATACATATGCATATTTTCTTTACAGAACTTTTCCATTATATGTTACTACAAGAAATTGAATATGGTCCTTGTGCTCTACAGTAGGTCTTTGTTGATCTATTTTATATACAATAGTGTATCTGTTAATATTATTATTCCTGTTATTGTTACTATCATTCTATTCATCATACTTTACAGCGATCTTTGATTTTGTTTTCTGTTCTTTAATTGTGCTGAGCATTCTGAGAGCAGAGACTAGTCTTATTTAATCTAATATGCATGGAGGCTTGCCATGTACCTGACACAGAGTGGGTGCATTTCTCCTGATTATTGAGTGAATTAATTGAATAGATGTGACCGCAAAGGAGATTCTTTGGGAAGAGAGGACAAGAGAGTCTCTGGTCAATTAGTGCTGCAGCCGTGCATTTTTCTGGAAAAGCTGAAGTGGAAGAAATGGAGCTGAGCCCAGGTTATGTCATAATATTCCCAGCGAGATGACCTGAAGGCACACTTGTTACATGTGGAGAGAACATTCAGCAGTAGCACTGTGGGCTCTTTTTATTCCTTGTCTCTTGGCCTATAATTTGAAGTTTAACTGACCTTCATGCACAAAAATCCTAGTAATGAATTCAATTCATTTTTGAACAGAAGGTGATAAAAGTAATACTGTGCATCAGGAAAGTGGAAGAATTAATGAAGTAATTAACCTTAGTCAGCATGTGATATGACCCTGGCCCAAGGAACAGATAACAAAACAAGGAAAAATGCCTGGACTGAGAAAAGGGTTTATGATCAATGGGAAAAGGGGAGGACATTTGAAAGTCGTGCTTAAGGGGCAGTGATAGAAAAAATCTTTATGAGACGCGTACTCTGGGACTGTCCCCATAGAAAGGATGTGGGTTGAAATTTGGGCTAATGACAAGCAGGGCATTGCAAGGGCAATTTTGGTGGAGAAAAAAGCAGCAGTTTCTTTCTTTCTTTCTTTCTTTCTTTCTTTCTTTCTTTCTTTCTTTCTTTCTTTCTTTCTTTCTTTCTTTCTTTCTTTCTTTCTCTCTCTCTTTCTTTCTTCCATCTTCTCTTCCTCCTCCTCCTTTCTTTCTCTCTCCTTTTCTCTGTCTATGGCTTCTCTACTTGTTCCTGTCTCAACATTTTATCTAGCTTACATTATTGGAAACTCCTTGGAGTAATCTTTCCACTAGTGGTTGCCCTTCCTCTAGCCCCCACACTTCAAAAGAGACTTCCTTGGAGTTAATGTAATTCAGGAAAGACCCAGAGATCCAGGTGGTCCAGATATGACCCTCCCTTGATGGCTATGCCTCCACCAACAGTTGTGAAGACCAGAGGTATGCATGCCCCAGACCTCTGTGTGCTACTGGTTAGAAAACTGTCCTTTCTCCACATTCAGTACTCTCTGCTTCACCTCCATTATCTTCCCTGAAGGCATCAGCACGTGTCTTGAGTTTGTTTGAATGACACGGGCAGAATCTTTGACCTGGAGGAAATTCACTTTCTAACCTTGCCACTGCTAATCTTGCCACTGCTATTAGAACCAGAACTGGCAGAATCCACTGTATATCTTTCACTCGTTCTTATGAATATACACCACTATATATTGAGTGTCTGTGACCCACATGACCCAGTTTGCACTCTGCAAAATACTGGGTGTCTGAGTAGGGTCTCTGCTCTCATGTACCCTATGATGTGGTCAAGGAGAACAGAGGTGGAAAAAAGGAGGCCAAAATGGTGACTTTCCTTCTGAGCTACAAGTCTCTTCAGGTTACACTAGGGGCATAAAGGAGAGACACATATATTCCACTAGGAACTGGAAAGTCAAGAAGAGCTTCCCAGTCGAGGTAATACCCTGAAATGTGAGCAGTATCTGCCAGGTAGATAAGCGATCACAGGCTTTCAGGTCAGCAGAAGATGTTCAGCTTATGGTCAGGAAACTGCAAGTAGTTCAGATAGTCCAGTGGGACTGTAGTAGGGGGACAGTGAGGTGGCGACGGTCAGAGTGCAGGGTAGAAGGAACCAGAAGAGGCTGGATCATCAGAGCCTTTATATGCTGGCTGAGGGGTCTGAACTGACCCCTGGCCATGGGGAAGTATTGAAAGGTATTCAGCAGGGTGGCAACACATTTATTCATTTGTTCATTCAGTGTTTTATAGAATAAAAAGTTTTCGAACATGTTTCTTGCTGGGCGCTCTTCCAGGCATTAGAGCCACATCAATACACTAACAGTTAAAAATCTCTGCTCCTATGGAGTTTACTGTCTACTGGCAGGAAAAATATATATTATCAATTAGTTAATTATATAGTGTGTTAATAGGCCGTATGTACCAAACAAAAACATAGCACAGGTTAAGGGGGATCAGTGGCACTTGGGAGAGAGGAAGAGTTGCAGTTTGAAAGAAGGTGATCAGAGATTTGAAGGAGCCACTGGAGTGAATGATGCAGCGTGTTGGAAGAAAGGAGATGCCACAGGCAGAAGGAAGTTCTGGTCCAAAGGTCTGAAGGTGGGAGCAGGCCTGGCAAATGTGAAGAATCTTGAAGAGCCCTGAGGGCCTGCAGTTAAGTCAGGTAGGAGGAGCACAGGTGGCAACGAGGTCAGGGAAGTAATGGAAAGGGTGTCATGGGCTGTGCAGGGGCTTATAGACCCTATAAGGACTTTGGTTTAGTGAAATGAAGAGCCATTAGGAAGAGAAAGAGAGAGACAGAGAGAAGTAAAGGAATAATAGATCTAATATATCATTTTAAAATTCAAAAGGATCATTCAGCTACCGAGCCAAACAGACTGTCCAGAACAAAAGCACACCGGCCAGTAAGGAGGCTCTTGTGCTAACTGAGGCAAGAGATAATGGTGGTTTGGACCAGAATGGTAGCAGTGGAAGAGATGGGAAGTGGTAGATTCTGGATATATTCAGATTTTTATTGTGGAATTATCAGTATTGAGTTGTAGAGGGTAATATTTTACATGAGGGAACATTTATTGAGTGATTACTAGGCACCAGATACTAGTCTGAATACTTTTTATGTACTCATCCATTTATTTTCCCCAATAACCCAAAGAAAGAAGAATCATTGTTATTCCCCACTTTATATATGAGAGAATTAAAGCAGAGAAATAATATTGGAGTTGGGAAAATCAGAAGCTTATTCCATGCACGAAATGATAAGGGTCCAAGTTAATGCAATAGCATTGGAAATGAAGCCGGAAACCAGGCTGTGAAGTGATAGGGAAGAGAAGATAATATTTTCCACCTGTAGCTATTTTATTTCCTTCTTTCTGAGTAGGGCATTGCATAAGTGGCCATTAAGGTGGTGCAGACGGCTTGAATCTCATCTCTGGGCAGAAATGCCTTTGCAGACATTTTCTCTGTAAAGCTATGAGAGACATTTATTGTCTGCAGAGCTATCGTTTTGATTTATGGGGGAAAATATTTTAGCTGATAATAAAGGAGATAGTTGTACTGCAGTGTACATATATCCTTAAACTGAGAGAGATGGTGGAAATATACAAAATTGAGAGGGTTGAGGGAAGGTTTTTATAATAAATGTTTTAATTTTTTTTACCACACCATCTTCTGCTAAGTAGATTTCTAAAGGAGAGGCATAATTTCTATCTTATCTGTAGGATGACAGGCAATGACAATTTGCAAGTCTGGAATGACTTGAAGTGGGTTTTATTAATGAAGTTGTCAGCACAAGGGAGACAGAAGGATATAGTGTACTAGCTTATGTATTGGATTCAGTGGTAGAAGACCTTGATTCTAGCTCTAATGCTGAGACTCATGTTATAGAACTCCTTTATGCTGTATTTATAAAACAAAGGCGATAAGAGACAGCAATGGTAAGGGATGCTTCCAGGCTTTTTGAGGAAGAAGAAAGTACAAATGAAAGCTACATCATGAAAAACTAAACTTTCAAATTATGAACGCTTGGAGGGAGAGAGTTAAAGATATTTACTCACTCGAGGGGATTTTTCTGTTGAATTTACCATTTTGACAGTTTGCCCAAAGAAAGGAATATAGCAGTTAGAAGTTATTAAGATTTACACACGTCATTTGTCATCACAGCTGGAACTCTCAATAACAGCTCTGCAGTCTAGACTACATTGCAAATCTGACCCTTCATCTTCTTGGGGCATCAACTATAGTTAAAAAGAACCCTTCCTTTAGATGTCTTTGTTCATGGGAATATTTATTCTGTTTAAATGCAAGCTTATGTTCATACCCCTAAGTTAAATCTCCGTTTTGTGCCCTCAGGAATACATTAAAGAGTGTGATCTACATAGCTGAAAGATAGTGATTTGACCAGTGTCAAGATTTAACCTTATGCACTTCACATTTAAATGATTTGATAATTGACGTAATCTTGTACTTGCTGATAGGTTAAGAATGCAGAAATTTTTAAATTGTATCATTTGTGAGACCAATCGACCATGATTTGCAATAAATATATTTTAGTGCTTAATTTTTATTTCTGTGGGAGCCAGTGGGCATGTAAATATTATGGACCATAAACCAATAGTACCAGTTTTAAATTAAATTTTAAATTAAGTTGCAATTTGAAGATAGTCTAGAATATGGGAGACTTCTTAGCCATTTGTATGCTAATTGGTTTTTAAAATTATTTTCTAAATGTCTAGTTTCATGGCCTATTTAAGCAGAAATAGTTTCTTAGTGAACATTTGGTCACTTTAAAACAGTGTTGGAGGAAGAAAACTTGCAATATTGTATTAGCATTTTATGGCTGAAAAAGGCTGTTTAAAGTCATCTAGCCTTGGAATCTCAGAACCTCCAGGTTAAGAATGAAACGAAATTATTTGAATTGCCTTTATAATACACAGCATGTGCATTTCCAGTCATTAGGTCCCAAGGGAATCTATTATCTCATTAGAACTTTAGACAGATCTTTATATTGAATCCAAATTCATCTGCCTCGAACCCTTAGGTCCTTGTTGCAACCACTGGGACTGAGTAATTTGAATAGAATTCATTTTCCATGTGACAACTCTTCAAATATTTGAAGACATCTATCATGCAAGCCACCTTCCTTCCCTCCCTTCCTCCTTGCATTTGTCCTCTCTGCTTAAGGCTAAACAACCCAGAAAGAACTGTTATTTGTGAAACAGAGGCAAGAACCCTCACCAATCTGGTTAAATTTAGCAAACTATCATTTATGAGATACACATTCTTCCCTTTTGGGATGACTAAAAATAGATTTCCTTATCTGCAGTCTTTGGAAACTAATTTCACATAGATTACTAACAGCTCTTCCTCCTCCCCAGTGTTTTGGAATATAACTCATATGAATAGAAACACTTGATTTCATCAAAGGATTTGGGGACACTCTCAAAATTTCTACACTCATCTTGGAGTTTCTATTTTTAAATTTTAACTTATTAGGTCAAGAACACAACACGAGCTCTACCCTCGTAACAAAATTGTTAGTGTACGTGATGTTATTGTTGACTATGGGTACAATGGAAGGCGAATCTCTAGGGTGTATTCATCCTGCTGAACGGAAATTTTCTGCCGGTTGATCAGTACCTCCTCCTTTTTCCCTCTGCCTAGCCCCTGGCAACCACCACTCCTTTCTTTGATTCTAAGAATTTGCCTATTTTGGATATCTCATATAAATGGAATCATGCAATATTTTTTCTTTCTGGGACTGGCTTATTTCACTTAGTATAATGTCCTCAAGGTTTGTCCATGTGGTTGCATTTTGCAGAACTTACCTGTCAGATGGCTATTATATATACATAAAAAAAAAGACAGCAAGTGACAAGAGGAGAAATTGGGACCCTTGCACACTGTTGATGGGAATGTAAAATGGTGCAGCTACTATGGGAAATAGCAAAAAGTTTCCTCAGAATATTAAAAATAGAACTACCATATGAACCAGCAGTCCTACATCTGGATATTCATTCCAAAGAACTGAAATCAGGAATCTTGAAGAGATATTAACACTCCTATCTATGGTTACTGAGTTAACAATAACAATAATAGAGGTATTAACACTCCTATCTATGGTCACTGAATAACAATAGGATGTAGAAACAATCTAAATGTCCATAGACCAATGGATGGATAAAGACAATGTACTATGTACATACAATGAAATACTGTTCAGCTTGAAAAAATAAGGAAATTCTTCACTCATCTTGGGTTTTGATACCTTTTCAGATGTTCTTTTTATTCCCTTTTGTTATGCTTGGCAGAAAAGAAATCAAATCACAATAAAAATGAAAAAAGTTTACATGTGTATGTGTATGTGTGTGCTTAAGAGAGATTCAAGTGTGTTGCACCATTGGCACAGAGTGATTGGTCATGTTCCTCTTTGATATTTTCATTATGAACATAAATGAAGTTCTGTGATCATGTTCTGAGAGTCATTTTCACATTTCTCAGCCTCTTCAGAGGCTGTTCTCACAGGTCTGTGACAGTCACCCTTGACTGCATTCCAATATGTGACTTCCCCTCCAAATTTTATAGAATGTTTAACTGAAATGATCAATAATTATATAATTGGATGTGTTTTTTAGAGCTTTCACCCTTTTTAGCTTCCCAAGCCCTACTAATATGCCTGTTTTTCTCTGAGATGCTTTTGAAAGCTTGTCTTCTTTCAATTGATGCTACATAGTTGATTCCAGTCTTCTCCTCTGTGGCCATAACTAATTCTAGGGTCACACCATCATTTTTCTCTTCTGTTTTATTTTGCTTAACCCAATATCACCTCGTGAATTAGAATTAAATCCAGCGCAGCAATTCCTCCGTCTCTTCCTCTATATTTTGAAGAGATGCAACTTTTCAGGAAGTCAAGTGAAGAACTCATTAGATACACTGTTGCTCTCAAATAAGACTTTCAGCAGGTGTCTAGAGGATTGGCCTCACTCACTGCTACTATTTGAGCCACTTGAAGTCACAGGGAATGATTTCCCACTAAGTCACTGGATTTGAAGAGTGTGTCCAGGATTCAGAACTTGAGCATGTGCAGCGTAGCTCTGCCGACCATCAGCTACGTGGCTTTGGGCAACTTATTTAATTTCCGTGTTTTACTTCCCTCAGTGCGAAATGAGAATAACAATAATACATAATTCACAATGTATTTGGTGAGCATTTAAAATATTAATGTACATAAAGTGCTTAGAATGGTGCCTGTTAGACCCATAAGCATCAATAAGTGTTCACTGTAAATATTGTTCTAGGAGAGGATTGATGAACTCACGTAGCCTGAACTGAAAAAATTTCCTCCCCTACCCATGAAAGAGGCCTATAGGGTATTGGGGAGGAGACAGAAACATTCACCTTGTCCACAGTAAGTTTCTTCACTGTGGGACAAAGGATGCTACAGGCGAAATGTCCTCATATCAGATGTGTTCATTTGGGTAACATCAATACCTTCTAATACAATGGTGCAAGGTGGGTATTCAATATATATTTGGCGAACTAGAATGTAGGGACAAAAGAAGAAAAAAATTGAAGAGGGGACAATTTTGCCACTGTGTGGGTTAGGAAAATATTTTCTATTTGGCCAGTTGTTTGCAAGTCTTCCCACAATGTTACTTCTATTTCTCTATTCCTTACCCCTCCCTCAACATTTTTTTTTGACCCCTGATGCATTCTACTGTGCTTCATAAGTCTGCTTTCCTGAGATTCCTATAGAGGTTTCTCCACCTCCTCTTCTAACAACTTCTTTCTAATCTTTTGTTCCAATAATTGCTACAATTGCACCAAATCTTGGGATAAATTTGAAGCTACCAAATGAAAGAAGGTCAGAGGGATCTACGGGAGTACCAGAGGGAAAAACAGTGCCCAAGAATTTCATGGAATTTCAGGCTCACTGTTACTTTCCCATCAGAGCTTTGCTCAGTGCTCTATCCTTCCCTCCACTAGGACTATTAGTAAGAGAAGGTTAGTGAAGGAAACCAGTTCCTACTAGTTCTTCCTATGTAATCTATAAACAGACTTCAAAATAGATGAACAACTATAATACACTGAATAATTTCCAATATGCCAGATTTTGCCTTAGGGATATATATCACTGGGAATCAAAAAAACTGTGCCAATCATTACTATCACATTTTGGAAATGAGAAAACTGAGGTTCAGAGAAAAGAGTAATTTGTGATCCAGACATTCAGTGACAAGCTCCAATTCGAACAGACTAAACAACCTTCCAAACCAATTGTATGTAGTATTCCACTCTATTGTCCCACCCAGAAGAGTGCCTTGCTGATGGGAAACTATGACCATGTAGAAAGGGATGAAGCCATTGTGGCAGGTGTATTAGGGAGGGATGTCTAGGGCCTGCCATGTTACAGCATTAAAATCATTAAGCGTCTTAGGTGCTTGCCTACTTAGTCCACAACTAGGGCCTACACACAAACCCAGATTAAGAAAAACATCAGAAGTATCTTTTTGAAGTATGTATGAATATGATCAAAGGAGAAGGTCATAATGATGACCTGAAACTGATAGATAAAATATTACAGAGAGGGTTATATTTAAGATTTATTAAACTTCTCTTAAACTGCCATTTAAAAAAGACAGCAAGTCAAACAGACTGAGGCATGCATATGAAAAAAACAATCCCTGAAAGACTGAAGAGGAAGGCATGATAAAATAGGTAAGGAAAAATAAAGGAAAAATAATAACCCCCTTCCCTGAGACAAACTAGATTGTAAAGCATAATCACCTGCATACAGCTTCTGAGCACTGAGTTCTTCACTCATGTACTACTGACTTTTAATAATCCATAATGCATAACGTTTATCACTAGTATAAAACATTATATTCACCATTCATATTTCTTTTTATTCATCTACCCTTATTCAATTAAATACTGTTAATGAACACTAGGAAATCTTCCTTTACTGAATGCTTAAAAGTCATAATTTGGAGAATATGTGCTGATCTTGAATGGATACATTCCAGAATTTTCCTTTCTACCACCACATGTGTGTCTGTCCACATAGGTGTTGTGCCCCACAAGTAACCACAAGCATATTTTGTCCTGCCCAGAGAAGGGGGTGGAGTGTCCCTGCTGGAGGCTGCTTTGTGTGGGAAGAGGAAAGATTGATGCTTAAAGGCCTCTGAAGGCATTCACTTAAGCCTCACACCAGATTCGGAAGGGCTGGTTATACCAGCCTAAAGCTGGAACAGGAAAAATACCATTCAAGCAAACTCTGGCTTGCGGAGTCTGGGTATACAAGTTGTACCTTGTGACTCTGGTGTCGATTTGACCCGTTCTTATTTTAGTAACAGCTCAGGTTACAATCTAAAGCATGGAGACACACCTCAGTTACATGAATGATTCCTCAAGAAGGTCAGTTCTTACCTCCTACTCTTTCAAAGATAGTGGCTGGAACTCAGATTTACCTTCTCCTGTGGTGAATGAATTGGGAGACACAGAAAGAAGAAGGGGGAGGAAGAGGAGGAGGAGAAGGAAGAGAAATAAGGAAGGAAGGCAGGAAGAAAGGAAGGAAGAAAGGGGGGCAGGCGAAGGAAAGCAAGAGGAAGAGAAAGATAGAAAAAAGTTGCTTGACCTTAAAGAGATTGGAACTCTGGTGCCAGAAAATTTGGAAGGCATATTCTCTGGTGTACTTTTTACTTTTGGCAGTGAATAAAGCCCTTAGGGAATGATATTAATTTATCTGGCCTACTTAACATATTAAAGTACACTATTTCATACTCTAGTGGCCTGGAAAAGTTAATTTACCATTCAAGTGGCATGAATATCAAGTCCTGGCACTTTACAATATTCGACAAACACCTGGTATTGTTTGCCTAGGTTTGCTTTATTTTATATTAGGATCTATGAAGAAGGAAAATAAAATAATAAGGTTCTGTTGAGGATAGCAGGATGGTTGTTGGCTAGGGTACCATCTCAGAGTGAGAGTTGCCTTAACAAAGGTCCTGATGCAGAGAGAAGGAGAGAGTATTAGAAAGAAAAAGGGAAGGATGGAGATTGAAAGGAGAGAGATGATGTCAAATCCACTGGTTTCTTTTTCTCTTGACCTTTTTACCTGAGATTAGTGTGTTTTCCATCTTTCCCACAATCTTGGATTTCTCTCAACCTCATGCTTGTCCTCTCTACCGATTCTTTATGAGCTGACATGTGGGGGCTAGAATGGGATTCTGAAAATTAACTGATTTTTAGACCTCTGGATATACTCGTTGCCTAGGGCACTAAAATAATGTGAATTGGTTTTGAAATGAAATGTCACTTGTGGAAGAAAAGTGCATAATAATTTGTTTAATTTAAACAATGAGGTGGAAAGGGCAGACATCTGAACTGCATTTCTTACATAAATGAATGTTTATCAGACTTCGGATGTTCTAGAAATACAACTTTTGTACTGAGGGGGCATGATTACACATACAGATCTCGCAGGAGGAATATAGATCAGCATGAAAACCGCTGTACCCTTTGGTTATTTTGGAGGCAAATATATGGATCACGTAAGGTAAAACTAGTTGCTGCTTTCTCTCTTTAAAAGCTGTAAGGATGCCTTCGTGTTCCAGAAAATGCTTGGCGCAGAACCATCAGATCCCCCCTCTCCCTAAAGCGGAGATGTGATGGAGTAGAGATCCTGCTTGGCAGGCCACAAAATGCAAAAAGCATTCTCCTTGTTCTCAGAGATTTGACAAAGTAGAGGAGTAAAAAAAAAAATAAATAAATGAAAATACAATGAATAAACGAGTAAATGGAGAAATAAAAAATGTAAGTGACATTTCTAAAATAGCTCCTGGTGAGCGCAAACTCCAAGATACTCAACAAATTATATATAGAAAAGAAAGGATTGTAGATTGTCAAATGCCTGAGGTTAACCACAGTGGGTGTTGGCTCTGGTCCCTCCAAGACAACAGCAGTTGGCTGAAATAAGGGAAGTTAGAATTCCAGCCCGGACGGGTCTCTGAGTCTTGTTCAGTGGGTTCCAGGAGTTCATAGCCGGCTTTCCCCAGCTCTGCCTGCAGGCCCCTTACCTCGGACCCCTCCGCGCGCACCCTCCTCCGCGCACTCACCACCTCCTCGACTCCCCAGGGACAGGGACAGGAACCAGCAGGTGCGACCCAGCAGGGGGAGTGGTGAGCTGGCCCGAGGGCAGCCCGAAAGTGTCCTGGAGCGTGGGTGTGGGTGTGGGGTAACTTGGGTGGGAACAACGTAGAGGCCACCACCACGAAGTCCTGCGCCTCTTCGGCGGGGTGTGTGCAGAAAGAGTGCGGATAAATAAGAGGCACCCTCCTCCCGGCGACATTCGCCTGGCCGGCCGGCCGCCCGCCCTGGGTGTTTGCCCGAGCGGTAGCCAGGGTGCCAGCGTGTGGAGTAGTTTCGTTTCCTGCTGGCTCCGGGATCCGTTTCCAGGCACCCCGTCCCGGGAAGAGGGCGCAGGAGGAGGCGGGAGACTTGTCTCGGGGCTGCCGGGCCCCGCAGCGGGGTTGATGGCCCGGGTCGCCCCGGGCAGCAGCGCCAGCAAATTGCCGCTGCTTCTGGCCCTCGCCCTGGGTAAGTGGCTGCCCTGAACACTGGAGACCCAGGAGGAAAGTCTGGGGTGGAGTCGCGGGAGGGCGAATCTTTCGCACTGGCAGCTGGACCCGAGGGCGTCCCGGGGCTGGCAGGGGCGGGTCGCAGAACTTGAACGGCTGGGACGGCGTGAAGTTAAGGATCCGCAATTAGGCACCTGGGGCCGCACCTGACGCGGCGGGCTTGGGCGCGTGGGCCGCACAGCACAAAAGGCCGGGGCGCAGGATGCGGGTGTCCTTCCGCCGTGGGGCGCCGTGCAGGCCCGCGAGGGGTGGTGGCAGGGAAATCCGCCAAAGCGGGAGCCTGGGAGACTAAACAGAGAAGACACCCTGCGGACGACAGAGAAACGGGAACCCCTTGGCTTGAGATGCGGGCCTCGGGTCTCGGGGAGTGCGGGGCAAGGGGGAGAACGATTTGCCTGATGTGTGGGCCCTGGGCGTGTGCTAGGGACTGGAGGGGGACCACCCCTGAGAGCTGAGAGCTGGCAGTGGCCTGAGAATGAATTATTACACCTATTTCTTGCTGGCGAAGTTGGGAGGAGCAGTAGGAGAAAAAAAGACTCAACTTATGAGACCTGAATCTCCTGTCACTGATAGGGAAGAAAAGAGAGATGACATATTTTACTGAGGGGGCTATTGATGAAACACAGATGCTTTACTTGGAGTATATTATTTCCTCTTTTAAGGAGAAACTGCGGAGAGAAAACTTCTTCCTCACTTTGAAGGTGAAACTTGGCCTGTTAGTTTAGGGACTGCTGGGTGTGGTCACCTGGTGTGAGGGAAAGGTGGCCAGTGGGAGGAGTGGCAGAGGCCACCGGAACCTGCTGGAGGCTCCCCTCACTTCCTTGGGAGTCTGCTGGCAGAGAGATGCTGGGGAAAGTCTGCAGCTGGAAGCAAGGCCCCCCTCACCCTCCAGTATGGGAAGGGAGCAGGAAGGTACTTAGGTGGGAAAATCCTACTGCTTCAAGGCATCCTCTCTGCATTATGGCCATTTTGAAGAGAGGCGAGCAGAGGGAAGGGAAACTGGCAGTATTTTGTAGTCCTAGCTGGAGTGAGTCATAGGGACACCTGGGCTTGGGGCATCGAGGTGGGAGGATGGGTGTTTCTAGCTGAAGGGTTTATGTGATGAAGACATTACCTTCCAACCTGGGAAGGGCTTGGCTTTCTCTTATGGAGGAAAAAAGGCGAGATCTAAATGGAAACTTCCATTTAGCTATGTCCTAGGAATAAGAGAGGTGCCTAAAGAGGTGTCATGACCTTGGTTGGAAGTGGACCAGACTTGGATTGTAGATAGAGAGAAAGGACTGATTTACAAACCTTGCAGAGGAAGAGATCAGAAGCGATTTAGTGATGAGTGATGTGGAGCCCGAAGGGCAATGGGCCTGACAGTGAGGCCTGGAGATAGTGCTGGTGCTTTTGCCAGCATCACTTGGATGAAGCCGGCATTCTCTTCCTTCACCTTATCTGGATTGCCCAACAGTCAGAGCATTTACTGAGAATCTGCTGCAGTCAGCAAGGCGCTAGATGCTGTGGGGATGAGGGTGGGAATCTGGCTCAAGAGAGTCCTAAGATATGATTTCTGCCCTAAAAGATGTTATGTTGGACTTGGGAATGCAGGACTGACAGATCTGAAGCAATAAGAGAAAAAGTCATGAGCAGAGAAAAGAGCTCAACAGGGAGGAATGGAGCAGGGGGGAGGCTGCCTGGAGGACCTGAGTGGGTAGGATTGAAGCTTGGTAGAATTTGAAGCTGTAGGGAAGAGAGGGGGACAAGAGAGGGGAAAAACATTTAGTATGGTGTTAGTGATGTGGGAATAAGATTACTTTCCTAGCAAGACAGATAATCAGCCTTCCAGAAAGGAGAATGTGTGAGAGGCAGATAAATTATGAAGAGCCAAAAAAACTGACATGAGTCAATAAACAATTAAACACACAGTATCACAGGTCTGGAATACAGGAGTAATATATAGCAAACAATGATGTAAGGAGATATACCTGGCAGTGATGTGCAGTGTGGGAGGAGGGGAGGGGCCAGCGGACCTGGCTGTCTCATAGGTATCATCTAGGCACGAGCTAATTCAGGCCTCGATTAGGGTGATGCGCCGGCTGAAATGTTATGGTAGAAACAACCCTTCCAGGTTGATGGGCATTCTTCCCTAAATACTATCGCATCGTGTTTTTTTTTTTCCCCCTCAAAACTCATAAAAAAGGCAGAAATGAAAAAACAGAACTCTAATTCAGTGCTATTGTAATTCAGGGTAATCTAGGTGTGCCATTGCCTTGTTGAATGTCTGGTTTAGGGAATTGGATTCAGTCTCTAGATCCCCTAAGAGCCTTACTCTTTGCAAGATGACAAAGGTTGTTGACACCAGTGTTTGTATTAAGTGGTCCTATTTCTCTCATATACACTTTACTTTTAAATCTCATCCCCAACTTAAGTCATATGTTATTTTGTTTACTTCTTGAAAAGAATGTGAGCCATGGCTGTGTGATGTTCTAGGATGTGTGTGTGTGTGACACGGTGGAGTGCATCTTTAGAACTGGCGCTGGGCAGATGTGAGACCTGATTCCAGCTCTACCATTCTGTGACTCTGAGATGAGTTACAACTTTCTGAGTATTGTTTTTCTTATCTGAAAAATCAGGGGGTTGCTTTGGATGAGATAAAGGTCCTTACCAACCTGACATTCTACTCATCTTTAACCAACATTTCTATTGAGAATTTAAGAGAAAATCTTTTTACAATTATATTTAACTTCCACTTACTTGGCAGTGGATCTTTGTTTCATGTAAACTTTGCCATAATAGAACCATGGATGCTTGTTTCTTTGATAAACATGGGTAAAGAACCAATAACTTTGTTTAAGTGTTTCTTTTTTTTATCTTGAAGAAATTGGATTCCCTTTTAATTCTGTTTTTAAATTTCTCCCTCTCATCCAGTTGCTATAGGAGACTAAAGCTGAAACCATAGCCCATGAAAAAAGGAAAAAAAAAAGTTTCTTTTTAAAAAAAAAATGAGTGAGTTTTAAGGTCAAAATATGTCCCCCTCCCCTTATTAAAATTGAAACCATTAATCTACGTAAGTTGGTTTTAAGTTCTTCTAGAGAATATGAGTGTATTCATGATGTAATATCTAGCTTTCAAGTTGTAAAGTAGGTAGGTGGCAGCAAGTAAGATTCTCATTGTCCTAAGGAAGTGACCGAAGCCCCCTACACTGACGATTTTAGGACTTGCCTCTTCAGTTGTGCCCTTTGGCATAGAAGAGCATTGAGAGGTTTTTTCCTCTTCAAAATTCCCAGGTTTCACAGGCCACGCTCGCCTATGAACAACTGTTACAAATCAGATTTTGCTATTGCTCCGTTCTCAGTTGTTGTGTGGAAATTCTCAGATAATTCTGGAAGAAAGACCTCAGTTTTGCAGGCAAGCTTTGTTGTACCACTGTGGTGGCCCTGCTGTTGCTTGGCCTGCTAATATCTGTGCAGAAGCCAAAGATGCCTAGGACAGAGAGGACCTGTGTCTGTCCATGCCCCTGCACTGCCCCATCTCTGCTGTGACTGCTCACCCCAGTATCTCATGCTCCTTAAATCCATGGAGAGCCCAGTCCAATCCAGGGAAAGCCTCATCTTGTTTTTTCCTCACCCTCTGATAGTAGTCAGTTCATGCCAGGACATGGGCATGAATGTCACTAGGAGGCTGGGGCAAGTGACAGAGAAACAGGCACCAGAATGCACCCTGAGCCACCCCTCCGATCCATGAACCCTGCGTGTCACCTTCTCCGTTAAGATTAGTGTCTTGCCAGGAGGGTCCAAGTAAGCCAGAATCTGGGCTGAATGCAGTTTAGGCTTAAGTCGTGATCCTGAAACACTTCCAACATTGCTAACAAACCCCTGGGTCCACAAGGAATCCATGTTCCAGTTGGTCAAGAATCCCCTAAAAGTAAAATTTAAGAGGAAAGCAATCTGATTAAAATGGCTCTGCTTTGTGTTGCTAATGACTGCTAGTTTGTCCAGGCATAATTGTATCTTAAAAAAGGACCTACCAACTGATGGAAAAACTTTCCCTTGCCTTTATTTTTCAAATTTCTGCTCCCACTAGTTATGAAATAGATAAAAATTCTCAAAAGAGTTGTATTTTAGCTGGTTTTGATAGCAAGGAACAAATGTAAGAAGATGACACTGCAAAAGCAAAATGTTTATCCACTTTCTAAAAAAAAAAAGTCTCTATAGATTCTTCTTCAACTGCTGATTCTGATTCTAGTTGTATGCAGAGCAAAGCTTTGTAGCACATGTCTGGCATTGATACCAAACCCAGCATCGTAAGGTGAATCAGAGAAAAGGCTGGCCTTTACTAGCAGAGAAAAATAAAATATTTACAAGATAATATTAATATTTTAAATCTCATCAAAGTGGGGTTGTCTCATTTATTTTGGTTGTATAAATAGTTACCATAATTGAAAAATAATAAAACTGTCCTTTTGGAAGAATGGATGATGATACAATGGAAAATAAACAAGTATTTTAGAAGAAATTTTTATGACAAAATAATTTTTTTTCAGATATTCAAAAGCAGACAGCCATGCATAGATTTTAAGTTATCCCATAGCAATTGTCCTGTAACATTGAGAAAATTACTTACTTTCCCTGTGCTGCATTCTCTCATCTACAGGATGATAATTATGATAGTACCTACCATAATGCTGAAAATATGAGTGAATTTTTTAGCAGGTTATAATTTCAGATCTAGCATAGTGCCTAGCACACAATAAATCCCCAGTAAATATTTGTTCCAATACTAAGCCTATGGGCATTTTGTGAGATCAAATGGCATTATACAAAAGAAGACCAATGCAAAATCACAGAGATAGAAAATAGAATGGCAGTTTCCAGGGACTTGGGGAGCAGGGAATGGGGAGTTATTGTTCATGGGTACAGAGTTTCAGTTTTGCAAGATGAAAAGAATTCTGGAGATGAGGTATTTATGATTGTCCAACAATATAAATGTACTTAATATCACTGAACTGTACATTTAAAAGTGGTTAGGATGGTAAATTGTGTCTCTATATATATATAGTCTTACCACAATATAAGTAATTGGGGAAAAAAGAGGACTGAGAGGAGGAGAGTGTTGGTGGCACCCACCTACGTGGTGTGGGAGTCAGAAAAACAACAGGTAGAATTGAACGAAAAGGGAAGGACAAGTCAGGAATCCAAAGAGGGGTGGATTTTAGGTGGAAGATTTGGGAAGGTCAACCACATCAAATACTGTGGATGGAGGAGGCTGGGGCTCAAGAGGAGGTCACTGGAGAGTGAGCTATGAGGAAATCATCTCTTGAAAGACCAGCCAGGAGATTAATGGTAATTGATGAAGCCAAACACACACCCACACACCCACACTTGAATGGATAGAGGTCTGGGTGCTGGGCAGAAAATAGAGAAAGTTTTGAGTATGAGAGACAATTGAAAATAGTTGGAAAGTTGACTCAGCTGAGGTTTCCTCTGTGTAGTTCAGAGTACACAACTTGGATGAATGAACTAAAGTTCCAAGAAGACAGCTTTCTCCTTAATTTAGGAAATCTTTTCCCAATTAGAGCTTTGGAAAAATGAAATCAGCTGTCTTGGGATGCAGTGGGCTTCCCATGCCTGGACATATTGGGGGTCTGGATGACGTTTACAGGAAGCTTCTGTAGAGGTGATTCCTAGGTGAGGTAGTGGGTGGACCAAATGACCACCAAGTGTTCTTATGTCTCTGTGAATGATAGGTGTTACTAAGTTACTTCACTTTGGAAATATTTTGGAGGTTGGTAGAGAGTTTCAAGCTAAGAAACTGCCAGCTGACTTCTATGAGAAAAGGCAGGACACTTGGGGACTTTGGGAACCAATGGTAAAGAATTTTGAAAAAGGAAGTCACTTGAGCCTCCTTCTCCCCCCAACCCAAAGCTGTTCAGTGACCATGTCTTTTCATGAATAGAAATATCAAAGTTAACATCACCAGTAATGTCATGTAGATATCATGTTCGCCTCGTATGATGTGATGGCAGGATATCTTGGGATATAGTACTAACCCCATGCTCCAGGCTCAGTTTTTGCCTTAAAGACTCTGCACTCTTTATTGTACCATCTATTAGGATAATAATTATCACCTGGGATCCGGTAGTGACGGGGAAAAAACCCTGGCATAACGATAGTTGATAAGTTATATTGACAAAAATTTCAGATGTTGTTATTTCAGGAGAAAGTTCTAATATTGCCATCTTATGGTAGGAAACTTCTGTGAGAAGATTCTCTACTCACTTTTAGATAAATGATAATTCTCCTGTAATAAAGGGCAAGAATAACAAAATGTGATTTAGATGTGAGATGAAACTATACACTTTCCATTTGTCTTTGCAAAAGTCTGAAGAAGGAAATGCACCCCATTCTTTCTTACTGATTTCTACCCCACAGCATGCACCATTATTAAATACTTGAGTGTTTTTTCTAGGTTAGTCAGATTCTTTATTTGGAATCTGTCTTTCAGGATGAGGTGAACAGATGTTGCAAAGTTACAACTGGAAATGTGTGGTGTGACTACTTCTTAATGAGTCTTATTTTCATAGGTCACACAAGAAAATCAATTGAATTATTTCACAGTCACACCACACATATCAAGGAAGCCCTTGTTTCTTAATCCTTCTTTGTATAATTCTTCACTCCAGCTTCACATCTTTACTCATCATCTCCCCAGACACACTAAACGCATTTCTATGTCATTGCCTCTGATCCAGTTTAGTTTCTAGCTTCTTTTGTGAAAAATTTCCTTATAATTTCTTCAGCTTAACACATTGTCTCTTTTTGGAAATCCAATAGAATTTATTTTCTTTATATATGGCACCTATAATATACTGTCTGATATTGGTTGATTGATATTTCTGTTATCTGCAAATGGTTTGATCAATAAAGTCGTAATGAATTAATGTTAAGTTGGGTTGACTTATCCTAACTCATTTTAAGGACCTAAATTCTGGGGCTGTTTCTGGTTGGATCTGCATCTACTCTGAAACCCTATCTCCTTTTCTTTAGCTTTATTAAAGTTTGGTGACTGTTTCCTCATGGGTCAGAGGCTGTGTTATCTCTGGATCCAGAGGCCAGCTCCACTATTCCTCCTCATTTAGCACTCAGATAATCCTCCCTGACAACAAGTTGTTCTTTTTCCTTGGTTCCTTTGCTTCCTCTCTTTGAACTATTATGGAAATTCGGTGAGCCCAGAGCTTTTCATTTAAAGTGCTATAATGTCTGACTGTCAGATCTGGCCTTATCATAAAGGAATGAGTATCAGAAGGTCAAGTTTTGACAACTGATGATTTCTAAGAAACTCGCTCTAGGTTACTGTAGGGTTCTCATTCAATTTAGTCATTGTTGTCACAGGCTCAATAACGGTCACGGTAAAAAAAAAAAAAAAGTTGGTTTAGTGGCAATGGCATTATCGTGGTGTTGACAGCTTTCAGATATGGAAGTTAGTTTATGTATGACAGGTTGTTAAATTACTTCCCTCTCTGGGCTTCAAAGATATAAGATGTGGAGTACTTTTATGAGTTAGAAAAGTGTTGTCCATCATTCTAAGCCCTTCTTAAAGACCAGGATATTGTTTCTACCATTTGGAATAGAATTTTGTGCTGGAGTTCGTATTCTACTTTCTTGATTTTGGATGGACATAAACTATCTGTGAAGACTCTCTTAGTTTTTCTCTGCCCTTGTTTTGCCTCCCCTCTCGGCTGTGAAAATCTAGAAGCTTATCTTTCCGTTTGATAGATTAGGCAGTTCTCCAGTTGTGTCATTTTAGAGACCTTAGAAAAATCCCTCCTTGTCCTGGAACAGGGCTCCCCCTGAGAGCTTCTGATGCCCCAGATCCTCACTGTGTTGGGACACAAGTTTGTACACTTCTTAAGAGCCCTTCAACTACCCCCTTTGTCTCTTGCTCAGCTTTCCGCCCATACCAGGTTGCCCCTCTTTTTGGACCTAGATACAACACCATGTTCCAGGGCATGTATCCCAGCCTCTCACTCACCAAGGGGCCAGAGATCAGGGGAGGCAGCACCCAGTGGGGTAAACTTAGTCCAATGGGAAATGGGTGATGAAAGTGACGGGGGCAGATAAATTCCTCCTTTCTTCTGTGGACTACTAGAAGACAACGTCCCTGTTTGAACCCTTCACACGGCTCATGGATTAGTGAACATGTCACTTGTTTCTGTGTCTGTGGTTCACTCCTGGGCTGCACCCAGCATGATGGGTGCACACGTTGCATTGTTTTGTCTCCTCTGCTTCCTTTCCTTTCATCTCATTCTCAAGGCCTGGAGCTTGTATCTCCCTAATAAAGTGATAACCCCTTGATCTGTATCTCAGGCTCTGCTATCCAGAAGACCCATGTTGAAGCACTTGATGCTAGAGTATTTCTGTTGAGTTAAGCAATTTGTCTCCCTGCAGGAGAGAATTGTATTGAAAGCAAACACATCTAGAAAGGGAAATCTATTAAGGAATTCTGTTCTATTTGGGGTAACATTAAAGCAGTAGGAGGATACTGGTTTACAGGAGGGGAAAAGACAACAATGAAAAAGATAGGAAAGGAGTTAACAAAAAAAGATGAAGAAAAACCTCAAAGTCAATCTGTTTCACAGTTTTTGTCTCAGCCACCCACATGCACAATGTTAAAACAGCATTTTCACCCCCTAATAATTTTTTCAACTCAGTGTTAGACATGTCTTCTCTTTAGAATTAGAAAAGACTTTTTGTGTATAGCATGCACACTCAAGATTCAGATGGGGACCCTGACGTTCAGTGTTGAGTCACTTAATCATAATCACAAATCTGGTGATTAAAAGGTACATTCAAGATTCAGTTCCAGCTCCATTTGACTCCAGATCTATCCTTTTCCTATTATTCTATACTGCTTCCTTCTAATACAAATAAAGTTTCAGGGATTTTACTATGAAATATTCTTCCAATTTCTGTTTATATTCATAAGTAGATACATTCTCCTTTGACTTACAGTTGGAGTGTCTAATGGGAAATGGAGTGTGGTTCAAATCCTGAAATAAGATTGATATGATATCATAGGAAATTACTGGATTTAGTAGACACAAGTAAAAGTTAGGATATCTAAGAAGATGTCCTAAGTAAGTTGTCAGAATACAGATGAATGGACATTTTGTGATAATGTTATATTTATTTTGAACATATAAAATGCACTTGGCTCTAAAAATGGAAAGTTCGGCTCAGAGATGAGGCAAATACAACGTGTATGACTGTTTAGGTTGGTCACATTTGATCTTTTTAAGTAGTTGACCCAGCTGGTATAGGACTTACCTCAGCATAAGTAGTAACTTTGAGACAGTAGTCATTCTCCTTGTCAAGCTATGTCTTTTTGAATGCTTGTATTGTTCCCAGTGAGTTCATTCCCCATGTTGGCTGATGGGGATAACACTTTTAATACACTATATAATTTTTAACTTGAGAATCTCAAAGTGCATAAAAGTAAGTGGAGCTTTGACTCACTAAAGCAGAATTTGGTTTCTTTTCCTTTTTGTCCTTAATTTTATGAATGGAATTGATGCTTAAAAAAACAGCCCCAGAAATAGGGATTCAATTTCCAGTCACTTAGTAAATACAACAAATCTAACATTATTTTGTTTTACTTTGTTTTTATTGCTTGAATGCATCTGAGAATCCTGCAGGTCATGTGCAGCAGGGAAGCACAAATAATAGGTTGAATGAAAGACCAAGAAAACCAAAAGACTGTGAAATATTTGGATGACAGGTAAAATTCAACGCAAGTGCAAAATCATTTTTAGGTGAAAATTAAAATGAAACAAACAGAACAAAAACAAAAAGAACAAAACAGCCATCAATACACTGCTTTCCAGTAGTATAAAAGATTTAGGAGCTTCATTTTATTCTAAGCAGAATAAAACCCCCGTATTTAATGATATAGTTGGTTTAAAAGGGCTGATACGCAATGGGGGTGCATTATCAGAAATATGGTGCCCACAATGTGGAGGCTAAGAGCCCCACTCTATTCTATCTTTGCCAGAGTGTGTGAAATGATACTTTATTTTAACCTTGTATTTAAGGGAGGATGACAAGGCTTATGAGAGGTCTTGATGATGTCAGGTAAGATATGGTTAAAGGAATCAGGATGTCTAGCTTGAGAAAGAAATTCTTTCAGGAAGAACTGATATCTGGCTTCACATATATGAAGATCTGTCATAGGAAAGAGAGATTAAACTTATTCTAGGTGATTCCAATGAGCAGAGTAAAATTATAGGAAAGCAAAAACCAATTCCACATAAAGAAGCATCTATGGAGCTTTAGAAATAGGTGCTTAATTTTTTTTTTTAATGAATGAATGAGTATGATTGAAGGAAGAGATGAATGGTCTCATTGAAATGGGCCTTAGAAGAGAGTGAAGTCTCTGGGCTGAAACTTTAAAGGCGGGCTTCATGAACTCTTCCAGGTGATGTTTTCAGGGCAGTTGTGAGTTGGCTGGTAGGAGGTTGAATACCTCTTTTTTCTAAGGTTCATACTAATTCTGAAATTTAATATAATTTGTGACTCTTTTGAATGAAAATCTTATGTTTTTCAAATCTAAGTACCACATTTTCTTTCATTTTCTCTAAAATACAATCCATGTGTATTTTATATACAAGATAACTTAATAAATTATGTTCCTTTACAAATTCTTTTGCTATACTATTTCCCTTGATTTTTGTGAACTAGATAACAGAATAGGCAGGGAAATTATGATCCAAATTTCTCTTCAGGAAAAAGGTCAGGATAGTATGTTAATTAGCTCAAGGTCATACGGTGAATTGATGGCTAAGTCTGGTGATATTTCCACATGAGGATGGCACTTTCCCTAATAAATTATTTTTAAGAAGTAAAAATTTGAGCCTTTGAGGCTATGCAATTAACTTAAAGGAAGATATTAAAAATGAAAGCTATGTTTTAGATAAAAAATATTAAAAGGGTTTGGAGATAATTGCAAAGATTCTAACCAGGGTAATTTCTCCCCCAAGGAAACATTAGGCAATGTCTGGGGACAGTTTTCATTGTGACATCTCAGGAGTGGGCAGAGGAAGGGAGGTAGGATGCTACTGACATTTCATGAGCAAAAGCCAGGGATGCTGCTCGTCACTGTACAATGCACAGCATCCCACAACAAAGAGTTCCCAGCCCCAAATGCCAGTAGTGTAAAAGCTGAGGAACCCATTAGATGTTTCCCACTCGTTTTAGCCAGAACTTGGATTTCCTTGAGCAATGAGGTAAGATGTATTGCCTATAAAATACTTTCAAGCTCTTATTTTCCAAAGACTTTCCATTCACTCAAAATAAAGTTATATTTGCCAAAACTGCTAACTTTGACTGCAAAGGACTACATTGCAGTTGTAGAAGAGACCCTGCCTTTTGGGTTTAACTTTCTAGCCTCTTCTGCTTCTGTTGCTAATCCATCCTTTACCTCTCTCGTACCTTTGGCATCTTCCTGTCAATTATCTTTCATATTAAAAAAAAACAAGAACAAAACAATCCTCTTTTTTTCTGTACATATTGACTAATCTTGCATCTCTCTTTCTTAGTTCAACATCTTTGAATAATAATCTACAATTATTTGCACATTTTTCATGCTATTACTATTTTTCTAGCTATATACTGTTAGTGTTTTTGTTGTCAAATCCAATGCATATACTTCAGTTCTTATCTTTAATTCTCCATCAATTTTTATACAGTCGATCAAGTTCTTCGAGAAAAAAATGTCTTCTTAGTTCTGTAGCTCTTCCTTCTTTGTCCCTTGAACATCTCTGCCCCTCTATTATAATTTTTTTTCAGGATTCCATCCTTAATCAGCTTTCTCTTTTTATATGGCTCTTTCCAACAGACACACATCCATGGTATTAAATACCTGTTTGTTTTTCATGATTCCCAAATATAGAACTTGTAGCTTGGACTTGATGCCAGAGTTCTAGATCTAATATCCATTTACTATCGCTAAATGAGCCATAGTCACCTTCAAAGAAGAGTATCTAAAACTAGATTTCTCTCCATGCCTTAGGCAGTTTGGGCTTTTATAATAAAATAACATAGACTAGGAGGCTCGGGCTTGTAAACAGCAAACATGTATTTTTCATAGTTCTGGAGGCTGATAAGTTCAAGATGAAGGCTCTAGCAGATTCAATGTCTGTTGAGAGGCTGCTTTCTGGTTCATAGGCAGCATCTTTCTGCTGTGTCCTTACATGGCAGAAGGGACAGAGGAGCTCTTTGCTTCTGGGTCTCTTTTACAAGAGCCCTGGTCCATACGTGAGAACTTCATCCTTGTGACCTAATCACCTACCAAAGGCCTGACCTCCAAATACCCAATGTGATGGTATTCACCTTTTGTATTCACCTCCATATGGCTAAACAATTTGCTTATAATGCTGTTTCTTGCCTTGTCAAGTTTAGAATTTACCTATTGACTTTCTCTTCTAATTTCAATAGAGTCACTATAGGGGTGATACTCAAAACACTTAGGAACCAGCAGAGCACAGATGATGATTCACCACAACCACATGGTCCATGTGAGCTAATTACTGGTCCTGATTTTATGACAAATTTTTGTTAAACTATCAGTATTTACATTATTATGAGCACATATTGTTCACTGCTGAAACAAATGGTATAGTATAATTATGTTGTCTTGCTTACACAGTTTTTGTTTTCTAGAAGTTGTTAACTGAAGTTTTAAAATTCATTTATTCCTCATTAAAAACTAACCATAGTCCTCACCTTTTCTGTGAATCTTTGCTGCTACGCAGAGTTGGTTCTGCACCCTATGTTATTCCCGTGCTACCTATGATGTACTTACCATGCTATGTTGTATACATTTCTGTGTCTGTCTGCCTTGCCAGAATGTGAGCTTCTTGAGGTTAGTGATTACCTCTCTTATCTTTGAACCTTCAGTGTCCTGCATCAATGCCAAACACAGACTGTCTAATACATATCTGTTGAATTATGGATGGAACAGGAATGTCCTTTCTCTCTGAAGCAGCCTTCAATATTGAGTAGATGGTCTTGTGAGCGTTTCTCTGATTTCTGGGTTGCTCCATACAGATCAAACACTCCAATGCCTGTCAGAGTCTAGGCAGTTAAAATAAATGGTGTGACATGCCTGATGGGATCTGTGGCATTAAAGGGGGTAACCTGCTAGTAGGCTCCAGCCAGTTGTTGCCATGAAAGTGTTTCAGATCTGTGTCACCAGACCTGCTTTTTTAATACAAGCAGAAAAATCCAGGTTCTATATGAACTGTCATGATTCAATTTTTAAAAACTATGCAGACCAAAACAATGGTTCTTCAGGGTTCATTTGGTTCATGACCACCAGCTGATGAAGGTTATTGAGTGGGAGTAGGAGGAACAGTGAACACTCTCCCAGAGCCTTGAGCTTGATGTCTGGTCTGCCTGAGGATGTCTCTACTCTGAGGGGTCCTCCCCAGGGGTCACCCCAGTGGAATCCTTTTGCCAGCTGATGCCAGCATATGGAGTGAGTCTTAGAAGACAAGGGCCTGGGCACAGCCTGCCAGAATATTCCAAGGCCCAGGGAATGTTTCAATGGAATCAAGATTTCCTCTGTTGGGTAGAAATAAAGAATGATGTGTTAAATTGTAAGTGATAGTGTGATGGAGATTAAGAAGATGAAAAATTGTATCTATGTGCTAAGCAATTTGTGTGCCTTTTTATATAGTATTTAATTCAATTTTTACACAACCCTGCGAAGGAGATGCTGTCACCCCCAGTTTGCAGATATTGAATCTCTAGGAGAGTTAGAAGTTGTTTTTTTTTTTTAAATTTCCACCATTAGGCGAGAGAAACTCCAGAATTAAGGCCTCCTGATTATGCCCATGAAGAAAACCCATGTATGAGATTTTAAAAATGAGTTAAACCTGCTTTATAATAAAACAAAGAAATTGATTAAAAATTTCGACTGGAAATTGATATTGTGATCTTTGGTCTTGACGTTTGTCTTGTTCATTTTTTTATAGATTGATCTAAGATTAGTCATTCTTTAAACATTTGTTGAATATCCATTGTGTTCTGTGTTGGGTACCAGGATTACAGAGATGAGTGATATACAATTTCTGGGCTTGAGAAGTCCTAAATGATTATTTCTGATGTGTTCTAAGTGTGAAAGGAGGGAGCCAGGTATTGAGATAAAAGATATGAAAAATCTAGAAATATAGTGGCCAAATTGCACTCTTTTAAAAATTGAGTTACTCTCTTCTTCTTGTTGTAACAAACAAAATATTCAAGTAGAAAAATTAGAAAATACAAATAAGGAAAATTAAGGAAAAAAATCTCTTTCTAACCATTGTGAGCAACTCTCTATCTACTTACTTACCCACTTTTTTTGACTATTTATCTATATGGATAATTTTATACTTATCAGAAACACATGCAGACAAACACTCTCGCAGATCCCACTACACTACTATCCCATAGCCTGCTTGTCTTACTGAAGAATATTTTGAAATGTTTGAAAATCATTTTTTTTGTGGCTGAATAGCATTTTATTGCATGGAAGTATTTCCATGTATTTAGTCAGTTCTCTATTGTTAGATATTTAGGTAAATTCTAATTTTTTATAGCCTATGTCTTATAGAGAAATTTGTAGCTATGTCTTTTTAATGTATCTTGAAGTATTTCTTTAGGACAAATTGCTAGAAATGAAATTACTGGATTTAAGCATTTGTTCAACTTTTGAGCTTTTAGCACACGTTGTCCTCTAGAAAAGTAGTCCTAATTTACCCATCACTGATGGAAATGAATTTCCATTTCTCTTCACTGTTTCCATTGCTAGTTACCATCTCTCTCTTTTTATTATTATTTTCCAATTCAATGGATAGAAAAGAATCTTTTTGAAAACTCTTGGCCTTTGAACTTTGTAGACTGTTGTTCTCTGGTTCAATACTAGCACTTTGTGTTTTGGTTACTTGGTTGGCTGATTACCTGCCTTAGTAGCTTTGGAGCAGTGTGAGAGTAGAGCATGTCCTATCCACCTGTGTATTTCTGGGTGCTCGTGGATGTTTGTTGAACTGAGTTGTGTTGGAGGACATGCGTAGTTTAGAGACCTTGGCTAGACGTATAAATGTCAATACAACCAGTGGGCAAGTTATTCTATTCCTACCAGTTACGTAATGATGAGTAATTGAACTGAGTATTGATTACATGTCAGCATTGTATTAAGTGCTTTACGTACTTACCTAATTGAATCCTCACAACAGTGCTCTGCAGAAAAGATAATAATTATCTCTATTTTGCCAATGAGGGAACTGATAAATTATGAACTTGTCCAAGGTTCATGGCTGTAAGGTGGCAAAAATGGGTGATGAACTCAGGACCAGCTAATTGCCGAGCCATCTTATCTCCTCTCCTCTGCCCTCCCCTCCTTTCTCCTCTCCAACTTCTTATGATAGAAATTTAAAAACATGCATATAAAAGTAGAGAGAACAGCAGAGTGAACCAGCTTCAACAGTTATCAATATACGGCCAATCTTGTTTCATCTATCCCTTTCCCTCACTACCTCGCACGCCTCTTCCCTTGTTGGATTATTTTAAAGCAAGTCTCAGATACATTAATTTCATTAATAAGTAAGAGATGTGGACTCTGTTTTTTTTTTTTTAAATATAAACCACAATATCATTATCTCACTTGAAACTATCTACAAGTCCTTAATATTATCTAATGTCCAGGCCGTGTCAGGTTTCCCTGATTATCTCTAAGTGATTTTTACTGTTGGTTTGTTTGAATCAGGACCCACTCAGTTGACTACACTTTGTATTCTGAGCTGTCCTAGCCACAACACGAGTTCCTCTCTCCCTCATACATTTCCATGAGGCCTGTCCTCCTCAGAGACAGAGATGCTTAGCTGGAGAAATGTGAAATTTTTAAATAATCCCTATGAACTGAGTATCTGGTTTCATCTCACCAGAAGGAAGCACACACAATAATTAATACCTGAGAAATACTGGGTCTGTGTGGAATGGAGAAAATACATTGCCACACGGGGCTCACCGTCCCTTCTCCCTGGAAATTCTGTGTATTCATCAAGTGGCCGAGAACTTCCTCTATTTTTCTGCTTGTAGGATAAGGCTGCACCACATGCTATGGTCAGTTCTCCCTACTTAAGGGGCCAGGCCTTGTCAGATATAAATGATGCTGGCTTGAGAATTCTGTCTTGAGCCCTGAGCTTAAAATATGAGACAGGCTAACCTGTGGACGCCCCCTACCCTGCCGCTCCGCGGCGGGAGAATGACTTGGAAATGGGAGACACAGGTTTGTTATTTTCATAAATCGTCATGACTTTGATAGCATCTTTCACGTCGAGCATGTTTTCATGTTTGTTTTGGTTCTGTTTGAATTTGAAGGTCTAGTGATCCTCCACTACGTCATTGCAGATGGGAATTCAACCAGGAGTCCTGGAGAAGATGGCCTTCTCTGTGGAGATCTCGGGGAAAACTGCCCAGGTAATGCTAAACAAGTGATTTGTTTGTATTTTGTCAGCTTTATATTCAGTCTCAGAACAGTGATCTCCCTATTCTATTTTTTAAATTTCAGAGTTATTTATTATTTACCTTTTTAGTTGACCTATAGTCAGTTTACAATGTTGTGTCAGTTTCTGGTGCACAGCATAATGTTTCAGTCATACATACACATACATATTCTTTTTCATTATAGGTTACTACAAGATATTTGAATATATCTTGTATATCCATAGGTATATACAAGATATATGAATATAATTCCCTATGCTATACAGTATCAACTTGTTATTTATCTATTTTATATATAGTACCTGCACCTCTCAAACTCCCAATTTATCCCTTCCCACATACTTCCCCGTCCTTGTAACCAGATCTCCCTAAATTTTAAGTTGTTGATAATGTAGCAATCATAAAACTAAGCAGTGTTTTGAGCACATGCTAATGTACCAGGCACTGGGCTAAGTGCTTTACATACAGTAATTCATTCTCTCCTTGCAGGAACCCTATGAGCTGGATATTTTTTTACTCTATTTCAAGATGAAGCCTAGAAAGGAAACATAATTTGCCAAAGGTCACACAGTGGTATATAGCAAATCTGGGATTCCCTTTCAGGTCTTTTTGATTTTAGTGCTTCCAGTCTTTGTCATTATACCATTTTGGGCATTACAGATGTGTGCTCCAGCCTCTAGCAGGAGATCTCTGGGCTGGATCCATAGAAAAGTTGGCATATTCTATTCAAATTAAAACTTTTTTTTTTTTTTTTGCTATTTTATAAGTTAAAAGAAGGGAAGAAGGCAACAATTTTTAAAATATGTTTTACCTTAGAGTTTCTTGAAAAAGTATTCTCAAAGTCATTAATCTGAAGCAGAGCCAGCCTTAGTAAAGAGTCAGACAATAAGAATTTAGATTCTGTGGGCCATGTGGCCTTTCTTGCAACTACTCACCTCTGCGATTGTGCTATGAAAGCAACCATAGGCACTATGCAGATGAATGGCCTTGGATATCTTCCAACAAAACTTTATTTAGAGAAACAGACTGTGAGCCAGATTTGGCTATTGTGCCATAGTTTGTTGATTCCTGGTCTAAGGTTCTGCCTGTCCTTTATAGATTGTGTGCTCTGGTCTCCTACAGGGGTTGTTTCTTGTTTTAAAACAAAACACAACACAGGACAATTCCAAAAGTAGGACAGAGTGGAGAAGAGCCTCCTGTGTTCCCTGGAAGCCTCTCTGAGCTGGGAGTGTGGTGACTTGGGGTTAAGTGCTCTTTTCCTAGCACCTTGGGGACATTGTAACTGAGCCAGGAACATGCTGAGCAAGTTGTCCTGATGTGAGTCACCAGCTCCAGCCCAGTCTTCCTCTATCCTCCCTCACACTAGTGGGTGGTCTGGGGAGCACCCATAGCCTGTGGGATCCATCGCTGTCTGAGGTCTTGCTTGTATGGGTCTTGTTGCCCCTGTAGTCAGAAGGACAAAGCCAACTTTATATGTCTGTGTGCTTTTCTTCAGTCTGGTTTCAAATGTCTTAAACAATGGCATTTTCACATTTCCTTTGGGAGGTCATTCCATAATCTGACGTGGACAGTGTTAAAAAGTCTTTTTCCTCATTATCCTAAATGTATTTTGTAATGTTTTTATTGTAGTAAGAACATTTGACATGGAACCTACATTTTAACAAAATTTTGAGTGTAGAATACAGCATTCTTAACTATAGGCATCTGAGGTTGCACAACAGATCTCTGGAAACGATTCATCCTATGTAACTAAAACTTATAGCCATTGAACAACAGCTCCTTTTTTCCTCTCCCCAGTAGTCCCTGGTAGCCACCACTCGACTCTCTGCTTCTGTGCATCTGGCTATGTAGGTAACTCATGTAAGTGGAGTCATGTATAGTTTTGCCTTCTGTGACTGGCTTATTTCACTTAGCATAATGTCCTCCAGGTTTACCCATGTGGCTACATATTGTGAGATTTTCTTTTTTTTAAGACTGTGTAATCATTATCTGTATATACCACATTTTCTTTATCCATTCATCTCTTAGTGAATATTTAGCTTGTTTCCACAACATGGCTGTTGTGAATTATGCTACAATAAACACGGGAGTGCAACTTTCTCTTTGAGACCCTGATTTCAGTTCTTTTGGATATATACCCAGAAGCCATGTTGCTGGATGATATGATTGCCCCATTTAAAATTTGTGGAATAAACACCATACTATTTTCCATAGAGGCTATAGGTTGCCTTTTCAGTCTCTTAATTGTTTCTTTCCTATGCAGAAGATTTTTAGTTTGTTTAAGGTCACAGGTAAGTGGAGTAGCCTGATACGAATTTGGAGAGACCTGGCTCTAGAATGTGTGTTGTTAATTTCCATGCTAAAGTCTTAGAATCATGTTGTGAGATCAGAATGCAGTATAAATGGGGGAAATTCTGAAAAATAATTGCTTAAAAGTCCAAATAAGGACAGTAGCTTCTAGAAAGAGGAATTAATGTGAAGTGGGAGCAGATTGTTTCTGTTGAGTGACTGTGTGACCTTGAGCAAGTCACTTAAGTTTTCAGAGACTTAGCTTGCAACCTGTAAAATAAAGAAGTGCATTAGATGATCTTTAGGAATCCTTCCTGTTTCTAAATGACTCTAGGATTTTGTTTTCAGATAGCCCCAATCTTTAAGCATTCTATTTTTACTTTTCTATTTTCTATCTTGAGACACTGATTCATTCTGCCAGTACTTATGAGCACATAATACACAGGAGGCCCTGTTCCATGTGCCAAGGATGCAACAATGAACAAAATAGTTAAAGGTGAGGTCAGAGAAGCAATGGGAAAAGAGAGGTAGATGCCATTTACTGAGATGAGGAAATACCCCATTCGAGGGGGAAGATCTCTTGCTCCATTTTGGAAGTTAGGTTGAAATGCCAGTTAGATGTTAGGAACAGCTGGCATTGAGGGAAGAAATCTGGGATAGAAGCAAAGTTGAGCACTGTAACCAGTAAGGTGTTTGAGGCCAGGAAACACCGAGCGAGGAGGCAGGGAGAGGAGAAGAGATAAGAAAACATTGAGCCTCAGTGCACTGCAAAATTTAGAGGTTTGTGGAGTTGAGGTGGAACCAGCAAGGGAGAATGAACAAAGGAGGCGTCACATGCATTCTCGAAAAACAAAATGAAATAGTTTTTTTCCTGTCCGTTCGTCTTTGTCTCCTAGCCTTGAATAATTTTAAATACAGGAAATACACTCAAACCGTAACCCTTTTTTCCTTTCTTTAAAGAGCTAGAAGGAAAAGGGCAGCCCTAAGTGAAGGTCCACTCCTGTAAGCTCAGAAATGGTTGGCACAGTCCTTCTGGCGAAAAGACCTACTGATCAGGCCTGACTGGTGCCCTGTGTAAGTGTTTCCTAGTAGCCCAGGAGGGTAACAAGTATGTCTGTGGGACTTATTTTTCTTTTCCTGGAGAGACAGACCCATTCACATTTTTATAGGAAATGGCATTGAATGTAAGACAAATGGAAATCCTCAATTACAATACATCATCCAATTTTGCACTTTTTCAAGGACATCATGAATTTACATTCCCCTGTCTCAAGGAGCTAGTTGGCAAGATAAGAAGGAAAATTAAGTTAAAAAATATAAAACTTTCTTCCTCCCCTCTTGGCTTAAGAAGGTTGTAAGAAGAAACTCCTCTTTGGGAAGATGCCTGGAAGCCAAGAACTAGAATGTTAGACCCTTAGGCTCTACTTCATAGACTAAGAGGAAACTTTTCTCCAAACTTTGCTGCTACCATTTAACTCTTCTGTGTTGCTTCCTCCCCCCCCCCCCTTTTTTAGATCAGATATCTGTTTGGGAAGATAAATTTATAGATATTTGTTTTCCTTTTTCTCTCTTTTTGTTAACGCTTGTGAGACTTATAGCTAAAAATTTGGTATCCCCTTTTAATCTCTTACACAGAGATCTAACTATGTAGCTGACTAAATTTTAGAAATACAAGAGATTATAAACATTGTAATGAGATTTACCAAAAAAAAGTATTGTAATAATAATTGTATATTACCCTTAGAATGGATTTCAGAAGAGTTCCTGATATTAATGTCATTTACAAAATTATTACATATATTTTAATGAACATTATTCTAGTAAGTGAAGGAAGCTTTTATGAAAAATAAACCTAGTATATCAATGGTGAAGGCTTTTCATCACATGGCTTGAGAATAAGAATCATGCACTAAAAGACTAAGAAATCACACTGTTTAATCAAAGCCTCCATCAAATTAAGGAAAATTCCATATTTAAAACAAGTCATTTAGGTGTTTGCTATGTTCCTCCACTTCAGTTTGGTGCAGGAGAATCCATCACATCTCATCTATCTATGTGACCTAAGGAGGGTGACCACTTCTTGTCTATCTGCCCATGCTATCAAAGAAAGATGTTCTTGCTTCTGATCCCTTTCACCAACTCTTAGAAACAAACTTTGACATCAATGACCTGCAGTAGCCCTTGTGGTTTCTTATTTTATTGGCTTTAGAATCTTTGAAATGCAGCATCTCATGAAGGGTTTCTGAGATGTTAATTGTAGTGCCCATCCACTTATGAGATGGTGTTGTGATCTGGCCCACTAGTGCATGTAGTTTGCCTGTGCAGTTTTATGAGACAGACTCACTCTGTCCCATAACATTGTTTTGATTTTGGGAATGTGGGCTGGAAAAGAGTAAGGTGGAAGGGAAAAAGATCAATTAAGTTTTACCACCCCCAGGATCAGGGGAATCTTCACAGCTCTCACATTTTTAAGACCATGCAGTTCACTTCTTAACAGAAAAACACAATACGGTGGACTAATCATTCTTTTGCCATAGGATTAACTTTTCCCTTTTCTTGATAAACATCTCTGGGATGGAAGGGTAGATTTTGCCATCCTGTTCCCTGTGTCATCAGGTCTCTTGATAGGCAGAAAATGTTAGATTTCACAGTTGTTCAATTTTCAGATAATGTGATCTTGATGAATATTAAATGAAAGCAACTGGAATTTTAGGTGCATTTCGAAAGGGGGAATGCTGATAAGCCTTCTCATTTCCATGAGAGAGGAAGAGAGGATCCCATCTGGTTTGGGGGGTGGTGTGCAGGATGTGTGATTCATTTTTCTTCCAGGTTTTAAATTTCCATAGAGAAATCACAGGTCATTTTCTGCTTGGTGGCATGGAAGGGTTTTTAAATCCAAATAACGCTGGGAATATTTAAAGGCATGCTTATTTGGCAAAGGAGAGAGTTCTGTGAGCAATCAAAACAGGGTCTGGCAACCATTTCCCTGGCATGGATTTGTGTTGCTTGGATGAACCGAGGCTGATCAAATCACTGCATCCAGCAGCTGCTGGTTAAGGCACTTCTTGGTGTCATGCTCTGTGTGGTGTTTATTAAAAGACTGGCTACATTTAAAGGGGCACGGCAGCCAGAGAAATTAGTAAAGTACAAGATACAGAGCCATGTGGTTTATATTTAAAGTCAGGTGTACTTTGCAAAGTAGAAAAGACTTTTCTGGAGCACAGCAGATCTGTCAGTACTGCTTCTTAAATTCATCTCCTCGCCCTTCATTCCCCTGTCCCTGGCTCATATCCTGTGTGTCTGTGTGGATCAGGTGTGCCTTGGACTCCTCCTTCCCCCCTTGACATCTTCCTACTTTAATCCATTCTGCACTTTCTTACCTAAGACACTGATAAAATGCTTCACAGTTTAGTTTTTGCATTTACCGTTTCTCTAGAATCACCAGGATTTTCAAGATTCTCTTTATTGTCCCAGGCACTTTGCTAGGAATTTCCACATGTATTTTTGACTTGAGCCTCTCAACCGCCTTGTAAGGTAGATGTTATCATCTTCAGTTTCCAGATGATGAAACTGAGGCTCAGACAGCTTAATTAGCTTGTCTGGACCCAGAGGGCCAGCTAAAGGCAGAGCTGAAAATGAAACACTAATTTCCTTTTCCTAATCCACTGTTTTTCCCACCATTTCGTTTCCAGTGTCTCACAACTGTCTGTGTGGTTTCTATGGCTGTTTTTACTAGTTGGTCGCTTATTATTGACTTTAATTTGCTCCATTGTAAATACCAATGTAGAGAGTTAGATAGGCTATCCCTTATCTCTTCGATATTTTCCAGTGCCTACTACAGAGCTCTGGAAAGAGGAAGTACTTGACCAGTGGAATTTGACTGATCGATTTTTTTTGCCAAAGTACACAGATCTTTGCCTCTGAGTCATGTTGCAGTTTTTCCTGGGAGAAATTTCAATGAGTCCCGTTGATTGGCATGCATGGGAACAAATATCTGGCACATACAAGGAGTCAGCATTGCTGGTAATCAAGTCAGCAATCAAAACCAGGTCAGCCAGCTCCTCTGCAACACTCTGACCCCCTCTGAAACCCTATGACCTGGCATCACAGGAATCTGCTGTGTATAGATCACTCAGATTTCTTTGCGATTCCTCTTACTGGTGGCCCTGGGCAATCATATATACTCATGTCATAATATTAATTAAGTTGTTTAGTAGTCATTGCTGTCAATAAAATGATTGTTTAATGTCACTGGGGTGCCGTATCAAACCTAGTGTGAAATGCTCTTCTGAAGTGACCACCACGGTCTTTCTAGTTCCACAGTGTCCGTGGCTGTGGAAAGTCCGACCCTGGGCTGCAGCTGGCTAGTCAGCTGTTTTCTCTGGGCGTGGGCACCTGTCTGTCGTGAGTCAACACGTGGAGTAGCTTGTTAGCATTTCTATATTGTCTCTCTTGACAATCCTTATTTATTGAAACTTTCTACAGGTAAGTGATGGAGAAATTGTTACATATTACTGCTCCCCTCCCCCACGTTGAAAAAGTAGGCAATCAAGACTCTAAAAGGTAAGACAAGAAAGTCAGGATAGGATTGAAATCCCAGATATGAAGCTCCCAGTGTTTTCTTCCTTCAGGGCAAGAGAAACCCTCCAGAGGTCAGATGAGAGGGAGAACCTCCCATTCAGACAAGCAGAACTTCCGGGTGCCTTAGGCTGAGAGCAGATGACAGCTACCTGCTTTACAGAGCGCCAGAGCGGAGCAGTCAAAAGCTTGGACTCTGGGGCAAGACCGCCTGGGTTTGAGTCCCTGTTCTGCCCTAGTCCTGCGCTAACTGCATGATCTGGGAAGGTGACTTAGCCTCTGTGTGCTGTGCTTTGCTCATCCATAAGTAGGAATTAGAAGGATACTTCCCTCACAAGGCTGTTATGAGTATTAAACGAGTTAATACAGTCTTCCCTCCGAATCTGTGCATCTGCGGATTCAACCAACCACAGAACCAAACCAGGGAGTATAGGGGGTCGACGGTAAACACCATTTTACATAAGGGACTTGAGCATCGGTGTATTTGGGTATCACGTGGGGTCCTGGAACCAGTCCCTGTGAATACCGAGGGAAGATTCTCTTTGTAAAGCATATAGACTTGCATCAGGCACTCAGTAAGTGCTAGGTGTTTAAATTTAAAAAAGAAAAGGAAAGAAAAGAAAAGAAAAGAAAAAACCGTCTCAGTTTTCAGTGCCGTCAGTCCTATGGCTCAGTCTTCATGCAAAGAAGAGCCTTCTCTCTTGTCACAACGATGCTTTACCCTTTTAACAATACCAATGTTTCTGAGAAGTAGTTTGGGCACAAGTCTTAATTAAAATATGAAACGTTCCCATCACAATTCCCATTACTATTCCCATTCTAGAGTTAGTTTCTGGTCACAAAACTCAGACATATTCCAGTGAGGAGAGAAGATGAGAGATTGGCATCTGGTCTACAGAAAAAGTGGCAGCACAGGTAGGAATATGATTCTCCTCCCAAATGTGTATTTAAAGTGAGTTGATTTATTGAACCTTTTCTCATTCTTCAGCTACCACCACACAACCAAAGAGAAGAGGCCACTTCTCTCGGTGCCCCAGGCAATACAAGCATTACTGCATCAAAGGGAGATGTCGCTTCGTGGTGGCCGAGCAGACGCCCTCCTGTGTGTAAGTGGAGCACGAGGAGCTGACCAGCAAAGGTGCAGGCTGGTGCCGGCTTGGGGCTTGACAGCACTGGAAAGTCTGAGCTAACCGAGTTAGCTGGTCCTGCCACCTGACCACTTGCTTAGGGGCCCGCAGCTACTTATGGAGAAACTGACACACACTTTCCTGCTGAAATTTGAGCGTGCGATCCCCTGCCAGGCGGGACCGTGTCCTCTGCTGCCTTGCGCAAGCAAAACTGTTTCTGTCCAGCATTAAGGATGCTTTTCAGCTCAAATAATCTCCCAGGTGGTGCCAATGGAAACACATTCTTCTGGCATGTGTTAGGTGGTTCACAGCGAATGTAAATATGAAGGCATTTCTGCCAAATTAAAAGCTACTTTTGCAGGGGACAATTCAGTGGCTAGAAATCAGTCCTATTTACAGAGATTCATGAAGCCTGTTGAGTATAGCGGGGAACTGGGAGAAAAGTTCTCTTTCCAACTCTTAGCAGATTGAGTCCAAGTTTAATTTTACTCAGGCACAAACAGATGTTTTGCATATCTTCAATATTTATTCTCTTCTAAAAAGATGTTCCTCTAAAGTGCTGTCTGAGACTACCTCATAGGGAGCAAGGTGGTTTTTAAGCACAATTTTGATCTAAGGTTTATAGAATGTTTATGTTCTTCTCTGTGCTTGCCCGACATTCCCTTTTTTTTTAAAACAAGTATCTCAGAACAGTGATTCCAAGCCCTGATGCAGTGGAACATTGAAGAGGAATGGACTGCTTCAAAGTTTAATTATAATTAAATTTAATTAGAAAATAAATATACAGAGATAATAGAGGAGAATAAGAATTGCTATGTAAGAAAATAAGAAAGATGTGCTTGGGAAAGATAGAGCTAATTTTAAAAAATTTTCATTTAATTGCTAACTGGCTTGGGAGAGTATAATGAACTTTAAAAAGATTAATAATCCCCTTTAACCAGTACATTTTTCTAACTGGTCCTTCTGTCTGTGGTTGACTGCTCTTGAACACTGCTGCCTTCTAGAATGAAACCACAGCATGAGATTGACCTGCCTTAGATCAATACGCAGTCTGGCCCCTCAGTCAGAGGTTAAAACTCGTTTCTTCCGTAGCTGCTCTGATCCTGGCTTATCTTTCTAGCTGTATCTCTCATCATATTCCCAAATGGTCTGAAATCCTACACTCCTTTGCAAGGTTTATTGGACAAGCTCTTCTCATAGTCTGGAAAGTTTATTCTTACTGATGCTTTAAGATTCAACTCAAATATCAGCTCCTCCTGGACCCCCGCATTGACTTGAGTTAGATGTCCTTCTTCTGTGATCCAGTCACACTTCTGTGAAAGCTCTTTTGTCCTGAAGCATAACTGTTGGTTTCTTTGAAAGTCCCCTCTGCAGCTGTGAACTCCTAGAGGGCGTTATTCATTTTCGTATTCAGTGCCAAGCACAGTGTCTAGGATTTGTGAGGTGCTCAGGAAATGTCTGATGAATAAGCAAGCAAGTCCCTCAATCACGGTTCCCCGAGTGCTGTGCTAAATGTCAAAACCAAGGCCTTCATCTGAACCAGGAACACCTTCTCAGTGGTGGAATGATACAAAATCGAGGGGAGGAGGAAGAAGATAGGAGTCAGGACATAGACTCTGGAGTCAGATAGACCTAAGTTAAGATTTTGTTTCCACCAGTTATAAGCAGCATTAACAATGGGTCAGCCACCCTTCCTAAGTGTTTTATCATCCACAGAATTGTTCCTTTCAAGTGCTGAAAATTAAGCAAAATAATACATCAAGCAAAAATACTTATTGTGGTACCCAGTGTAGAGTCAATGTTTGGTAAATTGTACCATTGAAATGAATGGGAGATATTCCACCTGGACCTGACTTTATAGGTGACTTGGTGTAGCCCTGATTCACCCAAAACTGCCTTGCTATTGGTGATTATGCTGTCTTAGGAAACCAGAAATATCTCCTCCTGCTTGGGATCATAGGGGTTTGTGGACTCCTGTCCTTACATAAAAAACCAAAGTGTGTTTCAAATAACTGAAATCCCCTCTTGGTCTTCTTAGTATTTTTTTTTTATTGGAACTGTTTGATCTGTTTTCAGATACATAACTTTTATTTATTTATGTGGCAAAGTTTGTGTAGGCAGTGTGACATGTGGTTGGACACATGACCTTGGGAGCCAGACTTCCTGCCTTGAATCCTAGCCCCACTCACTTACTCTCTCTACACCTCAGTTTCTCCACCTGCAAAATGGGGTTAATAACAGCAACTACTTCAAAGGTTGTTATAGGGATCAATTGAGTTACTATTCATAAATCTCTTAGAACATTGTCTGATTATTTCAGAATAACCCCCCCAAATCCTGATTTTGAACAGTCCTCAAGGGTCATAGAATCTTTTTTTTTTTAAATCATAGTGACTTTATAATAATACATTTTATTTATTTATTTATTTATTTATTTATTTATTTATTTATTTATTTATTTATCATAGCATCTTTAAATGTTATTTTTAATTCTAACTTATAATGTTAATTTGTAACATAAAATTAATTTAATTATAATTTTTAATTTTAATTTATAAGATTTAATTATAAGATGTTTACTAGATAGAAACTCATTCATTTACTCAGCATTTAATAAAAATTTACTAGCATCTTTCACCCTTTGCCTCTTCCTCTCCCATTGAAATGGCCATTGGCTAATATGTGATTAATTTGATGAGCAGTGAAATAATGTGAGAGCCATTATAACTGGCTATATAAGAATCTGACCTTGTACGTGGCTTCACTGGGTTATAACTTACAGGAAGGACTGCTCACTGAGAAAGTCATTTAAAGCATGGTTGAGCAACTGAACCCGGAGCTTATCATTAGAAAAACATTCTAAAAGAGCAGCAAGTAATTGCTATGTCTTTTATAGGCAAAGTTATTGTTTAAAAATGCTGTTTTTAGTAAATTTGTTAAAAAAAATTTCAGCTAATTGGAAGAGACTATATGTGTAAGATTTTAATTATAACCTTTAAAAAAAACTCTTAAAAATCTCCCTCCCACACATGCAATTAAAAGTGATATTCCCCCTAGGTCTAATCCTATATACAAGAGATTTTTGATATTCAAGATATTTCTAAGCTCTCTTCCAGTTATTTTGACCTTGAAATGAAGATCCCAGCTATTCTGCAGGAAGCAATTTTCCCTCATATGTGCTGAGGTCATTTTGCAATAGACAGCGTTAGGTGTTTTTTGTCCTTTGCTTACATTTAGTCTTACCTTTCAGTTGATGTTTGTGACTGAGCTAGATTTATTTTTTAAGCATTGTGTCGGCTATAGTATTGTCAGTAAGGGATCTCCTTACTTGAGAAATACAGGCTTTGTGCGCGTTAACTGCCTTGGCTTTTATCAAACATAAACTCCAGAGCTACCTGGCAATGGACCCTTTCTTCAAACAAACAATAACCAAAAAATGAGGTTACACAGAAATCTTTAAATCTTTTCAGGAAGCAGAGTTTCACGTGTCTGAGGTTGAAATAATTATGTATATGACCAGTATCTCTTTGTGTTTGGAATGAGCCCAAGGAGAAAAAAAGGGAACATATTTGTTAGTGTAAAGGTCCTGACATTGCAATGTATCATTTTGGTTTTAAAATGTCCTTTTCATGCATCTTTTAAGCATCCGACACAATTCAGAGAATACTGTGGATGGTCCGTAAATCACTGCTACTTAAGTTGGTTGAGTGTTGCTTGGACAGTCTTGGCTTGGTCCAATGTATCTGTATCTGTAACTTCAGACATGGGGGCATCTACTAAGTTGAGGTGAATTCAGGACTGAATATTGATAGAGTTGGGAGAATGAGAGAGGTGACAGTGCCACTTGGACAGCTTGTTGATTTCTGGTCACTGCACTTTACCAGGGTCATGGAGAAGAGAGGGGAGCATTCAGAGGACAGTGGAGGGGATGGTGTACAGATCTGAAAATGGGGCCTTTGAGGATCAGATGAAGGAACTGGAGAGGACAAGCCCTATGATGTTTTGAGGGGATGCAGTTGGGGGGGTGGTGAATAGAAGAGCATCACCTAAAAATCTGTGACTCCTACAAGTGGTAGAACTAGACCTGAAAGCTGGAAGTTATAAAGAGAGGCTGGGGGCAGCAGGGGTGGGGAAGGGGAGAACTCCTGTAGAATAACATTTATGGAGCTTTCTGTGTCTTCCGTGGTTGACTATATAAAACCGTATACTTTAAAAATAATTTATAGTAAGAGAACTTGTGCATGCTGAAACTGTTTGCATTGCCCTCTGATGAAATGAGGGCTCCTGGGGGTTTTTGAATTCCCTGCCATGGAGGTATTTAAGCACTTGGGAGTGCTGTGTAGGGAGTTTATCACCCCTCCCTTTCAAACTCAGAATCTAAAATTTCAAGAAAATTTTAGTAAACTGTTACCATCCCTAGTGATTTATATTAGGCATATTGTTACTGATGTTCAAGTGATGACAAGTTTTCAGCAAAGTGAAGAATGAAACTTATGAATGCAGTGGTTGTACAGCTTAAAGATTTTTTTAAACCAATTGTGTCCTTTATTAATTCCAAGTAATGAAAACTGTTAGTTTCTTTGAAAAAGACATAGTAGAGATTCTTAAAATTTTTTCACTTTTCACTTTCTTGCCCTCTTCTTGTTCTATTTTTACAGCTGTGAGGAAGGCTACGCTGGGGCAAGATGTGAGAGAGTTGACTTGTTTTACTTAAGAGGAGATAGAGGGCAGATTTTGGTGATTTGTTTGATAGCAGTTATGGTCATTTTTATCATTTTGGTGGTTGGTGTCTGCACATGCTGTCAGTAAGTATTTTTAAATTTACTTTAAAGTAAATCTGAAAATTTTTCATCTTGTTCACAATTTCCTTTCCTTCTCTCTCTCCTACCTACCTTTTCTTTCCTTTTGGCTTTTATGTAAATTGCTTTTCACAATTTGCCATCCTTTACTTTGAAGTAATGAAACACATGACACTTGATTTTTTTTTTCATTTCACTGAGCATAATTATTATAATTTAAAATAAAATTTATATAAATATCTTAAATGAAAAAAAGGAAGTGGGCAAAATGGATGAAGGTGACCCAAACGTACAAGCTTCTAGTTGTAAGATAAATGGGTCCTGAGGATGTAATGTACGCTGGTGACTATAGTTAACAACACAGTATTGTGTATTTGAAAGTTGCTAATGGAGAAGATCTTAAAAGTTCACATTTCAAAAAAGAAACATTTTATAACTGTAGTGATGGATGATAAGTAAACTTACTGTGGTGATCATTTTTCAGTATAAACAAATATCAAATCATTATGCTGTATACCTGAAAAGGATACAATGTTGTGTGTCAATTATTTAGTCCTGTAGTCAGTCATATTTTTTGTGTGTTTGTTAGTAGGCTAAACAAGACTATTAAACTGTACCATGACACAGTAACTTTGAAAGATAGAAACAAGCAAACCAAAATGTTTTTTTCTTGGTCACATTGAAAACATGAATTTTATTTCCAAAAGATAATTGCACTGTTTTTCCTGTCTTTACTTTTCACTATATATCACAGCCTCAGTAATCAAGAACAACCTTGTTTTCTTCTCTGAGACAGAATGGCTTGTTTCAATTCTTAAGTTAGTTTTGGAAACCTGTCAATTTTTTTTATCTGACCAGGACTCCCACAGAATCTTAAAGTGCTAGCTTCTTGTCTTGAGAAGTCTCCTGAACTGTTACACTTACTTTGAAGCTGTGGTACACCTTAGAAGAGGGTGTCATGTGATTCCTTTCTTTACAGCATCCTTGGTAGAAAAACATGAGCATAGCTATCAAGAGTCTAGGGTCTTTGATTTTCATCCCAGCTCTGGCATTAAACATTTTTGAGAACTTGAACAAATTTTTCAACATCTTTACTTTTATTTTCTGTAAGACAAGAGGATTAAACCAAATAATCCATAGGATTTCTTCTAGCTATAAAAGCAAAAGTTATTTTTAACATTTTACCTTTATGGCAAAAAAAAAATACTTGGCATTTTTATAATGCCAAGTTTGGGGCAGAGCTGGGAAATGCCCTATTTTACTGAATTTTGTATTACGCTTCAAGAAAACTGGACTGCAGTCTAGAATATCTAATGTATTTCTTAATATAGCACATCCAGAGCTATCCTCCTTCTCTTTGGTTTTCTCATGTCTGTTTCTTTTTTGTTCTATTTCTTGTTTACGCACTAAATACTTATCAGTCTAGTTTGTGACATGGCTTGACCCAAAAAATTTTCCTCTGCTCCCCATGCATTGTCAACAATCAGGTACCCTATCCTTTCTATATAGATACAACTAAATTCTATCCACACTGTTGCGATTGTAGCTGTCATTTCAGCCTAGAGAAAGAGATGGATTAAGAGAGAACGTAAAATATATATTTTTTAAAAGGAACCCATACATTTCTAACAGTCTAGAAATAAGATCATAGGTCCTCTTGATGATTAATTTTGTGATTCTATGAACTAATAGGCCCACACTAATTTCTAACACTTTATTTTCCAAGTCCTCTTCGGAAACATCGTAAAAGAAGAAAGAAAGAAGAAGAAATGGAAACTCTGGGTAAAGATGCAACTCCTATAAATGAAGACATTCAAGAGACTAGTATTGCTTAACGGTAAGTTCAATAAACATGGTTGATGGGAAACTAATCAGGGACATTTACCTGGTAAAGTGGGGCTTAACTGCATCTAGTAAATCATTGACTGGAATTTGATTGTGTTTAAAAACATCTCAAAATAAGTTGATGATTTTTTCATAGACTCTGAAGCCAAATAGAAGACTCTCTCATATCTTTCTTTTGCATGATACTGCAGAGATAGCACATGGGAGAAAGGACTTTTATATATGTTTTCTAATGTACTGAGATCAGTGTGCTTTCTGGTTCTGCATGGTTGTGGTAGTGACTTTATATTTTTATAAAATATTAGCGATATTTGGTATATTTTTCATTTGGGGACACAGGAAGAAGTATTTTAGATATCTCACATTGAAAGAACATAGCAATGTTTTAATAATAACCATATTTATTGAGCAGTTACCACATGCCAAGCATTGTTTGGAGCTCTTTAAATGTTCTATCAAATGGGATAGTGGGAATCACAAATCCCCCCGGATGATCCAGTAAAGAGATTCTGATGAAGGGGCTGGGAGGGCAGGGTGGAGGGAGCCCACAGGAATGTGGGGGCTCCTAGAGTCTATCGATGGCGGGCAGCTGTGCCCCTCCTATGCATGGAAGGGCTGGGGAAGAGTGATTTTGGCGTTGAGAGGCTGGCTGCACCCGGGTCGGGGGTGGCACGGTTTAGGCAGGAGCTACTGTAGCTGTAGCTGTGGATGGTAAGAGCCACTGCCAGCACTTGAACAAGGAAGCAGGCAGGAAATGGGAAGAATAACCCCAAACCTTCTCTCTCTTGCTTTCAGATCTTCAGCAGGTACCTCCCACTAGCCAAACCCCATGAGAACTCAGAGGGTAGGGGAGCCCTTGTGATGCAATCTGGAGGTCAGCCAGCCCCGTGAGCAGGGCAGAGGAAGGTTCCGGAAGGGCAGACCGAGCACAGCTAGCTCAGTCAGACAAGATTGTTTTGTCTGTAACAGCATCAAACCCAACCAAACTAGTTCAAAATGAAGGAGACGTATTGGCTCACATGCCCTGGCAGTCCAGAGGAAGCGTAGCATTCACCCTTGCTTGTATCAGAGTTCCCACGCAGAGAAATATTATTTCTGTCTTTCTGCTCACCATTTGAAGAGTTGGTTTCATCCTTGGCTAATTCATTTTAGGTCATAGAAGAGGCCAGCAGGGATCAGGGCCACATGCTTCCTTATCTCCATCAAGCAAGAAACAGCAGTGACTTTCCATAGCTTTCCCAGCAGTACAAAGAATCTCCTTTCCCAGATCCTCCCAGCAGATTAATAGGGTAGAGTAAAGGCTTATCAAAAAAATTGTAGTGTTCTCCTAACTTATTACCAAAATGACACTAATGAGTTGAAAACAAAAATGCTGGCTCTAGATTTTTTTTTAATTACCTAGTATGTTTCTTTTGAATGGTTTGCTCCTTTTCCCCCCTCTTTTTTCTACAGTTTATGAAGGTACCTCCTTTCTGGTGGCAAGCTACAAAATGCCTTACTCATTTGAAAATGGACAGAATGTGTCTCAGGAAAACAGCTAGCAACATGAATTTTAAATAATGTATTTACTTTTTGTTTGTAACGTTAACTTGTGTTGTTTACTATTGTTTTTATAATAAGAACAAATAATTTTATTATTGTATGGTAATTGGGGAAAAGCACCCAGTTAAGAAGGGAAATTTTAATAAACTTCCACTTAAGTTTTGTCACCAGGATTATTAGTCAAACAAACAAGGAAAATAGGAAGGAGTTTAGATCTTAGGAACTGAATTAATAATAAAGCTGCCATTTATCTGACACTATGTGTTAAGAGTGTGAAATATATTGTTTTCTTTAATTCCTTCAAGAACCTATGATCCTCATTTCTCATGCATAGAAACAGGCCCTAAGAAGTTGAATAATTTAACACAGATTTACAGAGTCAGGATTTGGTGGAGCTGAAATTGGAACCAAGATTTACCCAAGTTCAACATTCGTGTTGTTAACCATCATTTTTGTTCATTGGCGGTTCTGCAAACCAATTCATAATATAACCCAATATTTTACACTAAAGTGTTGTTTTGCCATGACTCTGGGACATTGGGACATTTTCCTGCAGAAACTCAGAATTCAGAGTCCTGGGTATATGTTACTGTTATTACCAACATGCTTTCTGTAGTCTTGACTTGCATTATGTTTCTTTGCTCCTTTATAAATTCTCAGTGATTTTCATACATTCTTACATTAGTTAAGCAAAATTTGCCCCATAGCTAGGGTAATGAATAGAGATGGAAAGTAAATGTCTGACAGTCTTCAAGTCCCAGGTAAGTGTCTATGCTCATTAAAGGAGAGATAACAGCTCTAAAAGAGTTTATTTATCCTCTGGTAAGTGGTCAGTGACAGCACAGCAGACCCCAGGCAGAGACTGGCTGTGACCACATCCTCATTTTTTGTTCTTCTGAAAAACAATGCCTGTGACTACTCTCAGGTAAATTTTGGTGAAATGAAATCATGACCATAATCATCTATTACTTGGAATCATCTTGCCAAATGCTCCTTCAACTCCATATTACATTGAATAAAGATTCTTTTAAAACTGAAAAAACAAAATGCACATTTAGCTGGAATTCCATAGAATATGGAAAGTTCTACTCTGACTGAGTGGACCATTTTCAAAACTGATGACAGATGTCCCCAAATTGTGGCACGTTAGCTATTGTGCTTGTCAGCAAAGCAGCTTTTCCAGAATCTTTGTAACTTTTGCCTGGCAGTGTAGATGCCATACACCAAGGGAAAAGGGGGTTCAGAGAAAAGGTGAAGCTGTACACTGCCGTCTATCACACATCATGTTTTAAGTGAGACTGAGGCTGTGCTTAAGGTGTAACACAGAAATAGCTCAAATATCAATAAGGGCTAAGTCAAACCACCGATAATTTTCTAAATCCATTTTTCCTTCTGACTTAACATCCTTGAAATAGGATTATATTCAACTGAACCCTGTTGTATATGCTATATTTTCAAAAGCCTCCTTCTGAGTCATTCTTTCCCTTTCTCAGTCTTCTTTGATACTAAAAGTGCTTGAAACCCATGCTTATTAGAATGTTTAAAGTAAAAAAATCAATGCTGTTAATGCTGCTTCTTTCCTGAACTGAGGTTGCTTGACCAATGGAAACTCTCAAGCCAATTCAAGCTTGGGAATTTTGTTTTGATTCTAAAAATGTTAAGGGTGTCTCTTGAAATTTGGTAGGTCTGAACTACCAAGAAAGACCTTCAAAGATTTATATCTTTTCAAAATGTATTTAAAATTGTTTGGCGTATGCTAAGTGACCTTGTTTATGTAGACTGCCAGTATTATCATGTAATAAAATAAATTTATTTTTAAAACAAAGCAAATGTATGTTTACTTAGGAATTTTCTATTGTTACCATGAATTATTAATCAAAATAAATTTGAACATTATTGCCTTAAAAAAGTTTATATTTTATAGCAACAATCATGAATACATGTGAAATAGTCTATTTTGACCATATGTTTTCCTTAGAATCTGAAGGATTGAGAAGTGCGCTAGCCACCTAGGAGATTGTCTGCCCCACAGCCTGGCCCTATTTTTTAACACCATCTTCAGCTGCATTTGGTTGCTCTAAGGTAGGCACTTAATGAAGTTGGCCAATTGGAGCCATTCCCAGGGGGATTGGGAGCTTGAACTAAAGTTCCTCCTCTTTGAGTCCTTGTGGGGCATAAAAATGCATTTTGAAGCTATTGGCAGTCATGTTTTGCTACATGTGGACCAGAAAAGCAAAGAGAGCTTGTGAGAGAACGGAGGTGAGACATAAATTTCCTGGCAGTTTGAGTTACTGTTGTGGGCATTTTTAAAGTTTAGCTTTATTCCCTTCCTGTGTGCAGGCTCCATGAGACATGTTAGTATCTTTATAATACATTCTTCATTTGGCTTAAGCTAGTTCTGTTTGGATTTGTGTAACTTGGAACCAAGATCCTGACTACTCTGGTGCATCTTGAGATTGTGGATAACAGTCTCTGAAAGCATAAATAACATTCTTTATGGAACAGTACTATCAAAGTGTGCCTTCAGTTGTATCAGAACACTTCTAGGAACAATGTTGCGTTTTCACCATACAGCCATTCAGGACAGCAATTGCAGGGGAGCATGGGCTTGGGAGCAGAGAGCCCAGCAAGCACTGATTGGGCACCTCCTGCATTCTAAGCACAATGCCACCCATCAAGACAAATAATGAGGAAGAATCAGACATGGTCCCTTAGGTAATTTATAATCTAGTGGGAGAAACAACTACTCATTGATAATTTCAATACAATTTGGTGCTCTGGGAAAGGCTTAAGGTATTAGGGGATTGGAGAGGAGGATGATTTAGCCAGCTTTGTCAGGAATTGGAGAAGCCCCCTGAAGGAAATTACATCTGAATTGATGGCTAGCTCTGAGAAATAAAGGTCTTTGCCCCAAATCCCGGGTAAGGCCAGATATTTCTTGGATCCTTGTCAAATTGTACGGAATTTCTTGGAAAGCTCTAGCAGTAGAGAGACTAATAAGTGTTGCTACAAGGGAATAAAAGAAAGAGACAGCATCAAGGCTTCATGCCTTGTTTCAGAACGTCCACCACACGTGCATGACTGGGTGAAGAATATGTGCACGTGAGCTGTCAGGTGAGATGTTCCTGGTTCCAGTGATGTTACATCATTAAGCGATAGGTTGAGATGGAGAAGGGCTTTTGATTTCTTCCCTAAAGTGTATTATTTGGCCCTTTTACATTTCCCAATCTATATTACCGTCCATGGTGAAGGAGGGTTATGTAGAGAGTGGAGTCAAACATTCTGGGTCAAATAACTAGCTTTTTTGAAAAGGCCCTGGTTTGTGCAAAATTATGTGAAGGAAGTCTAGGATATATTTAAATGCCCATGCTTTTAAGACCAAGCTATGACCTTAATGAGACCTTTATTTTAGTATCATATTCTGCATATATATTTAGTTTATATTCTGCATATACTATGTTATGAGAACCCAAATGTATTGGGGAATTGCTGTCGTTCATTCATTCAAAAATATTTATTAAGCACCTACTAAGTGCTGAGTACCTTAGGTTCTGGGACCTCATCAGTGAACAAAAATCTATGACCTCGTGGTCCCACTAGCTTATGTTGCAGTGGCTATAATCTTTCCTAGCATTAAATTTAAAACAAAGCTTATCCAAGAGGTTACGTTATCCAGAGATCATTGTCATTAGACTTTTAACCTATGCCACTGTCTTGGAGCATGAAAGTCAAGGTGAGCATTCACAGAATAACCCAGTATATGGTAAGATTAGCCCATTTCTTTTGATCCCCAAATAATTCAAATATTTTAATAATGACAATCAAAAGCAAAAAAAAAAAGTATAACTATGTTTCTTTGGGTAAAAATCTTGGTTTACACATTTTTTTTTCGTTATGGTTGATGAACATAGGTGCTGTATTTGGGCATCTGTTCTTCAAAGGATCCTCTGTGCTTCAGAGTATTTCTCGGCAAAGGAGCCTGTTCCCATGTGATCAACTTTGGCAACTGAGTGTTAACGCTGGAACATAATGTGCAAATAGTCTATCCTTGCTAATGTTACTGATCCTGGGAATATGTATCTTATAATAACATCTAGTTGGCACTTCTGTAAACTCATTTGCCCTCAGGACCTGTCAGGTGTTTGAAGTAGTCTGAAATTCTATATTAGGAAACTAAATAAATTATATAACTTCAAAAACTATATCGGCAATTATTTTCAAGAGATAAATTATGCTTCTGCTATTGGAAATTTCAAAATGTGGGTATCCAGAAATGTTTAATCTACAATTATAGTCCGTGCTTGTATTATAAAAGAAATGTTAACTAAACATGTTTTTAAAGACTTTTTCCTCCCATTTTTATTATTCTTACTCAAATTTAAGTTACCAAAAAAATAGTGCAATAGAGGTACTTCAGTAACTGTTTTCTTTTTTCTCCTTCTTCAGTTTATTTAAAAGAAGCTAACAAAACAGAATTCTCCACAAACACAGAACTCCTTAATGTTGCTTGCTGCTGTGGCAAGTATAATTATTCTTGTATGGTGTATGCAGAATGATAAATTTTTTTGAAGCTCTGTGATCCAAACTGGATAATTATTTGTCATATGTTGGGTTTTAATAAGAAGTGAGAGAGAACTTTTTTCCAACTTGCTCTGTAAAACCATTTTTGAAATACTGCAATGTATAAGCTAATTTTAATAAACCTGTTTTTAGCATATTCTTTTTTAACACCTTAGGAACATTTGTTTACTCAATGAACCAGAACTAGCAACCCTAAAAAAAAAAAAAAATCATTTGCATAGTGTTTTTTGTTTGTTGGTTGGTTTTGTTTATTTTACTCCTGAAGATCATCTGGTCTTGGATATTGGGTTGTCACCTCTCTGCCTCTTAACTCTATCTGCACATCAAAATCTCTGAACTCTTAACCAAACCAGTGTCCTGGTTATTCTATAAATGGCATAGGGATGGGGGAAATTTGCTTCTGAGCTATTATAATGCAAAGGCTTTGAGCATAGGATCTTTATTCAGACAGATCTGGGCTTCAGTCCCTGATCTCTCACTTACTGGGAGCCCCTGGGCAAGTTTCGTAACCCTACTAATGTTCTCATCAACCAGGTGACAATAAATAATAAATAGGGTGGCCTGAGAGGATTAGATGAGATAAAGCCAGCAAAATGTTTAGCCTCACACCTGGAATATTTTAAGCATTCTTGAGGTAAACGTTCAATTAATATTAATTACTATTAGAAAGGCCAATAATATTAAGGGTGATAATGATGAAAATGATGTTCTCTGATTACTCTTATGGAAAACAAGGATCTCATTTCTGAAGTGAAATCAGTGCACTGATGCAGTAAAAGTTTTCTGTGTTTTTAAGGATTCATGATCCCTATGGAAAGGAATGTCTTTCTGCTTTGTCTGAACAAGCCATGTTTAGGTAAAGAATTCCAGCTTGGTGACTGGCCCTAAAGACTGCCTCATTTCTCTCTCTATATTCTTCCCGCCTCCCTTCCCTACTCCTTTCTTGAAAAAACCCAATGAGATAAACTGAAGAAGAGTTATTACAATGCTATTGAAAATAATTAATAATAATAATAATAATTAATAATTAAAGGCCTAATGATTTTTAAATTGTGCTGTGATAAGTCTGCTATTTTGGGATGTGGAGTTGGACTTTACCACTTGTAAACTCAACGTTATTGGAGGTGTTAAAAATAATTTGGGCCTGGGCTAGGGAGTAACCTCTCTCACTGTTTATTCACAGTGTGCTTGCATGGTAAGAATCATTATCCACATTTGCATGATTATGACCCTAAGGCTCAGGAGGCTTACATACAGATCCTGCCAGATCATTTTACTTGTAAATCATTGTCACCTGCCTCTTAACTTTGGCATCTTAAACCTTGAAATAAAAGTACAACTGAAATTATTTACCTTCCAAAGGAGAGAAAAAGAAATGTAGACTCTGCCAGTTAGCTCAGTAAATGACTACTACGTGTGACAGCATTTGAGACATTTTCAAAAGTGAAAACTGAACAGGAATAAGATAAAAGGATTCACTGGCAACCAGCTGATTAGCTTTGCTTGTTTTTAGAATTCAACCTTTCAGCCAGATTGAACAGGTTTAGCTATCTTTTCTGAAGTCTGTTAAAATATCTAAAAATAAGAGAAAATGACATTAAATAAAACACATGTAGATTGAGCAACAGGGCATGCGCACTAAGTCAAGGTACACATATAATGCTCTTATTGGAGAGTACTCAATTTGGTAGGACCAAAATAATCTCTTGAACCACAAAGGATATGAAGAAGTAAAAAGCCCGGAGAGTATTTGGCTGTTCCTGAAGCTTTTACAAATAGTAAAATTTTATACGAACTGATTTATTTTAAAATATTTTTCTGATACCCCAAATTAACTCCATATTGTTCAAGTCCCTTAAGTTCAGTGGAACTTCATTAATTTAAACCCCACCCATCAGCATTTGTCACCATTTAGACATGGAATAAGCAGGTGTTTACCTTCACGATAATGAAGAAATCGTATTTTTTAAAACTCACAAAGGTATCAAATGTTAAAAACCTTTCCAATACTTTGAATAAAAGTGGCGAGAGTGGACATCCTTATCGTGTTCCTGATCTTAGAGGAAATGCTTTCAGCTTTTCACCACTGAGAATAACGTTAGCTGTGGGTTTGTCATATATGGAGTTTATTATGGTGAGGTATGTTCCCTCTATGCCCACTTTCTGGAGTGTTTTTTTTTTTTTTTATCACAAATGGATGCTGAATTATCAAAAGCTTTTTCTGCATCTATTTGGATGATCATATGGTTTTTATTCTTCAGTTTGCTACTGTGGTGTATCACATTGATTGATTTGCGGATATTGAAAAATCTTCGCATCGCTGCGATAAATCCCACTTGATCATAGTATATGATCCTTTTAATGCACTGTTGGAGTCAATTTGCTAGTATCTTGTTGAGGATTTTTGCTCTTATATTCATAAGTGATATTGGCCTGTAATTTTCTTTTTGTTATATCTTCGTCTGATTTTGGTATCAGGGTCATGGCCTCATAGGATGAATTCGGAAGTTTTCCTTCCTCTGTAGTTTTTTGGAATAGTTTCAGAAGGCGAGGTATTAACTCTTCTCTGAATGTTTGGTAGAATTCCCCTGAGAAGCCGTCTGGTCCTGGACTTTTGTTTGTTGGGAGCTTTTTAATTACTGATTCAATTTCAGTGCTGATAATTGGTCTGTTCACATTTCCTACTTCTTCCTGATTCAATCTGGGGAGATTGTAGCTTTCTAAGAAGCTGTCCATTCCTTCTAGGTTTTCCATTGTATTAGCAGATAGTTGCTCACAGTGGTAGCCTCTTCTGATCCTTTGTATTTCAGTGGTGTCAACTGTAACTTCTTCTTTTTTCATTTCTGGTTTTATTAGCTTGGGCCCTCTCCCTTTTTTTCTTGATAAGTCTGGCTAAAGATTTATCAATTTTGTTTATCTTTTCAGAGAAACAGCTTTTAGTTTCATTAATCCTTTCTATTTTTATTTGTCTCTATTTCATTTATTTCTGCTCTAATCTTTATGATTTCTTCTACTAACTTTGAGTTTTGTTTGTTCTTCTTTCTCTAGTTGTTTTAGGTGTAAGTTTAGGTTGTTTACTTGAGATTTTTCTTGTTTCCTGAGGTAGGCTTATATCACTATAAACTTCCCTCTGAGAACTGCTTTTGCTGTGTGCCATAGGTTTTGGATCATTGTGTTTTCATTTTCATTTGTTTCTAGGTATGTTTTGATTTCTTCTTTGATTTATTCAGAAATCCACTGGTTGTTTAGTAGCATATTGTTTAGTCTTCACATGTTTGGGATTTTTGTTTTTTTCTTGTAGTTGATTTCTCTCAGAGTGTTGTGGTTGGAAAGGATGTTGGAAAAGATGCTTGGTATTTCAATTTTCTTAAATTTACTGAGGCTTGCTTTGTGGGCCAATATGTGATCTATCCTGGAGAATGTAAAAATACATTTCAGCAGCAACATTTTTTTCATGGTAATATTATTATTTCACGTGACAGTACATGTTTGAAATTAAACTTGTCATTTTTGTAAACTACCTTCAAATCCTAATTCAACTGATTAAATATTACCAAAAACTGATAACAGGCACATAAACAAAAGTGTTGTAAGTGCGGGGAGGGTGGAGAGGAGAACACGAGATAGTGTATTTCTTCAAGTACACAAAAAATTATAATAAAAAGCTGAATGAGTTTCATTCATTCATCCAATGAATATTCAGCATTACTATACGCACATCATTAGAGCTGTGGATAAAAGGATGAGACAGACAGTCCACGTTCCCAGGAATTTTACTCTATAGTAGAGAAGGTGAGAGTTTTACATGTACAAATGATGCCTTGCCAGCATGCACCAGGGACTGAAGGGATTAGGGAAGACTTCTCAGAGGAGGTGGCATTTATCTAGGCCTGGAAGAATGAGTGGGATGTGAGAGGCAAGTATAGATGAGAAGGTTCAAGTGCCTGGGCTAGTGCAGATGAGAGCACAGGGGAGTCTATGACTGGTTAGGGATGAATATGCTTGCTTAAACCAGGTATCTAAAGCAGTCTAGGAATGCCCTGGCACGATATTCATGTGGACTACGATGATGAACAGGACAAGTGTACATGTAGCCAAGAGGAGTGTCTGCTACCAAATGAAGTGTATTCTGCCCAATAGGTCAAAATGTTCTTTAAGACTTCTATGGTCAGAGGGGGCATATGGTACCAGTGCATGCCGTGAGGAGTACACCATAAATCAGAGGTACCATGTAAATTGATACCCAAGAATACAATGAGTTATCAACAGTGATACACCACATTATCAACAGTGACACTCTGCAGCCTGGGGCAAAAAGAAAAATGTGAGTCCCTATGACAAAATATCCTCCTACATTTTGAACCATGAAAAGAAAGTTAATAAAAATTCTGTAATGAAAAAACTTGACCAAATATGTGGGGAAAAAAATGACTAATATATAAAGGCCTGTATTGCCCTCACTCTTCACATGCACTGGTCAGCCCTCATAAACTTGCCCTGACGGGGACCTGATGAAAGCAGGCTGATTTGAGGCAGACTGTTTCCACTGTATAATATATAATTCAAGATTGTAAAATAAATAGCCACTGCTTATTTTTATTTATAATTTTGACAGTTTATTCATCATGGGCTTTTTGCATTTATTTTGATTTTAAAAATCACATTGCATGTTATTTATCTTGAATCTTATGTCTCATTGGCCTCCTTAAATTTTGGCAAGTGAGAGCCTCACTCTCACTCTAATCCCAGTGCTGATATCGACAAAAGGCAGGGAAGGGACTAAACTCAGCAGGCCCTACATGCAATTTTCCATAAACAAACAACCACAAACAAAATCTTCACTATGACTTAATGAATTTTATATTTCATTATTCCTGCTAACATTCTAGAGATTTAATATAAAGTTCTTAGGATTAAATTTAAATGTGAACTCCATTCCTGGCTTATGAAAGGACTTTGAGCAAATCACCTGCATATACTTAGCCTCAGTTTCTTAGTCTGTAAATATGATAGAATAATACCCACTCCACCACAGACTGGTGGTAAGCTTGATTGAAATACTGTTCATGAAAGCCTCTGGCCAGGGCCAGCTTTATGGGCATTTGACCTGTGTAGCACATGGGCCCTATGCTGAGAATGGTGCCCAGTATTTTCATTTGGCACTGAACTGCACTTTATATATGTATATATATAAACATTCACATTATCTATCTATCTATCTATCTATCTATCTATCTATCTATCTATCTATCTATCTACCTATCTATCTATCTATAGTTGGTCCTGGTCACTGCAGAATAAGCATTCAGAAAGCATTGGTGGGCCTGGCTATATTGTACTTAATTTGTGGGCACACACATGTTTACTGAGCATTTGTCTTGTGCTCAGACATGAGGATATGGGAGTTTAAAGAAAACACTGCATTAGTTACGGCCCTTGCTTCCTGTTTAGGGGAACCAGAATGAAATGGAAGGAGAGAATAGAGACATTTGGGAAGTTCTAACTGATAGTGACTATAAATGCAATAGCATTTTGGAGAAGACAAAGTTCCTTTCCTCTTTTTGAATTGTCCATCAACACTGGGAGACATACCCAGTCCAGGAAGGAGCTCCCCAGTCCTCAGAGCTCTATTACCGTCCATTAAGAGTGGGGGTCTTCCCTGCCCGTGCCAGAGTGATCCGCTGTAAGGCAGGCACCCTCTTCAGCACTTTCACTCCCTGTGGGTCAAATTCAGCCAAGGATGGCCTTCTATAACTCTCAGATCATCATGCCCCGTCCTTATGGGGATCCATTAGTCAGCACCTTCTAGGGGTTTTGAGTCTCTGAGGGATCACATTTCACCAGATTCTTGTCCCCTCCTCCCAAACCATTTTCCAAGCAACAGGGTTGCTTTCACTTTTTCAACACCTGAAACATGAAAAGTCCATTTCTTTAATCTTATCAAGCAATAAAATTGAATGGAATCTAGACACAAAGTCTGGCTTATGATTTCATCAGTTTGATTCCTCATTCCTCTAGTAACTTTTCTTTTTCAAGGTCGTACAAGAGCTGGTAACCTCCTGGGCCAAAAAGGCCAAAAGTTTAAGATCACAAAATCTTGCCAACTCCTGGAAGGGAAGAGAAATATATTTATGCAATCTCTAGCAGCACATCTGTCCACTATGAGTTAACAATGCAATTTTATTTCCCAAAGGATCACCCAGTGACATCCCGAATAAGTCACCCTTCCCCATAGATGAGGCAGAAGGTATTAATTACAGTATAAAGAGTTGTCATGTGGCAGGTTTAAAAAAATATTATTGAGATATAATTGACACATGGTGTTGTATTAGGTTTTGGTATACAGCGTAGACTTGATGTGTCTATATATTGCATAACGATCACCGCTATACTTTTAATTAACATCTGTCATCTCACATAGGTACAGAAACTTTTTTCTTGTAATGAGAACTTTTAAAATCTGCTCTCTTAGTAACTTTTAAAAATAGAATACAGTATTGTTAACTACAGTCACCTTGCTGCACATTATATCCCCAGACTTAGCTTATAATTGGAAGTTTGTACCTTTTGGCCACGTTCAACCATTTCTTATTTTCTGATTTTTTTTGTGTCTTTAGAATTGGTCTTTAGCTTCCTGTAGAAAGGTTCAAGCTGCAATCTAACCCTTTTCCCGCTGGGTCACTGTCTGTGTGAGATGCTCTGAGTGACCTAAATAGTCCACCTTGAAGAGATGGCCAGCCTGTCTGTGACCAGGAGATACAGGGGTACTCATTCTCTTCTTGTTCTAGATGCTGCCTCACCTACTTTTGCTTAAAGCAATCCGTGCTGGACAGCCCTGTGGTGTACCCATTTCATCTCTGAAAAGATTTCTGTGAATATTCCCTAACTCTTCAAGTTAAGAACAGGTAGAGAGGAATTTGGACCCAGTCAGCATCATGTTGGGCCCTCACAGGGACTCCCATTCTTTACCTTTTCCCTCTTTACCTGCCCCCTCATAGCATTCTGCCTTCAAGTACCCTCTCCCCTCCCTGTTCTCTGGGATCAGTTCCTCTTTCCAAATCAAGGCCCAGGGCAGTCTACAGATTTAATGTAATCACTATAAAAATACCAAGGACATGTTTCAAAGAACTAGAGCAAATCATTTTAAAATTTGTATGGAAGCACAAAGGACCCTGAATAGCCAAGGCAATCTTGAGAAAGAAGAACAGAGCTTGCGGAGTCACATTCCCTGATTTAGGGCTATGTACAGTAATCAAAACAGTATGGTATTGGCACCAAAAGAGACACATTGACCCATGGAACAGAATAGACAGCCCAGAAATAAACACATGCACATATGGTCAATTAATCTATGACAGAGGAGGCAAGAATATGCAGTCGAGAAAAGACAGTCTCTTCAATAAGTGGTGCTGGGAAAACTGGACAGCTCCATGTAAAAGAATGAAGTTGGAACATTCTGTAACACCATATACAAAAATAAACTCAGAATGAATTAAAGACCTAAATGTAAGATGGGAAACCATAAAATTCCTAAAAGAAAACGTAGTGGAAAATTCTTTGATATAAATTGTAGCAATGTTTTTTGGATCTGTTTCCTAAAGCAAAGGAAATAAAAGCAAAAATAAACAAATGGGACCTAATTAAACTTAAAAGATTTTGCACAGTAAAAGAAACCATAGAAAAAAACAAAAAGACAACCTACTGAATATGAGAAAATACTTGTAAATGATATGGCCAATAAAGGGTTACTATCCAAAATATATAAACTGCTCATACAACTTAGCATCAAGAAAACAAAAAATCTAATTTAAAAATGGGCAGAAGGCCTGAAGAGACAATTTTCCAAGGAGGATGTCCAGATGGCTAACAGGCACATGAAAAGATGCTCAACATCATTAATCATCAGAGAAATGCAAATCAAAATCACTGTGAGATATCACCTCACACCTGTTAGAATGACTATTATCAAAAAAAACACAAATAACAAATGTTGATGAGGATGTGGAGAAAAGGGAACCCTCGTACACTGTTGATGGGGTGTAGATTGGTCCAGCCACTGTAGAAAACAGTACAGAGGTTCTCAAAAAATCAGGAAAACAACTGCCATCTGATCCAGTAGTTCTACTCCTGGGTATATATCCAAAGAAAATGAGGACACTAATTTGAAAAGGTACATGAACCCCAATGTTCATAACCATATTTATGGTTGTCAAGATATGGAAGCAAATTAAGTGTCCATCAACAAATGAGTGGATAAAGAAAATATGGTATACACATATATGTGGTATACATATATACACAATGGAATACTACTCAGCCATAAAAAGAATGAAATTTTGCCATTTGCAGGAATCTAAGGGTAAGACAAGTAGACTCACAGATGTGGAGAACAGTGGAGAGAAGGTGAGGGACAGGCAGGACATGGAGGGGGATTGGAGGAGCAGACTGCTGTGTATGGAATTAAGAAGCTACATGGATGTATTGTGCAGTACAGGGAATACAGACAACACTTTGTGGTACCTATAGGTGAAATGTAACTTTTAAATGCTGTATATCATTGTGTTGTACACCTGGAATTCATATAGTATTGTACATCAGTTATACCTCAATTTTTTAAAAAGACCAAAAAAAAAAAAAAAAACCCCATGTATACACATAATTAAAAAAAGAAAACCAAAACCTCTCAGTCTCCTCAGGTCCTTCTGGCGTCTGACAAGTTTAGCAGCCTTAGCCATCGAATGCCTATGTCTTTTCACAAATAGGATGGGCCTTGTCTTGGGGTTGGTGCACTTCCTTCCAATCCCCTCCCTAGACAAGGTGGAGAAATATGAAGGGCTTTCACTATTTCCCTATTAAGCATCTAACCAAGCAAGAATGTCTTGCTAAGAATTCTTGAGCTCTACTGGATGGGAATGACAAAAGGTTTTGAGCAGGCCAGTGACATGATAATCTATATCATTTAGGAAGATAATTCTATAGGGATGTGAGCAGTAAACTGGAAAGCTTAGAAGTGGAAGAAGAAATGACAGGAGCTGGAATTGAGAGGTGTAACATAAAGGCTGTGATAGACTTATGGCATTTTGGTGAAAGAATCAACACGATTTTGTGATCTGTTGAATTTGGGGGTGTGAAAGAGGAAAGCGAGCAGACTGATAGTTGCAAACTGATGACCAGGCAGTTCTTGGTGTGATTGAGATACGAATTGAAAGACGAGGTGAAGGTTTGGTGAGGTAGTAACATAATGACCTTGGTTTCCAAAAATGAGATGTTGAGGACTCTGGGAACATCTTTGTAGGGAACTCAGCAAGCAACTGGGATTGTAAACCTGGAGATCAAGAAAAAAGCCAGGTCAAAAACAAGAGGAGGCTTGAGCAGGAGAAAGACATAATGGAATAGCAGCCTCAAGAAGAATCATCCAATAAAGAAGCTGTGGTATATCTATACAAGGAATAGTACTCAGCCATAAATGAGAATAAAATAATACCACTGGAACCAACATGGATGGACCTGGAGATCATCATTCTAAGTGAAGTAAGCCAGAGAGAGAAAGGAAAAGATACCATATGATATCACTTATGTGGAACCTCAAATATGACACAAATGAATTTATTTACAAAACAGAAACAGACTCACAGACATAGAAAACAAGCTTATGGTTACCAGCAGGGGGAAGAGGGTGGGAAGGGATAAATTGGGAGTTCAAGATTTGCAGATACTAACTACTATGTATAAAACAGATAATCACAAGTTTATACTGTACAGCACAGAGAACTATATTCAATATCTTGTAGTAACTTGTGAAAAATATGAAAACAAATATATGTATGTTCATGTATGATTGAAACATTATACTGCACACCAGAAATTGACACAACATTGTAAACTAACTATAACTCAGTGAAAAAAGAAAAATAAAAATAAAAAGAAGAATCATCCAAGAGTACTAAAGACGAACTAAAGTGCCCAGGTGCTCGGGTCATGAGGAGCTGGGAGGATCTACAGCATCTTGATGTGCAGTAATGCGGTGAAAGTGGAAATGGAGCGATAAGGGGTAAAGCTTAGATCCGCTTCAAAAGAAAAAAATTGCCGGATTTGACATCATGACAGCAAGAAAGAGGTGAGGGGGGAGCTGACTTTAGGGAGAGAAGGTAGGTTCTACTGTACATTCATTGGGTTTCGGGTTGTCTATAGAACATCTAAATTAAGATGTCTTGCTAGTGGTCACAATATCTAAAGCACATACAAGGGTTGAAAATAAAGATTTTGCAAATAGGTGGAGCCTCCACAAGTGAATGGCATTTCACTACAAATATAGACAGCACACTTAGCCATCAAAGGTGCTATGAAATCCTTGAAAAGAGATGAAAATTTGTGTGTGTTACAATAAAAAAAATGTAACTCTCACTCCAAATTGATTGTGCAGGAAAAAAATCTAATAAATTAATTCAGTCCATTACTGATTAATTTTTCTCCCTTGAATGCTCACATGCTAGTAAGTGGGAAAGCCAGCTAATGAAACATTCAGTCTGGGTTAAACTTAGCCCAACTGTGTAATGTAAAAAGCACCTTCCAGAAACTTTCTGAATCCCTTGGAATAAGAAGTTGAGGCTTTCAGTGAGTGGCCGTCTCCTCCTGCTTCTCTCATGAAGGTGGTATGCAGGGGATGAGGAAAAGGGACCTACCTCATGTGGGTCCTTGGACTGTTCTGGCACGTATCCACTGCTGTCAGGGGGCATGTCCCCTGGCCTGACTGCAATGTGTTCGGCTGGCTTTGGATGCTGAATTCCGAGGCAGGTGACCTCACCATCCTATCTGATGGCCCAGGCATGATCTCAGGGAGCAGCAACTATCCTTTCTTGCTGACGTGACTTCTCATATCTTATTGTCTTCTATCCCCTCCTCCCTGACCTGGCCTCTGACCCAGTGGTCCCTCACAGCCTCCACAGTGTTATCTCACTCTGCTGCAACAGGCCACATGACAGGGCGACTAGCTCTCAACTCAGCTACAAAGAAACTGATGCCTACAGGGAAATGAAGCTTTCTGGATGGGGGTAGCTGACTATCAAGACAGAGAAGACAGGGGCAGGGTTGTGCACTCGTGAAGCAAAAGGAGAAAAGTGAAATTTAAAATTAATACTCCCCCCACCAATATATGCTTATGTCATTTTCCTAGGTTGAAGGTCTTTAGTTAATCAGACCCTCAGAGTGATCTCTCCTGCCCTCAAGTGTTAAGAACCTCTATAGAGATAAAGGTGGAAAAGTTTGGGTAAAGCCTTGAAGGGAGCAACCACTGGAGAAGAAAGAGGGCCCAGCCATGGAGCAGAAGGAAAGACCAGGGATGGGACGAGAACAAAGCAAGTGCATTGTGAGGAAAACCAAATGAACAGAGGAAGGGAACGAGTTGGGGACAGTGACCTGTGGTGGCTTGTGCTACTAGGACGAAACTAAGAAAAAGTCAGAGGTTTCTATCTGTTCTCTAGAAAATATGGGAAGTTTTCCACCCTTTTGCAGACAGGACCTCTTGGAGTAAAGCTCCCAAGAGTCAGCTCTTTGTAGATGACAAAGCATATGCACAATATACACTTGTTACACTGGTTTAACTCAAATAGAGACCTGGCAGGAGAAGCAGGGTTAACGGTGATGGTGGGTGATGGTGGGACAGAATGGTGAGGATGATTTGAGATTTGGATGCACTGAGGTGTTTTGTAAATGCTTGGCTGAGAAGCCTAAGAAGGGACCTCTGGTCAGTCAGGGTCACTGGGTATATACGTTTCAGACAGGCTTGTTGTCTGATTTAACTGGTTGAAATGGAGCTTCTCTTCATAATCATACTATGTTGAATAATACACATGGCAGCCCTCAGGGAGTCTAGAACAGAAGACTTCGGGGAGTAAGAACGTGTCAATGTTGATCCAGCCTTGTCCGAGGGCAGCGTCTGGCCTCCCCCGGGGCATTCTCCCTGTGTGTGCTCCATCATCTTAGAATTACCTTTTCCTTTCCTCTGTTCCGCTCTGCAGTGCAGGGCAGAGAACTGGAGCCCGGTTTTCCGGAATCCTTTTCTTCTTATGGCTCCACATCAAATTCGGAAGATGGGAGGAAAGAGAAGCTCTTTCTCTCCAGCAGCAGTTCTAATTGACAGATGACAGACATATGGTGTGCAGTGCTTTCCACATGCTTTCCTGAGAATCACGTGCCTTGAGCTATAGCTTTCCTGGCCTTTGACTCCCTAACTCTTCCAGGGGTTGTCTGGGTGTCTAATTTCCTGCAGAAAAACCCTTCCAGATGGAAACCCAGGGGAGTTCTGTTTCCCTGATGGAACTCAGAATGAGGCATTGGAGCAATGACAAAAATATCAACTTCCTTTTGCTTTAATTATTACCCTCTTATATTTATTATTAGTTGAATTGAATTATTCAACTAATTATTATTATTTCCCATAATAATTTCAATGATCATTGTTTAATAATTGATCATTTTAATTATTATTATTTCCCAGAGACATTAATGCCAAAAAATTATTGTCTTCACCTAAAAGCAGACTTTGAGATGAGCACTTGGGAAGTAACTATTTATTTGGGAACAAGTTCTAGGATATACCAGTGAGGAATTGGGAAAATGAGGCAGAGAAGCTCCAGAAGAGCATGTTAGTGAGAGAATTACTGCTGTAGACAACCAATGAGCTTAATTCCTCTTGGGTCCACTGAGGAACCGTGTGGAATACCCCTCAGAAGCGTCCCACCAAGGCTTGTGTCAAGATGGCATTTTTGTCCACAGACATCTGTCCCTCATCAGCTGAGGGTTAAACACCTTGTATTTTGGGGTTGTCCTGATCACATGTAGAGATATGTGATGCTGGAGAAAGCCTTCAGGCAGAGAAGCAGAGAGATGGAGTCATGTGACGGGGGGATGGTAGCATTTCTAAATCTGTGAGACTGACGTCCAGGTGGTGGTGGTGGTTTTGGCACATGGCTTCCCTGCAATTCTGCCAGCCTCTCGCTTCTGCTTCACTGCAGTGACAGGAGTAGAAGTCAGAGTGCAGAAGGATAAGAGAGGTGGAGAAAGGAGTGGGTATAGCAAGACGTCCTAGGAGTCTGAAGGCAAGCAGTGGAAATGGCTAGACTTTAGTAGGGTCCTCAGAGAAAATCCACACACCACATCTGTGTTTATTCCCTTCCTCCTTCCTTCCTGCCCTTCTTCTCATCTTCTCTCCCTCTTCCTCCTCCTCCTGTTCTTATAATTAGTTTTAATTGAATTCATCTTTCTGATAATGCCTACCTCAAAGTTTAAGAAACCAACTCAGTTATTTTTAAAGGTTTCAGCCTTAGAGTTCCCACAAAATAAAATAATATTCCTTCTTCTAAATGACCTCTCTCCAGACTGCTTTCCCCCCTTCTCGGCTGAGCAAAAGCAATCACCTGCCTTTAGCAAATACACACAGAATTGCCCAACAAGTGTAGGTTGCCATGGAAACCAAACCAAGAGAGAATAGAGAGAGAAGGCTGAATATTAAGGAGTTGTTTGGCCTCAGTGACATTTTCCTAAAAAAAAAAATTCTTTTGTCTTTGAAGATGTGAACCCCAGTTCCCTTTCAGAGATATACCAGGTGACTCCTAACGACACCCCTAACCCTTAGTTTCTGTGCAGGTTAGTACTTTTTTACCAATCTTTCCTCTACTTCTTTTTCCCCTTTTTCAGGAGCTTATGAAAAAGCAATTGCAAATGACCTCTGGTGGCAGCATGTGCTGGTGGAAGTGATGTGGTAGACAGGACAAGGGATTTAAAGTCAGACAGACCTGGGTGTGCATTTCAGCTTTTTGGTGATATTTTCCCATCAGCATTTTGACATTGGAGACGCTACTTAAGTGTATCTTGACAATTTATTCTGTCAGTTGAAATGCTCTCATTTTGTTTTGAAAAGAAGAAGAGCACTTCAAGGACCTGTGCATTTTCCCCTACACATCTTATTGCTCATATTCCAATCTGAGACAGATTTCCTGTTAAAAAGCATCATTTGCTTAGTGCTATAGTTAAAATATTCTGACCTAAGAAATTCAGAGTGACAAGAATTCCCACCTATTTCTCCATATCTCAGATACTTCTCAGGAAATTCATCTTCACTGCAAGGACCAAGGAACATTATTATCAATGGTAATATTATTATATCAATTAGCCAAATATTGTTTCTTGAAGTTTCAAGGAGGCGGTTTTTACTGGAACGTAGGGAAGCATCAGGGGGTGAGGCTCGGATAAGAAACTGTCTGAGTTCAGACCACGGAGCTTGTTAGCTGGGTGAACTTGGGCAGGTAGTTACACTTTGTGCATCTCGATTTCTTTACTAAGCCGTAGAACGTCTCAATTGGACTCTTGCGGGGTTTCTTTCTTCCTACTACAAGCTAACATTCATATAGCATATAGTATGTGTCAAGAAGTGTTCTCATACTTCGCATAGGAACTCATGGAATCCTCCCCACAGCCCTGTGCACTGGTACTTGGTGTCTCCCTGCAGAGGAGACTGAAGGACCCGAGGTGAACGCCTTGCCCAGGATCACACAACTAATTAAGTGGCAAATCCAGGATCTAATGCAGGAAGTCTGGCTCCAGACTGTTATCATCGCTAGAGAATATTTATTAAGTACTTACTAATATCCTAGATATGGTATTAAGCACTAGACAAACTCTGATTTGTTCCTCTTTGTTCCTTTACCTATACTAACTCTATAATATAGGTACTATTACCTAGGTGCAGAGAAGGAAACAGGTTCAGAATCTGAGCTCAAGGAACTTGCCTGCAGTCCTACAGTTCAGAGGCAGAAAATATTTCTTTTGCTTATGGTATTTTCTTTTACTGGTCACCCTCTCCTTTGCCTGGTAAAATTCTCTTCATTCTTCAAGTCTCAATTTAAACATTGTTTCTTTCAGAAGTCTTGCTGAAACCCCACACTAGGCAAATTTGGACTAAAATGGACAGAGATAGCCCAAAAAATTTTTGGATCCCCCAATTTTTATAAGTAGGGAGAAAGCAGACTGAGAAAGCTACTTAGTTGCAAATGTGCAATTTCATACGGACAATGATGGACATCTCAGATGGTGGAGGCGAGCTTCAGGAGTGGAACCAAAAGACATAACAATGGACAAGGTAACCACTTCCTGGGAGCAGAGTTTCATTCTTACCAAGGATCATTCCTTTTCCTCTTAGTGGGGTATCTGACAACGTATACTCAGCTGGACTTCAGAATTGCTATGAAAAAGTGACTGCTGTATTGTCCTGATTCCTCCATTTTTGAATAAGAGTCTCTGTTATCGTTCTTTTGTCCCTGTTTTTTCATTGCACATTAAGTGCGTCAAGAGCAGTTATCTTCTCATAAGTTTGCAGGTCTCTGAACAAAGAAGGTGTGCACCCAAGATGCCACACTCCAGGATTCCATCCACATTTAAACAGGATGCAAATTGCAAGGTATTAGACCTTGAGACTGACACCCTCTTGGATCAGACTTTGGGAATAGCCATAGGGAGGCCAGTGTATTTTGCACTGGGAATGGACTGTGGTAGGTGAGACAAAATAGCCACAATATTTAGCAGTTCCTTCTGTCAAGAGGTGGAATCTATTCTCCACTCTCTAATATGGACTTACCAATGGGACTTGTTTGGCCAATGGGGCACTAGAAAACATAATAGAGGCGGAGGCTTGAAAAGTTCTTGTGCATTGGGGTTTGCTCCTTTTTGTTCTGGGAATCCTCCATGTGAAAAAGCCTGCATTCCTGAAGGTTGAAGTTTGATGTTAAGAAAGTCCTCATCCAGCTCTGATAGTCCAGAGAATCGTGATATAAATGAGATGGTTGTTGTTTTGAACCATTAAGTTTTGAGGTGGTTTGCTACACAGCAAATGCTCAGTGATGTTGTTTGGATTTGCACAGCTAGGCAACAGGTAGAGAGGAGGGAGTTCCATTTCTATCTTTAATAACATAGTATTAAGTGAGTAGTTGTTCTTAAGACAATGCAGGGAAATCCACGTGCTATAGCAGCTTTTCTCTCCATTCTCTGGATTTAACTAATGCACACACACACACAAATAACTATACAAATCCAGAATGAACAAAGATCTCTAGCTGCAATAATCAGGCCTTCCAGTGAGGATTATGCTGTGAGATGATGCATTTAGAAGAAAGCTAAGATACTGAACCAACTGATGATTACACCGTTGGGATAGTCAGGAGACAAACTTAGAGCTCTGAATGAAGAATCAGAGGCAATTGCATTCATTCATTCAGTATTTTACTAGATGTCTACCATGTGACATATCTGGGTAAAGGAAAACAATATGTAATTCATTAGGGTATTGTAATTGCAGTTTAAAAATTTGCATTCTAAGGTATTTGGTATATTTGAAAGCTCTAATAAAGGGCTCAATAGTCAGGAAAGAATTCAATAAGATCAAAATAAAGTATTATCTGGGCAGTAACTTCACAGTAAATTTGGTTTAATAAAAATTTCACATGAATCCTTTTTTTAATTGACACTCAGACACTGAACTCTTTGGAAGACTGATGTCAAGGAAATAAATGTTATGCCCTGCTACTTTTAAATGCACTTGCAATATTGTGCCTTCTATAAAGGAAATACTTTTATCGAATTTTTGCAATTTATTATTTTTTCCTGCTTTTGAGGTTGAGGAGGCATTACAGTTGTTCACAAGCTTTTTTATTTTCCCTTCAGATATAGAACTCTTTCTTTATTCCTATTGAAAGTTTTTTAAGAATTAGGTAAAAATTAATAAATTAAATTATTCTTAAAGTTTCTTGACATTTAGAGTCTGATTCATTTAAATCACTTTTAAAAGTAAACTTTTTTAGAACAAAATAAAGATTTACAGAGAAATTGTGAAGATGATAGGGAATTCTCTTATACCCCACACTCAACTTCTCCTATTATTAACATCTTACGTTAGTATCGTACAATGTTATTATTAATGAAGCAATGTTAGTATATTACTATAAACTAAAATCCATTTTTGATTTAGATTTACTTAGCTTTTGCTTACTGTTTTTTTGTTTGTTTGTTTGTTCTAAGTTCCCATCCAGAATGCCGTATTATATTTTGTCATCGAGTTTCCTTAGGCTTCTCTTGGTTGTGGCTGTTTCTCAGCCTTTCCTTGCTTTTGATGACCTGAGAAGTTTCGAGGAGTAACGTATTTTGTAGAATGTCCCTCAGGTGGGATATGTCTGATGTTTTTCTCATGATTAGACTGCGATCATGCATTGTCAAAGGAAAAATGCAGAGGTAAAGAACCATTTGCATCACACTATATCAATAGTACACACTATCAGCATGATTTATCACTGTTGATGTTGACCTTGGTCAGCTGGCTGAGGTGGTGTTTGCCAGGTTTCTTCCTGGTCAAGTTAGTCCTCTTTGCAGCTTTTCCATAATGTATCCTTTGGAAAGAAGCCATTATGTGTATCCCACATATGAAAGTGAGAAGTTACGCTCCACTAGCCTGAGGGTGGAGAATCTACATAAATTATTTGAAATTCTTCTACATAGGATATTTGTCTATTCTCCCCCTATTAATTAATTAATATTAGGATGGATTCATGGATATTTATTTTATACTTTGGGTTATAATTCATCATTACTGCTCATTTGTTGTGTTGCTTAAATTGTTCTAGCTTTGTCCAGGGGAGCTCTTTCATTTGACACCTATGTCCCTTTGACATATCAGCATCATCGTGGGGTCTTCTGCTTGTTCAAAGTTTCAAAGAAACAAGCTCTCTATAAATCTCATTTTAACTTGGCACGTTCTTTTTCTATTCCTGTTTCTGTTTCTGTCATGTCTCTGCTTCTCTTTCTTTCTCTCTCTCTTCTCTTTTTCTTTCTGTTCCTTTTATTCGTTATGATGTGAAAGTAAGAAGGGGTATGTGATCTCAAATTTTGCTGTTGAAGCTAAGTTAATTCTCCTTGAAGCTTAGCCGGTGCTTCCCAGATACTATTCTGCAAAAGAAAAATCTGGAGAGTTTGTTAAAATTGCAGACTCTACCTCTGCTGTGAACTGCAATTATGTCCTCCACAAATTCATATGTTGAAGTCTTCACTCCTACTGTGACTGTATTCAGAAATAAAGCTTTTAGGAGGTAATTAAGGGTAAATGCAGTCAAAAGGGTGAGTTCCTAATCTGATAGGACTGGTAATTTTATAAGAAAAGGAAGAGAGGGAGATCTCTCTCTTTCTCTCTCTCTCTCTCCACAGATGCCTCAGGAAAGGCCGTGTGAGGACACAGTGAGTAGGCAGCCATCTGCAAGTGGGGAAGAGAGCTCTCACCAGAAATCAAACTGGCCAGCACTTTGATCCTGGACTTCTCAGCTTCCAGCACTATGAGAAAATAGATTTCTGTTTTTAAAGCCACCTGGTATACGGTATTTTATTATGGGAGTCTGAGCTAACGCATCCTCTCCCTCCCCCCACTACAGCCAACATTTTGATTTTTTAGGCGATGGAAGGGGCACATAAGGACTCTGCACATTAACAAGCACCTCAGGAGATGCTGACAGAGTTTCTTTAAGGCTTTGCCTTGAAAAACAGTGTCTCTAACAGTGGAGGAAGGGCATTTGTTACACTCTTTCCTGAGGGCAGGTAGCTGTTCTGATACCCACGTTTTCTTTTTCTTTTCTGGTGGCTTATAGTAATCAAACACAATATAACTTACCTACTGTTTGTCATAAAAGGGGTGTAGATTTCAGGAATTTACAACACAAAATCTACTTTATCATAGGACAAACACTAATGTATTCCAGATTTCTGCTCAGAGTTAGATTTAACATTTTTGTATTGAATATATATGAAGTTGTTACTGAACCAAACTTGGATCTGCTTGCCCCACATGCAGCAAAGCCAATCTACTGACATCAGGCTGTGATGGAGGAAAGCGCAGCACTTATTCTAGGCACCAAGCAAGGAGTCCAGGTCGCCAGTGCTTTGAAGGTCCAAACTCCCTGAAGGCTTTTGGGGAAAGATTTTTAAAGACGAGGTGAGGGAGGAGGGTTGTGGGGGGCGTGACCAGCCCGTAGGCATTCTTCTGATTGGTTTGAGGTGAGGTAATTGGGAGTCAGCATCATCAACCTTCTGGTTCCAGCCGGTTTGGGGTCTACCTGAGTGTGGGCAGCATACAGTTAAATTCTTCCATCTGGTTGGGGTTTCAGTACGTGCAAAACAGCTCAAAAGATATGGCTCAGAATATTATCTACAGCCCTTGAGCAGGAACTAAAAGTCCTTGACTTTGTTTAATGGCTAAACTATTATTATTTTGTCTTGTTTGGCTATTTTCCTTTCTTTCCACAGTTTCTCATTTCTCTGATTAAATTTACCCTTTGGAACTCAGGGAAGGCCTAGAAAGCTAAAGTTTTTCTACAGACAAGAAGCAAGCAGAGGACATGAGTGGGGAAGTCTGTTCTGGGAAGACCCCATAGGGTCCTGCTCTGTTACAAATTCTGTTTTTTTCCTGGAGAGTATGGAGTGTTGAAGACCAAAAGCCATAGCATTTTAGGGCTAAAAAGGGGCTGAGAAATTGTTAGTTCCAGTCCTTTTTTCCCTTCATGTACAGAAAGAAAAAAAAAAAAAACAACCTAGGAGTTGTAGAGAATTGGATTGTCCAAGTTCACATGATTATTGTTGGAGGAGTTAGGTCTAAAGCTTGTTTTCCCAGTGGGAGATTGTTCCATTAAGACAGTCACAATTTAATACAATTGGTTTAAGTAGATTATAGTGAAATAGATGATTTTGGATTACTCTTTCTGTTTTCATATTTTTATATCAAGGTATAATTAATTGCACTTGGGTTTCAGGATTATAGCTTTTGTTTGTTATAAAAATAGATGCTATAAAATATCATGTTTCCCACTTGAAGTTCTGTTGTGTAAGTTACATTTAAATTAACTATTAAAAATATTAAAATTGACACAGCTTTTGGCTTAGACAAGCTTAATCTGAGTACAGTCAGCAAAGGTGGCTTCTAGTTTGATACAGGCAAATAAATGTAGAAGGATCCAGACTTGGAAAGTGAAGGGGGGTGCGCAGAAATCTCGAGATAGGCATGCTCCTGGGGGAAGCCCTGGTTTATTTAAAATTGGTCAATATTAACGATGATACATTGTGAGACACAATTCATATCCTATTTGGGGATGCTTCATAAAATGCAACCAACTGGAAGAAGAAACACCACCTTGGTTCAACATTACACAGAACTCAAGGCGACACTGATTCCAGATGAGCCTGGAGCTGTGAGGTGCATTTTCTGGTTGTTTAAAGATCTCTGAACTAGTTTTGAGTCTTAGCTTTCCCTACACTAGTTTTGTGATCTTGAGGAAGACACTTAACTTCTCTTGTCTTCAGTTTTCTCATCTGTAAATTGAGGGGGTTGGTTTTAACATCATTAATAACCCTTCCAGTTTAAAGATACCACAAATATGGATTTGTCATATCTGGACCATCTCTAACAAATAGTGCCAAGAGTGAATTAATTTATCCTTTACAAATTTTATTTCCATTCTGGAACTTTGACTTGGCTTTTGGAATTCTTAGTTGTTAGAACTAATAAGGAGTTTCAGGCCATTCCCATTTCTGTTATTTTATGATCTACTGGAGACCATGTCACAAATGAAGTGCTCAGCACTGCAGGGCTGGCTGGTGTCTTTAAGCTGGAAAAGAGACAGCATCTCAACAGATGGAACCTCATGTCACAGCCATGTACCAGAGCTGGTGTGTGTGTGTGTGTGCGTGCACGTGTGTGTGTGCACACATGTGTGTGTAAAGAGGGATCTCTGACTAGTGTTTGGAAGTTGATTCTTTATATATTTATTTTTATAGATCTACACCTGTATCTATCTTTCCTTCTCTCTTTCTCTCTATACATTTCTATATATTTTATAAATTTCTATATATCTATATTTATACCCATATAGGGAGCTCTAGATATAAAGACATAAAGTCATATGGACATAGATACAGATATATGGAAATATATTTTAGGTGTTTAAATATGGCTATAGATAATTATAGCATTATTAACATATTTGATAAAATATATTGAATATAAACATATATTTCTCCTCCTGGGATATATAAATGAATAGGTAAACATCTCTCTCTCTCCCTCTCTCTTTTTCCCTCTCTTCCTCTCTCTTTCCCTCTCTCTCTCTCTCTTTCTCTATATATATATAGATCTATGCTTCATAAAATGCAACCAACTAGCAGAAGAAAGACCACCTTGGTTGAATGTTTCGTGGAACTAAAGGTGACACTAATTCTATATAATATAATATTAAAATAATATAATACAATTATATCCATATATCACATAGATATAGATGGATATTATTACATCCATATATATCATATGTATGAATACCTATCTACATATCTATCTGTCTGTCTATATCCCAGGAGGAAAAAAATGTAGATGAGACTGATGGGAATGCTTCTCCCCAGGATGTATCCCACTAGGGCAGGTGGGCAGAAACCTTCTGTCCCTTCATGTTGTGGTGACATGATTAACTCACAGATGTGCCTGGCCTTTCCCTCCCTCTTGCCTGCCTATCCTGCTCTCCGGGGAGGTTCTTGCCTTGCTAAGCTGGTTGTTTTGGCCTTTGCCATAAAGAATCCAGAAGACATAGGACAGGAGAAGGGGGATGAGATGGGACTGAGCTGAGGAAGGAGTTTTCCAGGGAGGGTGGGTAGAAGCAGAGCAGAAAAGTCAGAGAAGCTGCTGGGAGAAGAGGGGTTGTGCAAAGAAACAGTACCCCCTTCCCATGATTTGAGAAATCAATGTCTTCAAAACTCTGTGTTGCTTCTGAACTCTGCTTTGGAGGGCAACGCTGCTTGGTGACTGAACCACACAATCCATGGCTCAGTAAATGTTGCAATAGTTGCAAATCTTTGCAAGGAGAACCAAAGGGCCTGCTGGGAAAAGCACTGAGGAAACCTTTGGAAGTGCCCGTTTTGCTCTCGGAAGTCAGCTTTAAGGGTCTGATATGCTGTTGAAAAGACTGGGGGTGGTACTCCAGGGGCACAGGTCAGAAACCCCACGAGAACAGGGCATGCCTCTATTTTGACTGCTGCTGCATATCCAGCGCCTGCTCTAGAGAGGGCTTTTTGGAGTGAATGAATGAGGAGTAAGTAGAAGAGTCTGTGAATGCAGGGTCTGTCTTAGGTCACTGATTCACCCTTAGTGAGGGGAGTTAATCTAGGGACTGATGCTCTGTATCCTGTTTCTTGAGAGAGAGAAGCAGTAAGCATGTAAGGAGTTCCAAATTGGGAAAAATACTGAAACTGTGGGGAAATAGAGGTGCTGGCCATGGAAGTGGTTTCCCTGTAATTCACTCATTTACAGCTTGTGACATTCTGAATAAAATACGAGAGGAGGAAGGGACTGTGTGTGGTCATTAATCTTGTCTGTAAAACAGAAATAATATTTCTTCTCTTGCAGAGCTGTTGTGAGGACTAGAAGTGGTGGATACTGATAGAAAACATGGGGCAATACATCCATACAGTACCCCTTATTATTACAGCCACCATTAACAGTCCCATTTTCAACTCTTCTTAAACAAAATCCCACTTATGCCCCAGACTCTACTTCTTTCCAGCAAAATCTCATATGAGTTAACATATATAACACATAAAACACATAAAAGCTAGAGGAGGGAAGGTCCAGACTGCCCCTAAGTCCTATGCTTGGAACCCTCCAGATTCCTCCAAGTGCAACGTAGAAACCACCGAGCTGCTCCAAGGCCTCGTTTACAGCTGTGGGACCTGGGTACCAGGGGCAATCGTGATTTCCTGAGACACCCAGTTCTCTTCTTAAGCATCTCTCTTAAGTCAGTGAAATTGGTTTTTCGCCAAGCAGGGTTAAAAAAAAAAATTGTTACATGATTGAGATTTCTCTGATCCCAAGAAAAATGCTTAATCTGTCTTTTTTTTCCTTTTTTTTTTTCTCACTTGGTTTGACTGTTTCTCTTCTCACCCCGACTTGATTCCTTTAGTAATTAGCTCTGGAAGGAAATAACTCTCATGGTGAAAAGATCTAGAAGCTCAGATTCGAAACAAAATTCTAGCCAACATGGATATGTGTGATTCACAGTTGCTTTCAACCCACAGAAACTTGTTTGCACAAATTAATAACAACTTTTAATAAACAGATTTTACCATCCATGGATAAAAATATTCCAGTCAGGCTTTAGTTGAAAAGAAAGATATGATAGGAACCTATCCCCATGGCAACAGTATTTTTTGGAGTAGTTTCCACAATGATCTGTGACAACTTTCTGAAGAAGTTTGGGGGGGGTGGTTCTGTTTCACAACTACCCGAGTAAGTGAGAGGGAGAAAAAGAGAAGGGACACAGAGCCGAGTCTGTGGATTTTGAATTATCAGCTGGGTGAGCCTCACCTTAATTATATTCAGGGTGAACCTAATGGTGCTTGTGATGATAAAACTGAAACTCTTCAGAAAGCTAAATGATATTTCTCCATATGTAAGCTGCCAAACCTTGTGGATTAGTCTCTGCCTGAATAAGAGAACACATGCAACAGCTTGATAAGAATAATAAAGATTTATAGTTACTTAGAATTCATCTTGGGTCAAAATAAGTTTCCTTGGGCCATCCTACAAATCAAAGGGAGACTAAGAATTAAATTCATCTCAGCTAAAAAGACGTTGCTATATAAATGGCAGGTTATATCAGAAACTCTCTTCCAGGGCTGACTTGCTCAGAGTGTGCCTTAACAAGCCATAACATAAGGTGCCCTTTGCGACCCTAATGACTCTGGGAAGGAGTCATACAGAGTGAAGAGGGGAACTCCCTTTGTACCTCAGGCTCTTCATTAGTGAATCTTGGACCAGGACTGGGACTCAGGCAATGCAAAGAATACCACTTTCATAATCAGTAAGCACCGAAGCAAAGAAACCAGAGTCCAGGCTCCCATTTTGAACATAAATACGTATTGAATGCAACTTAAGGTACCCCCTTTATTTCTATTGTTTTATGATTTTGAAGTGAAATATTGCTCACTGTCAAAAATTTCAAATTGTACAAAAAAGTATCAGACAGGGAAAAATCATCCATTATCACCAGCCAGAGATGATGTCAAACTGATTTTGACATTTTAGGAGGATAAAGGTATCTTTAAAAGTCAGGCTAGCCCCTTGGTTTACAGATGAAGGCAGTGTTCAGGCAGGTGAGTCTGTGCAGAGCCTGCACAGCTAAGTACACCCAAGCTCACAGACTGCTCCTCCAGGACATTCTGCCCAACATCACTCTGCCTTTTGTGTTCAGTTATTTTATTTTATTTTCTAATTGTGTCAGGGAAATAATTAAATTTTCCAATCTTCAAGGTTTCTCAGAGAACAACAGCTTGCAGAAAGCAAACACACGTTCTGAATTGCAGACAAAGCCTGGACTGTTCTAATGGCAATTATGTAAATGCATCTCACAATTTGGACTTTATAAAAATGATAATTAAAAGTAAGGCTGGGCAAAAACATTATTCTTGTCAAAAGTACACTTATTTTTTCTCTAGCCATGTGCTTAATCTCCCTATTTTTGTATTTGAGAGGGACCACAAGAGATCTGTGGTTAAGCAGTAAATTAGACTTTAATCCCAATGATTTATCCTGGAAAATGTCACTGGAGCATTTTGGAGTAATTACGGAGTATCTCAGGACCCCACAAAGCCAGGAACATCTTCAGATGCTTACATTCTTAGGAACTCTTATTTTTGGAGGCTCCATTCTTCACCCTACAAATATGTGAAAATATACCAGCTTTGCATATGACATATCATTTTGGGCTATAAAATTCATGAAAGGACTTTTATAAAGTTGAAGGCTGTTAATAATTTATAGTCTTATGATATACACCTTATTATAGTTTATATGAGAAAAGGGTGTGTGTGACAAGTTGGCATATGTATTAGTTTCCTGTAGCTGCCACCGCAAACTGGATGGTTACAGACAAGAGAAATGTATTATCTCACAGTTGCTAAGGCCAGAAGTTCAAAGTCTGTTTCATTGGGTTAAAATCAAGGTGTTGACAGAGTCATGCTCCCTTTTGTAGACTCTAGGTAAGAATCTGTTCCTTGCCTCTTCCAAGTTCTGCAGGCTGCCCGAACTCCTTGGCTTGCCACGTTACTCCAATCTTTGCTTCCATTTGCACTTTGCTTTCTTCTCTGGGTGTATAATCTCTTATCTATCTCTTATAAGGACACAAATGATGACATTTAGGGCCCACCCAGATAATCCAGGGTTATCTCATCATCTCAAAATCCTTAACTTAATTATATTGGCAAAGATCCTTTTTCTAAATAAGCTAACATTTGTAGACTTTTAGAGATTAAGACTTGATTTTTTTTAATTTACTTTTTTATTTTAATGTGATCAATTTATAATGTGTTAATTTCTGGTGTACAGCATAGTGATTCAGTTTATATATATTTTTCATATTCTTTTTCATTATAGGTTATTGTAAGGTATTGAATATAGTTCCATCTGCTATACAGTAGAATTGTTTGTCTATTTTATATACAGTAGTTAGTATCTGCAAATCTCAAACTCCCAGTTTATCCCTCCCCACCCTCTTTCCCCTCGATAACCATGTTTGTTTCCTATGTCTGTGAGTCTGTTTCTGTTTTGTAAGTAAGTTCATCTGTGTCATTTTTTAAAATTCCACATATAATTGATATCATATGGTATTTTTCTTTCTCTTTCTAGTTTATTTCACTTAGTATGACAATATTCAGGCCCATCCATGTTGCTGCAAATGACTTATTTCATTCTTTTTTATGGCTGATGGTATTCCATTGTGTGTGTGTGTGTGTATATATATATACATACGTACATATATATACCACATCTTCTTTATCCATTTATCTGTTGATGGACATTTGGGTTGTTTCCATGTCTTGGCTGTTGTAAATAGCACCGCTGTGAACATTGGGGTGCATGTATCTTTTTGAATTAGAGTTTCCCCTGGATATATAGGACCTCATGTTTTGGAGGCCATCATTTAGCCCACTACAGTATAATGTTACATTTTGTAGCTTTTCATATAAACTTTTATCAATTTTGATTTAGTCAGATTTTTATTTCTGTGTGTTGGTACCAATATGTTTTTCCCAGTCTCAAGCCTTTTTGTGGGCCCTTCAGAGGCTTCTAGCTCTGGGCACCTTGCTTGTACTGGATAAAAAAACCCATGAGAGAGACTTATCTTTAAAAAGGCTGGTTGACAGAACCCTTCTCATTGCCTGGAGCAGGCATTCTTCTAAGAGGCATTTCGCTGGGAAGCATTGGAAAAGGAGGAGATGCCTTTTTACATGGTCTTTGGATGTTAGGTTTCTGCAACAGCAAATAAGAGAAATATAGAGGATGAAACACTTGATGTCATATGAACTCCAGGCAGAGAAGCAATATGTTTTAATCCCAAACTGTGAGCATTTGCCAACTGTCTGCATTTGCCAGCTCTCAGGGACTTGGCACCCTTTTAGACCCTTTTCAAGAATTAATTCTAACATCTTTTCAAATAATCTTCACTTTATAGATGAGGAAGTTGTGTGCAGAGAGACTAAGTAATTTGCCCAAGTCACTCAACAAGAGGGTAGCAGAGTCAGAATTTGAACCCAGGTCTGTCTCACTGCAAAGTTCTGCTTTTCTGTGTACTGTGCAATGGCATTTCAGAAACAAGGAAAAGAGTGCATAAAACATATGACAAAGAAGTAAGAGTGTAGCCTTAACGCCAACAGGATTAGAGCCAGAGAGACATGACCTCTGTTACTCCACATTAGTCTTCATTTCTATCCTGGGATGTTACCATCAGTTAATATCATTACTTGAACTGCTGTGTTTATTTGCTCGTTGGAAAACTGTATATAATTGATCCATAGTGGGGGTTCTAGTCCTTGCAACTAAACTTTTTTTGTGTGGTTTTCATTCTTCAAGTGTCTGGAATTTAAAAGAACTTCCTCAGATCATTGTTATTACCCAGCCTTGATGAATTCAATTAATATTAAGTGTTGTTAGCTCTCCATCCAGAGTGGATGAACCAGGAAATTCATATCCCTTACAGAAGTAGTTTCCAAATGTTAATAATTTCTTTGTTTAATGATACTACTTCTGTGTGTACTGTTGTCTATAGTATCATTTATTCAAAATTCCTTTAATACTTGCATTTTTAATTTATATTTATTTTAAAAGGCACCTCTGTGGCATCACTGGAAAATCAGTTTCACCCACTAGAAGTGGAAGGTAAACAACAAATGAATGCAATGAAAAGACGATGGCATTTCTTACTGCTGGCTGGACAGTGTTAGCTGCCCAAGGAACAGGTAGGGGGTTGCCTGGCTATTGTCGGAAAGAGAAATTAGCAAGTGCGAGAGAGGTGGTAAAGGCACATTGGCACTAAGTCCAGATTTCCTCCCTGACAAACTCTGAGATGGAATGAGACCTGAGAAGGGAGCAGCTTTCTCACCCGAAGATTCAGTGTGATTATGAGACTGTGTCTAAGCCACCTGCATCTGAGCCGTCTCACTACCCACCGTGGCGCCCCTCCCTTCTTGTGGTCTAAGGTCGGAAATTGAGGTTTCCTGTCATGTGCTGCTTCGACATTTGAAAGTGGGAGGGATTGAATGGTCTGACCAAAAGCTACCTGGCCCCTCACTCTGTGGATAAAGTCCCCTGGCCAAACCACCCTCCAAGTCACAGTGACGAGGCACAGGGCCTGCTTATGCCTCACTGGCAGGCTTCAGTTCCCTGCCTGCCTCTGGGATTATGAAAGTGAGCCAATCACATCTTCCGCAGGAATCTTGCCCTCTTGCTACGGCCTCCCACAAGCCCTGCTGGTTCACTCTGTTCCCAGGTGAACAGCTCCAGGTTTGCGTGCTGCGTTCTCCTCCCCCAGGCTGAGAATATGTGACTAGTAAGCTGCTGTGATCTCTTCTCTCCAGTGTCCTATGTCCTGCATCCAGCTATCTCCATAATCCTCGGAGGGGATCCTTCCCTCACCGGCGGAGTGAAGAGGAGGTGAACACAGCACTCCTCACTTGGGGAAATACTGCCGTCCTGTAGAACCGTACCCAGATAGATTCTCTTCCTGTTTATAGGCGCCCACTCATTCCCAAAAGAATCACCAACCGTCACAGAACAGACGGAAATGCTGCAGATGTCTTTCAGGTAGTAAGCCCTTGAGATAACAGAAGCTATCTTTTATCTTCTTAGGAGTCTTCATTTAATCTCATGAAGAGGGCAGTGGGCTTATTTGACACAAAATTGGTAGGTTCTTGTCTATAAGGTCTGATGTGGGGATTTTTTTTTTTTACTCCAAATTCTCCTTCCTCATGGTCCTGCCAAAGCACCTTCAACTTTTGTGATCACATCACTTAGCACTCAAAGCTCTTATTTTCCAAAGGTGAAAGATTAAATGCTGAAAGTTGTGCAACATGGTGGTTAAGGGCACAGGGTCTAGAAGCTCAGGAATCAGACTACCTGGATTCAAAGGTGGACCACTTACTTGCTGTGAGTTTAGGTAAGTTGCTGAACCTCTCTGAGCCTCAGTTTCCTTACTAACAGTACCTTCCTCATGGGAATCTTATGGAGTTACATATAAAGAACTTAGAATAGTACCTGGTACATAGTAAATGTTTATAAATTAGCTATTGTTATTAGAGAAGAAGCAACTCACTACCCCTTTAACACTTGAGCTCAAACTGACTTCAAAGCCATCCAGGCAATAGGATCCTGAGGACCAAGGATGCTGGACACACATATTTTGATGGGAAAGTGGACATAGGGTACCATCCAAAACTGATGGGGCTTTGCAAGGGAGGCTCGTAGCAACATGAAGAGTGGGTACCTGGTGGTGGAAGAAAGAATACGAAACAGGCAGGAAATAGGAGTGAAAATATACTTCACTGTTCTTATTTTAGGGGAAGGAGAGCTCACGATTCCATATCTGGGTGATCAGGAAATGCCATGGGTGTCAGTGTGAGAAGCTGGTAGGACACAGAGCTCCCTTCCTTCCCTGAGGAACTGGTGTGCCCTCCCTTGCTTTGTAGTCCCTTCTGTCCATATCTTTTTCTACTAGTTTTTAAGCTTCTTGAGGGCAAGAACCAAGCTTTGTCTTTTTTTTATTCCCCACGGAGCATATTACAGTGGCACGAAGAACGCATGTGGTGGAATATATGTTGAATTAGCTGCTTAGGTGTTAGTCGGGACAAAAATTGAACTCCTGTCAAAAAGAAACTCAACAATACAGTGGCTCAGACAAAACAGAGGTTTATTTTCTCTCCCGTAACACCCCAGAAGTAGGTGGCTTTGCTCCATGATGTCATTCAAGGGGCTGGGATTCTTTATATCATGGCTTTACTACCCCTGAGGAATTTGTCTTCATCTGCGTGGTCAAAGCTGTTATGTCCAAAGACCATAATAAAGGGTAGTGGAGGCACGCAGGTTCCTTGGAGGAATAATCTGCACTCAGCACGTGGCTACAGGACCCCACTTCGATGGGAGATGTTGCCTACAGATGGGCAGACTTTCACTCAGCCAGTACTAAGGAGCAAAAAAGAAGAAGCAGGGGATGATATTGGGAGAAAATTAGCAATCTTTGCACATTTAGTTAATTTTGGAATATTTACCTGACACTGCTGTGTCCTTGAATGCTTCTTAAGAATGAAGATCAATGGGGAGGGAGAGGGTAAGAATCTTGGGGGTGATCTGTGTGCCCAGCTTTCTGAACCACGCTGTCTGTGACTGATGCCTCATTTTCCTAGGAAGCCACAAATCTTTGGGAGATTTTTTTGGTCAGAGGCCAAATGGCCTTTGTCAACAATAGTTGGAGAACATTTTTTTTTCCTGTGGAAGAAAAATCTAAAGGGAAAAGGGAGCTAGAATTACATGTAAAGCATGGTATGTTTTCTTAAAATTAAATGGGCATATTTTGGTCTCTGAAGCAGTTCTACCAAATATAGAAAGCATTTCAGAATTCTCTGAGAGCAGTCTAAGCTTGGAATGTTAATGTCGACTTGAGAAATCATTTACAGCACCAAGAGACAGACACATAAAATGCAAATGAGGCTTTCTAATTCAGGAGTTTTCCATTTTTGAGTCATGAAAACTTCTTTAATTAAGCAATTTTGAAGCATTAATCAAGCGATAAAAATGCTCTGGATGTGAACATTCAAAATAAACGGCAATAAAACCAATAGTCCACGGATTGTGGATAATCCACGACTGTTAGGATAGGCAGTTGGAGGTTTTAGAGTTGGAATAACTTCTCTTCTCTTTACTGTCTTGCTTCTTACATGAATCAGGGCGATTCAAGGGTAATGTAGTCTGCCTATATGTTGCCACAAGGGCTTCATTTGCTCTTTTTTTAGCTCCTAATCACACTTGGGGATAATTGCCCTAATGTAGTCTTTAAATGGGAGTGTAATGTTTGAATTAGGAAAACAGGGAAGAGCTGTTTTCAGGAGTAATATTCTCATAAAATATGATATGAAATAAAAAATCCCGTAGTAAACACACACACACACACACAATACTAAACCAGCTGTAAAAATACCCCCAAGAAGCCTAGGGGGTGCTTTGGCCGAATCTCTTCTCTTTGAGTTAGAGGGTGGGGTGCATAGGGCACATGTGTTCATCCTGATATGGTTTCTCCAGGCATGTTCCACAAGAACAGGTTTCGAGGGACATGATGGTTTATTTTACATGTCCACTTGAGTGGGTCATTGGGTGCCCAGATTAAACACTTTTTCTGGGTGTGTCTGTGAGAATGTTCCCAAACGAGATCAGCATTTGAACTGGTGGACTCAGTAGAACGCCCCCTCCCCCAGGAGATTCCCCTCCACCTCAACATGGGTGGACATCACCCAATTCATTGAGGGGCTGAATGAAACAAAAAGTGGAGGAAGGAGGAATTTGCCCCCTTTTATCCTGCCTCACTGTTGAGCTGGGACGTCATCTCAGACTGAGATTCACATCACCGTCTTCGTTGATTCCCAGGCCTTCAGACTCAGACTGAATTATACCACTGTGTTTTGGAGTCTTCAGCTTGTAGGCAGCAGACTGAGGGACTTCTTTACCTCCAGAGTTGAGTGAGCCGACGCCTCATGATTAACCACCTTTCTATACGGGAGAAGCCTGGCTTCACAGGCAGGTTGTGGTGTCTCACAACCCCTGAGGCCTGTCACGGGGATCACAGGGCACTGGCCCCGTGGTAGGCAGTGCTGTATTTCCACAGAGCAGTCTTGCCCCTCTGAGGGCTGTCTTTGGTGGGTGACTATGGAGCAGAGTTTGTCCAGATCTTAGCAGGGATGCTTCACATTGCTGAAGTTTCCGCTCTTCTGGGAGAAGCCTCCTGTGACTGGATTTACCTAAAGACACTGTACCTTACTCCCGGTTACTCTGTGACATCACCGTTTGATTGTCCTCTCTGTCTCCGCTTCCACCAGACTGTGAAATCTGTGACAGCAGGGACTGTACCTGTGGGTCACGGCTACACCACCTGTGCCTGGAAGTTGGCAGGTGCACTATGACTGTCCGCTGAACGAATGGATGATCCTGGGTTATGATTTATACCTCATTAAATCTTCAAAATTGGAGGCGTAATTTTTGTAAACAGTAAATTTACTATGAAGGAGGTTCAGACAATGGAGCAGAGGGGCAGAGACCTGGGTTAATGTTCCCCAGGTCCCATGGCTAGAACTGACGGGGCTGGAATCACAGTCCACATCGTCTCTAATCTGTCTGCAGCCTGTCCTTCTCAGTTCCTCCAAGTTGCCTGCTGATCTGATGAGAACCCTGTGATGTAAGGTATGTGAAATGTCTTGGAAAATACGAAGGAAATATTAAAAATATAAAGTCGTCTTCACTATTTTTTGAGTATTCAATATTTTTATTGGTGAAAATAGTTTATTTAAATAAACTATTTTCAGCCTCCAAGTAGAAATACAGATGCTATCAAGGGCTCATTAGGAAGAACTATATTGAGAGAATGCCTTTCCACAGCAATGCAGTTTAGAGAGAGGAATAAAATAGTGAAGAGTGAAATTTAGTATATTTGTTTCCTTTACCATCATTTAAAAAGTTCAGATTTTATATTTTGAAATCCTCACAAACTTACAGAAAAACTGCAAGGAAAATACTGAACCTTCTGAGAAGACATTTCCAAACTAATGTCCCATCATGCCCAAATATGTTAGTGGGTAGTTCTTAAAAATATCACCACAAGACCACTATCAAAATGAGGAAATTGATATTCATATATTATTTCCATATAATTCTCTTATCCCATTCCAGTTTCTAATGTCCCTCAGAGAAAAATGATTTGATAATTGATATTTTTCTTTTTGCACTCACCAAAAAAGCCTAGAAAAGCAATCTTTGTCAAAATAAATTACAAATAATTGCTGTTTTTTTGTGGCAAAATATTTTTGACCTAATTGCAACTTTATACTTTGAAATACATGTAAAGGAATAATATTCTGGTGATTTTAATTTTCTTTACTTTATCCTTTAATGCATGTTTATTATTTTGAAGGAACTGGAAGAGCACACACTCACTAGGAGCTTGTCCCGTTGGAACTCATGGGAGGGGTTCTTTAGATTATCCTTAAACCGTTGAGTTTCTATCTTCTCCTCAGAACCCTCCCCCAGTCTGATCTGGGCCCCTCCCCTTACTTCTTCATGTGCCCTCTTTCCCCACTTGTCATGTGCTCAGTCAGCAGGTTTTAAAGCCAACAGAGTATTTTCTTGAACTGTGAGGCAACCTGAGAAGGGTCATGTTATCCAGGTGGGTAATTTGCAGGAATGCAGATCTGTTACTTATTACAGAGCAGGAGAGCTTAACACTCTTCCTTCCATTCACTCCACACAAGTACACAGAAAGCAACCGGGAAAAAGTATTGTGTTTTTCTGATTGTAGAAATAATGTGTAGTAGTTGGAATTTATTGAGGGAGTTTGAAAAATGAAAACAAGATGATAGAGAGGTAAAATTATTCACTAGACGTAACTTTAAAGAACAGAAATATATAAACTATAAACTGTTTTTTTCACTTAGCAATGTCATTAACTATTTCCTGTATTATTAATCTTTTATGCAACAAAATTTCCCAAACTTCATTCTAGTAAAACTAGGGCACTGAGCTAGATATTGAAATGGAGCCCTGTGGTTAAGCTTGATCAAAACTGTGCTCTACCTCCTTAGATAAAACAAGTTGTTTAATCAGGTTAAACTTGGTGTTTCCCAAACTGTTTGATCTTAGGGCTTTTTTTAAATTAAAAATCTATTAGCGCTTTGATAAATACTCTCCTTTCTACAACATGTGCTTCACTGCTGCAGAGCATTTTATCACATGAATTAATTCAAATCTAAATGGCAGAAAATTCAATCACAGTAGTTTCACCAGATGGAGGTCTGGTTTTCTCACATAAGACGATGTGAGGATCTGGGGCAGCTGCTCAGTGATGTCAAAGTGGTTCCTTCTGTCTCTCTATTCCTCTATTCTTAAATTCCATCTTCTCTACTGTAGAACGGCTGCTGCACCTCCAGGGATTGTCCACCTAGTCTAGGCAAGAAGAGAAAAGAGGAGGTCAGCAAAAAAGGAGGAAGGGCTAAAGAGAATGGCGGCCAAATTCATTCCTTAAAAGACAATCAAGAAACAGCAAGGACCTATTGTAGAGCATAGGGAACTATATTCAATATCCTGTAACAACCTATAATAGAAAAAAATCTGAAAAAGTATATATGTGTGTGTGTGTGTGTGTGTGTGTGTGTGATTGTATATATATATATACATATATATGACTGAATCACTATGCTGTACATCAGAAACTAACACAACATTGTAAATCAACCATACTCCAATTAAAAAAAATACTTCCTAGAAGTCTCATGGGTAACTTCCATTTACGCCTCATTGGCCAGTTCTGGGTCACTCAATCACCTCAAGCTGCAAGCATGTCTGGGAAGGTGGGTATTTTGCTTTTCAGCCTTAGTAATAGAGGAGGTCCAGGGGAAGGGCACAGGGAATAGACTTAAGGTAGATAATCCAAAATATTTGACTCTGCCCATCCCCTGGCTCCCCAGCATCCTCTCTGGCCTTTCTTCCCTATCAGCGAACACATTCTCCCTTTCCCAAGGGAGACCACACTCAGTCTCATCCAGTTACCATATCCAGCTCCAAGTTCAGAAACCTGCTGTGGCATGGTGTCCTCTGAATGGAGCTCATGCTCTAGTGACCCATAAACCAAAATTATCTGTCTTCAACATGCACAGTATACGGTGATGGAAACAGTGAGCAAAGAGCTGTGTCTGGCTCACAGGCAACACCAAATCATGCTGGTGCAGAATTGCAAAGACTGTCTGTCTTGAAAGGGACTCTACTTCTTGGTTAACCAAACTGGCAGCCCCTCTCTGTGCCCCTGGGGAGGATTCTCATTATTCGTCCTCCTCCATGAACACAGGAAAGATGCCCCACTTGGTGACTGCACATCGTTTTTAGCCCCTCCCAATGGTACAAGTTTAGGGACCCTGGTTTTGCTTTATGTGTTAAGTACTCACAAGGCTTGTCCACCAGGCCTGGGGTCCCCTGCCACCATAGTTTCTTAAACATTTAGTAGGCTTCTTGTCTATTTTCTCTGGGTTGATTCTATGTATGAAAAATCACAGCCAAAGAGCTTGCTCTTAGTGGTAGACATCTGTGATCTGCCCATCCTCCTCTCCTATGGATAATACAGCTTTTGCTTTAAGACAGTGGGGAAAACAGTCTCCACTGGTGTGCCTGAGAGCATCCATGTGCCCCTGCAGATCCACGATCTGTCTTCTTACTCAATGAGTGTATATTTCCCTTGCTCGAGCTCACATCGCTTCCCTTTACCCCTTGTCTATCCCACACGTTGGACACGCCTTAGCTAAAATATCCCCTTACTGTTTCTACACATTTTATTCTCTACCTTCATGTACATGCACATGTCCAGTCTTAATAATAATAACAATAATGATAATAATAATAATAATAGCAAATGCAACCAGTTTATTAAGTGGGCTGAAGTCAGCAGGCTCACAAACAAAAAAGGGTTTAGTTTGTTCCCACGTCTCCCTTTAAACATTTTGTTTCTGATCTCCCTTCTGTACTTTGGATGTAATTTTTGACAGCTCTCACATATTTTCTGTTGACTTCAGTTCTTAGAAAAATAGCCATTTTTGGTGACTCTGACTGTCAGACCTTAAAAAATGTAGAAAAATCAAAATTTCAATCTCATATCCAATTAAAAACTTGCCTCCCTCCCCAGTAATGGAATAGTGACCTTTGGTTTGGGGATTTCTGTGAGGAGAAAGGGGCATGGTCTCTTTTTGTTCACTCTTTAATCCTTGTAAACCCTCCTGCCCTGTCTTCTCCAGGGTTAGGACAGAGGGAAGAATTGAAAAAAAAGGTGCAGAGTCATACCCTCCTGAAGCTGTAGTGATGGGATTGCCAGTGTTTTCCATCACTCCTTGATGCAGACAGAGTATATCTAGGTGACTATTGAAACCCTTCAGATTTACCCCCTGACCACCTGGTAAACCACCTCCATTCCAGTGCTGGCACTTCTGAATAGGGCCCATGTACAGCAGCTCATGCTTGGATATGTTTTGGCTATAATTGACCCATGGGAAATTCATGCATCCTGTATCACTGAGTGGTGGGACTGGACTTTGCCTAATTGCTGACCCTTCTCTTTTTGCTCCCCTCTCCTAGAATACACCAGCATTTCAACATGCTCCATGTGGAAACCAGCATCAACCTCTATGTTCTTGTAATCCATACATTCAAAGGTATCTATGTCATTCCCCCCCATTAATTCTCTCGGCATGCTCTCCTTCTTTCTCATGGAAGCACCTGGACTTGCACTTCCATGGTTTAGTGAACAGGGGTGAGATATCCGTCTCCTCTTCCATCTCTAATAGCTGTTCTGGAGGTTTTTCCTTACTTGGCTTAGGTGAAGCGAAGAGGGCCCCCACTTGACCTCCCCACTTTACCTCCATGCGTTCCATTCTCAACAGCCCTCCTTTTGAAGGCCAAGTGTGCTTTAACAGAGCCTAGATGGAGTGATGGTCTCAGCACTGGGTTTGCTCTCTTTGAATAAACTGCTTGGAAGTTGTAAAGAGCAGATGTCTTCAGAGAGTGTAGGGACATATCACTTGGGTTCCTAGCTATGAGGATTTAGCCAGAAAAAGCCAAAACACCTGGGGAAGTACCCTTGAACACCCAACTAATTAATATTTATTGAGTGCTTATAATAAGCCAGCATTGCACTAAGATATTACATTGATTTTTAAAATTTATTTCTCACAACCCTATGAAGTAGGTATTATTACTATTCCATTGTTCAGATGAGAAAATTGAGGCTCAGGTGAAGTTCTTACCCAAAGCCACATGGCTAACAAGTGTCTGAGCTGAAATTCAAAGCTCAGCAGTCTGACCCCCGAACCAAGATTATTAGCCACAATGCTATCTTGCCTCCTTATCTATTTAAGCCCTCTGCATCCATTGGGATTTCTCTGTTAGATCAAATGATGGTTCTCTTACTCTAATCTCTTTAAGAAAACCTGGTGAAAGCATTCTTTTAGTTGGGGGTTGGCAAACTACGCAGATTATTTTGGTAAAGAAAGTTTAATTGGAACACAGCCACATCCATCTGTTTATGGCTACTTTCACACCATAGCCTCAGGGCTGAGTAGTGAGCAGAGGCAATGTGGCCCATGAAACCAAAAATATTGCCTGTTTGGCTCTTTACAGGAGAAGTCTGCTGACTTCCCCCACTCCCACCGCTCTAAAATAGTCAGGAAGTTGACTCTAAATCTGTAAGTTACACCATCAGCTGCATCACTTCAGATCCTGGGTCTGTCTCCTTCCTGTAAAATGGAGGATAGTGACATCTCCCTTTCAGAACTGGTATGAGAATTACAGTTGACCTCAGAGCAACATGGAAGTTAGGGATGCTGCTGAAGATCCGTGTGTAACTTTACAGTCAGCTCTCCACACCCGCGGTTCTGTATCTGGGGATTCAACCAACTGTGGATCATGTCACACAGTGGTATTCATTATTGAAAAAAATCTTTGTCTACGTGGACCCATGCAATTCAAATCCTTGTTGGGCAAGAGTCATTTGTAGTGTGTTATTATCCAACACACTTAGCACAGTTTCTGCTGGAAATAAGTTCTCAGTAATTGGCAGCTATTTTTGTTATTGTTCTCTTTTTTTATCAAAGTACAGTCAGTTTACAATGTTGCATCAATTTCCGGTGTACAGCATGATGTTTCAATTATATATATATATATACACATTTATTTGTTTTCACATTCTTTTTTATTATAGGTTACTACAAAATATTAAATATAGTTTCCTGTGCTATACAGAAGAAACTTATTGTTTATCTATTTTATATATAGTAGCTAGTATCTGCAAACCTCGAACTCCCTATTTATCCTTTGTTATCATCACCAATAAGATACAGATCAAGGACCCCACTTCATGAGATTTTATCAGGCCTAGCTTTGCTGGGAGCAACTTACCTGCCTTTGGACATAGATTTCCCTCAAAGTCTCCTTACCACATAGCCTGATAGATAGCTCCCACCTCTCACCACCATTTGAAGCTCAGCTTTTGCCCTGAAATACAGGATTTTGAAAAATGCTTTTAGAATTGGCTGAATAGGTCATGATGTCCTTTCTACTTCATATTTCACAGAAGAGGGCTGGGCCTCTCTTCTATAAGTGCTCCTCCCTATTCAACCAAAGACTGGAGCACACATCAGTTGTCACTCAGTTTACTCACACCCCTGAGCAGGAACTGTCATATCTCAGCTAGCAATACATCCCAGCTCCTTCAACTTAAGGGAGCTACGTTCTCAGTGAAATCTGAAATTATATGTCTTGGCTAGAATGGTTGTGGTAGACACATGTGGAGGGAAAGGGTGACTTCTAAGTAGATAAAGGGAGAGGGAATCTGGAACTCAAAATGCATTTGCTAGCTAAGTACAACAGAAGTTCAGCATGCTCATTTAGAAGCTGTAGGCTCTGAAATATTTGGAGAGAAAATTACGTTATTTTGCGGAGTATATTCTATCATTTTCTGGTTATGAAAGCTGATCCCTCTTGGTTCTTCATAAGGAAAACATCACAGATTGAAGAGTTGGGGGCTGTTGTGTACGAGGAAGAAAGTCAATGTCAGAGCAATGTGGAGACAGGGAAGCTGGTGAAGCTTAGGCTCATTTGGATGGCACTTTCCAAGGTCCTGTATCTAGTTTTGTATCCATAACTTTGTAATACTCATCCTAAAAAGGGTCCTGGAAATAGTGTAGGCTTCAGTCTCCCTGCAGCTTCGTTCTTTCCTAGGAAACCTTGAGGCATCGGGGAGGTGGAGAAATTGTTGTTCCTAGTGGCAGGAACCCAGAAGAAACTTTTAAGAACCAGTAGGGCTAGTTTAGATTTTAGGCTGACTGCAGAGCTACACTGAGATGATTTCTTCTGTACTCACACTTTTGGTGGCATGGTAGGAACTTCAAGAAGCAGGGAAACATCTGCTGGCCAGTAAACAGGTGAGGGAGAGGGTCATGTGAAATGAGATAAGATGCAGAAGGGTTCAAGAACTGAGCAGCAGACAGGCACTAAAGGTGGCTGGGAAAATGTTAAGATCCTAGAGAAGATCACATTAAGTGAAGTGAGTCAGACAGAGAAAGACAAATGTCATATGATATCAATTATATGTGGAGTCTAAAAAAATGATACAACTGAGCTTATTTACAAAACCGAAAGAGATCCACAAACATAAAAAACAAACATGGTTACCAAAGGGGAAGGGTAGAAGGGATAAATTAGGAATTTGGGGTTAGCAGATACAAGCAACTATATATAAAATAAATAAACAACAATGACCTACTGTATAGCACAGGGAACTATATTCAATATCTTACAATAACCTATAGTGAAAAAGAATATGTATATAGGTATAACTGAGTCACTATGCTGTACACCAGAAACTAACACAACATTGTAGATCAACTATACTTCAAAAAAAGAAAGAAGGAAAGTTAAGGTCCCCTCTCCCTTGAATCTTTGGAGATTTCGGATTTTCCACTGTATGTGAAATAGATATTCTGCTTCCTTTATTTATGTCTTAAAGGAGAAGATGACTCTTGAAGGTGGAGTACTTTGCAGCCATCTGCACCCCTGACACTTGGGATACGTCTTTAAGACAAACACAGGGAGTACTGATTGCGGGCCACACTTGGGTTAATCAGAGGAGTCGTCCTGGGATAAAGAGTATGGTTCAAGCCATGGTAAATTGAGGACACTGTTGGTGTTACTTTCTTAGGGGAGGTAACTAGCCCTTGTCGATGGGAATTAACAGAAGGCAAACTGGGAATGAAAGATGAAGACAATTCAGGAAAGAAATAAAGAGCCTGTGAAGCTTTCTGTAAAAGAAACCAATGTTTAAAAGGAAGTTTCAGTTAGTTGACAACCTTTTCAGAGTCCATGCCCTACAGAATCAATTATACTTTCTGCTCTCCGATTACACTGGATAAAAATGCCTTTTACTGCACATTGTTTATGTGTTAAGTTCTCTGTTCTAGGGCAGGAGAGAAGACTATGGATAGTTACTGAAAGAGTGTATTGCGTGTGGTGAACATTTAATACTGAAAGACATGGAAAGGACGGACAACTAGAGGTCTGTCCACCCTGGGTCTTTGGAGCTCCTTAATCCTCCGTGTCTAGTGAAGTTTCTCATGTTTCTCACTATGTGTAAATAAACGCCTTAAAAAGTCATCATTCCACTCAGTAAGGTAAGAGCTTTGGATGTAATATGCTTCTGAAATTGCCCACAAATTTTCTTCTATTTTTGATAAAGAGGTGCTATAAAGATTCCTTTTAAAATACTCATCTGTCATAAGCATTTGCAGGCTTCCACTTCAAAAGGCATTTTAAAAATTGTTGATGAAATCTCTTCTCTGTAAAAAGTCTTTGTCTGGCCTAATTTTCAAGCCTCTGTCCCATCCTCTCAGCTTCCTGGAGCTCTGCCCTGTCTGGTCAGACATTTCCCTGGAATGGTTGCAGGTTTGCTGGCATTCCTCTGAGGACAGAGATGGATGAGGTGTGTGGGTTTGTTAATGTTCACTTGGTATTTTTAGTCCATGGTTAGCAGAAGTAGAGGCCACAGCAGAGTGGCTTTTGTTTGAATGTGAAATCTCACATCTCTCCCTGGAAGGTCGCTTTTTTTAGGAGCATCTGTTTTAACTGGCTGCCCTGCCGACAGGTCTGCTGTCGGAATCCTAGGGCTCACGTTGCCAGAAGCCTCCCTACTCCCTAAAAGGTTTGGTGTGTAGTCTGTCATAAGAATAGGCCTTAAAGCCTGCAATGATAAATTATTTAGTTAAATGTGTTTCTAAAAGGTGTGGATTTTTGTCCATCTTAGGAAGTATCTGCTAGAGAATGTCTTAGCTGTGGCTGTTCCCTGGTAGGCTCAGTCTAGTGCAGAATGAACACTAGGTTCCAGCTTCCAAGTCCATCCTCATCCTCATCCAAATAACACTTGGCAGCAAAACTGGTTTAAAGTTTCCTTACTTATTTTATTTTAAGATGAATGTATTTAGGTTGGATGCATCTCTACTCTGTATCTAAATGAAGGAAAAGGTGTATGTGTGCATGTGAGTGTGTATGTGTGTATGTGAGTGTGTACGTGTTCACACACACACACAATGCAGCACATATGTGTGTGTGCATCTTCAGCTCCACACCAAACACTTGTGCTGGACTTTCATTCCCATATCCCCACTGTTCATTTAGGTACCGAGGGTTCCACCCTTTGTTTTGCTTCATGTGTCATGTGCTGTTGAAAAAAGGGTGATGGCGTCCTCACAAGACAGTTTGGATGGGCCTCAGCAAAGTCTTGGGGTGTGGTTGGGTGTTCCACTGGATGGGTCACATGCATTATGTAGCGAACTGACCAGAGGAGGGGCATACCGCAGGGCAAGGAGACAACAGCTAATGTAATTCTTTTCCTCTGAAGGACCAAAGATCTCTACATAGTTAGTCTCCACTGGCTTCATTGGCTAGAGCCGCCAGGAGAGCCAGGCTCCTGGGGCTGTCTCTGCTTTTCTCCAAGTGATCCTCCTTCACTTTCCCAACAACCCAGGCAAGTTACCAGGGCTCCAAGGTCAGGGATCTAGAGAGGGAGAAGAAGTTTGGTTCTTTCCCTATTCTTTTTCCCATTCAATTATTATGATGCAATCTCCAAGGTTCCTAAAGAACTTCCTTTTTGATTACCAAAAGATTATTGTAGAATTAAACCACACACACCCTCCCCTTGATAACACAGACTCTTTCTTCCTCTTTATTTTTGCTTCAATAATATTACTTCTCTTTTAGGCATTGGGAATGCCTCCAAGAGAGTAATGGAAAGGCCACGTTCAAGGAAATGAGAAAGGAAAAGCACAAGAATTAGTATATTGTACTAGGACTAAGTACATTTAAATATGTGTGCAGTGTTGATCTTGAAATCCAGGGATTATTTCATAAACTGAGCTTCAAAAGAAATTAACTTAAAAAATTGTTGATTTCTGGCAATATGGCAGATTACATACTCTGAACACTCTCTTGCTGAAAACAACACATGATGAATATAAAAAAAGAATCTTTTAAAGTATATCACTGAGCTAGCAAGCAAGTGAGAAATGTAAAATCTGAGGCTTGGATTGAATATGTATCCCTTAAAGAGGTTTCATGTTCACTTCATCTGACTGCTAGTACATAAGCTTCACAGGGGCAGAACTTCTGTCTGTTTTATTCTCTGCCCAATCCTTTCTATCTATTTCAGATAATAGGTGATACTAGACACATAACAGGCAATCAAAATTACTTATGGGACCAATGAATAAAGAAATCCCCAGAAGAGCAAGGCTTTTCACCTGTTATAGACAAGCCAGTTGGAATGAAAGTTTATAGGCAAACAAGGAGAAGGCTAGAATGATTCATGTAGCAATGAATTATAGTTGGAGATATCAATATTAACTATAGTTTACATTAATACAGATGGATAACTATGTAAATATTTATTGATAAGCTCATATATCACCTTGCTCCATAAATTGAGAGGGACTTGAAGCAATAATACCACACTGGCAACCAGCATTGTCAACACCTGGATGTTGATTTTAAATATCATTCTCCAGTAAAAGGATCCAGGAATTCATGGAGAAATGGCTGATTCTAGGACTGGGGCAAGAAAATACATAAGATGAGCCTGTTACATCTTATAGGGTCAGAAAGTAAGAAAGTGCAGCAACAACAAAACTTCACAATCATGGGGTCAAGCGGAAAGAGGATCATACTGAAAGAGCCCCCAGTGATCAAATCTGGAGTAATTCGATCAAGAAAATAAAGTAGCATTGTATTATAACTCAAAGTATGGAATATATATCCATTAGTCTAAACTGATATAAGTAAACAACTGAATACACACACACATACATACATACATGGGAGAAATGAGACAAAAATCCCATGGAGAAGAATTTCAAATAAAGCATGTAGATACTCTTCCCTCAGGGAAGTGAAGCATACTCCTCACGTATGGGCTGCTATGGTGACTTCCTTTCAAAGAGCACAGTATGTCCAGTCAGAAAGTAGTAACTGCACAGCGGAGAAACCTGACAAACATTACCCCAGCCAGGTAACCAAGGTTAACATCATCAGTGATAAGTAATCAACAATATATATCCTAGATATAATGTGGTGATAAAGGTATTTTACCTTTGTGGTCTTCCTCCCCTACAAACCAAAAATCTATAACAGATACACACACCCAGGAAAGAAAAAGGGATCCAAACACAACAAGAAAGATAAACTTCAAATCACAAGAAAAGAGAGAAAAGAAGAAGAAAGGAACAAACAAGAACTATGAAAAAAAAACCAGAAAACAAGTAACAAAATGGCAGTAAGTACATACCTATCAATAATTACTTTAGGACTTAGTGCCTCAATCAAAAGACAGAGTGGCTGAGTGGATACAAAAACAAGACCCATATATATATACTCCCTACAAGAAACTCACTTCAGATCTAAAGACATGCCCAGACTGAGAGTGAGGGGATGAAAATGAAAATCAAAAGAAAGCTGGGGTAGCAATACTTACGTTAGACAAAACAGACTTTAAAATGAAGACTATAACAAGAGAAAAAGAAGGACATTACATAATGATAAAGGGATTGATCCAAAAAGAAGATAATAAAATTATAAATATATATGTACCCAACATATGAACACCTAAATATATAAAGCAAATATTAACAAACGTAAAGAGAAAAATTGACAGTAACACAGTACTAGTGTTAAGGGGACTTTAACAATCCACTTATACCAATGGACAGATCATCCAGATAGAAAATCAGCAAGAAAATACTGACCTTAAATAATACATTAGACCAGATAGACTTAGTAGATAATATAGAACATTCCATCTACAGGCAGCAGAATATATATTCTTTCCTATGTTCATTGCAGTATTATTTACAATTGCCAAGATATGACAGCAACCCAAGTGTCCATCAACAGATGAATGGATAAAGAAGATGTGGTATGTATATACAATGGAATATTATTCAGCTATAAAAAATAAAATCTTGCCATTTTTGACATCATGGATGGACCTAGAGGTTACTAAGTGCTAAATGAAGTGTCAGACAAAGAAAATACTGTATGATTTCACTTATGTATGGAATCTAAATAGCAAAACAAATGAACAAACATAACAAAACAGAAACAGAGTCATGCAAAGAACAAACAGGTAGTTGCCAGAGTGCGGGGGGGAGAAGGGGGAATAAGAAAAATAGGTGAGGGAGATTGAGCAGTATAAACTTCTAGTTACAAAATAAATTAGTCACAGGTATGAAATGTACAGTTCGGGCAATATAGTTGATAATGATGTAATTTTTTGTATGGTGACAGATGGTAACTAGAGTGTCATGATGACCACTTTATAATGTATAGAAATACCATGTCAGTATATTGTGCACTAAGAATTAAAATCACATTGTAGGTCAATTATGCTTCAAAGACAAACAAACTCATAGAAAAAGTGTCTAGATTTGTCATTGCCAGAGGCATGGGCTGGGGGGGAAGGAGAATTGGTGGCAGGTGGTCAAAGGTTACAAACTTCCAGTTATAAAGTAAATCAGTGCTAAGGATATAATACATAACATGATTAATATAATTAACACTACTCTATGTTATACATGACATTTGTTAAATGAGTAAATCCTAGAAGTTCTCATCACACAGAAAATAATTTTTCCTCTTTCTTTATTTTTGTATTTTTATAAGATGATGGATATTCACTTAACTTACTGTGGTAATCTTTTCATGATATATATGAGTCAAGTCATTATGCTGCACACCTCAAGCTTACACTTATATCTCAAAAAAACTGGAAGAAAATAAATAAAATTAAGATATATGTTCTCCATTTTTTTCCTAACTACAAATAGATCTCAGAAAATTAATTTGCTAAATGCTTGCAGAAGCTTTTTTTCTTTTTAAAGTTACTAATTAGCAGTGACGGACACTGAATTTGCTTGGAAGATCAAAACAAAAGATACAACAAATGGAAGTACAGACAACTCGGAGAGAAGATGTTGGTGGAAATCCTCAAAGATTTGAGACGAGTACACTTTGTTCAGGGGCATTTGGGTTGCTTCTACCTTTTGGTATTGTGATTAATGCTACTATGAATGTGGGTGCACATATATTTGTTTTAGCTCCTGCTTTCACTCCTTTTGGATATTCATCCAGAAGTGGAATTTCTGGATCATAAGGGAATTATATTTTTAAATTTTAGAGGAACTTCCATATTCTTTTGTATAGTGCACCATTTTACACCTCACCATGTGCTGACAGCGCACAAGCCTTCCAGCTCCTCCACATAATTGCCAATACTCAAAAAACTTTTAAAATAGCATCCATACTAATGGATGTGAAGTGGCATCTCATGCAGTTTTCTGTTGTGTTTCCCTAATGATTAGTGATGTTGAACATCTTTCATGTGCTTGTTGGTCGTATGTTTATCTTCTCTTGAGAAATGTTTATTCACATCCTCTGCCCGTTACTATTTTTTAAAATTTTTATTGAAGTGTAGTTGACTTAAAACGTTAATTTCAGGTGTACAGCAAAGTGATTCAGTTATACATATATGTACATATTTTTTTTCTTTTCAGAGTCTTTTCCATTATGTTATTACAAGATATTGAATACAGTTCCCTGTGGTATACAGTAGGTCCTTGCTGTTTATCTATTTTATACATAGTAATGTATGTCTAATTTATCGCTCCTCGCCCTTTCCCCTTTGGTAACCATAGCTTGTTTTCTATGTCTGTGAGTCTGTTTTTGGTTTGTAAATAGAATTCGTATCTTTTTTTTTCAGATTCCACATATAAGTGATATCATATGATATTTCTCTGTCTGACCTACTTCACTGAAAATGATAATCTCTAGGTCCACCCATGTTGCTATAAATGGCATTATTTTATTCTTTTTTATGGTTGAGTAGTATTTCATTGTATAAATATACCACAACTTCCTTATCCAGTCATTTGTTGATGGGCATTTAGGTTGCTTCCATGTCTTGGCTGTTGTAAATAGTGCTGCTATGAACATGGAGGTGCACGTATCTTTTCAAAGTATAGTCTTCTCCAGATATATCTTTGCCCATTTTTAAATCAGATTCTTGTTTTTCTGTTACTGAGCTGTAGGAGTTCTTTACATAGTCTTGATATTAACCTCTTACCAGATATGATTTGCACGTATTTTCTTCCATTCCCTGAGTTGCCTTTCCACTCTCTTGATTGTGTCCTGCCCAGCTGATTTTTGACAAAGGGGCAAAAATCAATGGAGGAAGGAAAGCATTTTCAACAGGAGATGCTGGAGTAATTCAACATTCAGAGGCAAAAAAATGAACCTCAACTTAAGTTTCAAATCTTATACAAAAATTAAGGGTCACAGTCTTACACATGCAACATAAAACTATAAAACTTTTAGAAAAAACCAGGAGGAATTCTTGGGGATCTAGGGCGAAAAATTCTTAGACTTGACACCAAAAGTATGGTCCAGCAGAGGCAAAATTGATAAATTTGACTTCATCAAAATTTAAAACATTTTCTCAGTAAAGACTTCATTAAAAACTTAAAGACAAGCTATAGACTTAGAGACACTACTTGCAAACCACATGTCTGACAAAGGGCCAGTATCTAGCATATATAAACAACTCTCAAAGCTAAAACAAACAAAAGTTAAAAACAAACCAACCAACCAATCAGGAAATAGGCCAAAGACATGAAGAGACAATTTTGAAGGGGATAATGGCAAATTATCACATGGAAAGATGCTCAGCACCTATAGCCATCAGTTAACTGCCAATTTAAACCACAATGTGATGTAAGTATCAATCTATCAAAATGGCTAACATGAAGAACAGTGACAGTGCTGGCGAGGATGCATAGACACTGGATGGCTCAGACACTGCTTTTGGGAGTACAAGATAGTATGGCCACTTTGGAAAACAGTTTAGTAGTTTCTTAAAAAGCTAAGCAAGTACCTACCCAGCAGTTGCACTCCTGGGCATTTATCCCAGAGAAATAAAAATTTATGTTCACACAAAAACCTACACATGGATGTTTATAGCAGCTTTATTTTCAATAGCCCCAAACTGGAAAAACCAGGTGTCCTTCACTGGGTGAATGGATAACGTGTGGTGCAGTCATACTGTGGGCTACTACTCAGCAAGGAACAGGAACAAACTGGTACACATAACAATCTGGCTGATTCTGCAGATCATTATGCTGAGTGAAGAAAGCCTTGTCCAAAAGGTTACATACTATATGACTCCATTTACAGAATCACATTCTTGAAATGAAATGACAAAATTATAGGCATGTAGAAAAGATTAGTGGCTTCCAGACAGTGAGTGAGGGCAGGAGGGCAAAGCGTGTGGCCAAAAAAAGGGCAAAATGAGGGGTCCTTATGGTGATGAGAATTTTCTGTATATCTCAATGTCTCCATCTGCAGTAATCTCAATAATCTGGTTGCTGCATTATCCTATAGTTTTGTAAGATGTTACCACTGGCAAAAACTCAATGAAGGGTACACAGAATCTCTGTATTATTTCTTACAACTTCATGTTAATTTATAATTATCTCAAAATTAAAAGTTCAATTAAAAAAGGTAAAGCAGGGAGTGAAAATGGAGATGGCTTACTTCTACCGTCTCAGGTGCGCGTAACAAGAGAGAAACTGTACATGTGTCTCACAGCTTTGCACTGAGATGGGATCTTAACATTAATTTCAAACAAAATGTTTCACATGATAAAAATTACTTGAAACGTAAAGATTTAAAAGTCATTGGAAACACTCATATCACTCAGGTTTAGACTCACCACGGAGAAGGTAGACCCAAACATCTAGGGAGTAAAATACGGAAAAGACATGGTCCAAAATGCGACTGCCGTCTTCTACTCTGCAGGACTTGGACTTCACCAGAAGAGGGCGAAATTACTCAAGCTATTACATGGGCAAAAGGGAACAGCTACAGAGACCTTGAAACACAAAAAGAGAGATAAATGGAAATGGTACTGTTTTATAAACCACCTTTTTAATCGAATGCTTATGCTGGGGGATGTATTTGTGGTTAATTTTTTTAACTACTGTAAATCAGTTGATGAAAATTGGTAATTAGTGGGCAAAACAGGGAAAGGGAAGCGGGTCATCAAAGGCACACAGGAGAAGATAGCTCTGACTGGGAGGCAGACTCAGAGCATCAGACAGAAGCTCTCTGCCTTACTTCCTGTGGAGATGTTCCTCCTACAGCCGCTCTCACACACACACAGACTTGAACGCATTGGTACAACTAAATATCGGATACTCAGCTGGGGCGTGAGGCTAACTTCCCATGCTTTATATGCATATTTACAAGGAGAATGATCTCCAAGAGAAGCTGCCCAACACCTTTGCCATTTCAGTTAAACGGGTTACGAAAAGGGGTCACAGGTGAGGGGGATGTTGTTGAGGGATTGTGGCTATAAGATTGGTAAAGGCAACTCTTTCCGAAATGTATGGCCCTGATAGCAGTGAGTCGTCATCCTCTTTCTCTTTAGTAGCAGGATAATGGGGCTTCTATCATCCAAACCCTAGTCTAGAAATGGATTTCAGGGGGCCAGTCAGAGAACTAGGAAATAGGCTCACAGAGAGCAGGCGCCAGCTCATGCCTGGAAAGCTGAGAGGGACTCTGGACAGAGCTTGACTCTTCCCACCAGGAAATCCAAAGGGAGAGAGAGATGGGCTCCTGGATGCCCAAGGAGGAAGGAGGTTCAAGAGACCAGCCTCCTAGAGAAGCATTTGCCTTGGTCCAGGGACGTGCTGGAGGGTTTTGAAGATTGCCCCCTGAGCTGGACAGTCTTAGCTTCCCGCTGCTGAGAGTCCAAAGTCTCTCAGCCAAGTGGGAGCCTCTTCGTCTTCTTCAATCTCCCCTCCCTCCCCTGCTTGGTCCAGTGAAAGAATAGCCAGAATCAGGTTTGAGCTGGGGAATGGGAGGACATTTAAACTAAGTTCAGAATGTTCACTCTTGCATGGATTTTGGTCATTTTAAGTTCCAAATGCAGACTATTTTCTGAGTAAAATTGATCTGAAATCTTATCTAAGTGTAACTAGAAAAGTCATGGATTCACTCAATTCTTCATTCAGGGCCAGAGGAAGGTGACTCCCAAAAATAAAGTTTAAGGGACAGTGGGGGGCTGTACTCTGTTCTGTACTGTGTACATTTACATAATCTGAGGCTTAAACTGATTCATAGATGTTGATTTGATGCTTGCCTTTGAATGCATCTTGTTTTCCTGGCTGTTTGAGAGGATACTTCTGGAAAGCCAGCGTTTTTCCTTCTGAGCACTTGGCATTGGGTCAATAACACAGAGTAAAATTTTAAAAACATCCACAAAACTGAATCACTCTCAGCAACAACAGATATGAAAGGTAAAATGATCTATTGATTAAATGTCCAAAAAACACCTCAACCTATGTGTCCCAGGCAGCATTCCTGATTTGCTTCCATGACAGCCAAACCGCTTGCTACCTGCCCCGTCTTCTTCGTGTCAGCAAATAGTACTATCATTGATTAGGTTTGTCTGGATAAACATTTAGAAGTCCTGCTTGATCCCCCCCTTTCATACATCCTTCAGCTGACTAATCTAAGATCTGTCTTCAAAATGCATCCACATCTGGCCGCTCTCCAGCCTGTGCTGCTCTGCCTTGACCCGTCTCCCAGTCTCTCCCATGGACTCTTGCCTTAGCCTCCTAGATGATCTCTGTACTTCTTCTCTTACCCCCTTACAGTCAATTCCTCCAGCAGCTAGGCTGATCTTAAAGCAGAAACCAGACTGCATTAATTCTCAACCCCAAACCTATAATATCAATGTCACATCTAAATCTTTACTGTGCTCTCCAAGACTTCCCATGATCTGACTGCTGCCAGAATCACTTAACACCCTGTTTTGCTTCTATCTTTCATGACTCTCTTGCAATCACACCAAGATCATTCACATCTCAGGGTCTTTATTTTTGCTTTTCCCTTATATCTTTGCATGGTGGGCTTCTTAAATCATTCAAAACATAATTCAATTTTATGTTCAAATATCATCTCCTCAGAGAAGTTTTTATTACCAGCTCATCTAAAAAAATGCAGTCTCCCCAGTCACTAGCTGTCCTTTAATATTGCTTTATTTTTCACCCTAACAGTTATTATCTGACATTTTGTTATTTGTGTTGGTATATTGTCTGTCTACCCCATGAGAACAGAGACCATGATTGTTTTATTCCTTGAGCACCTGGAACAATCCTGATGCTTAACATTCAACCAATATTTTAAAGGCTATTTATTAATTAGTTAATTAACCAATTGATTTTTTAAGGAAGTACATATGTAGCAGAACAAAAAGAGCACTGGATTTGGAGTTGTGGAGTCCTGATTGAGTTTTTCCACTAATTCGTTGTGTGGATTTTGACAAATGATTTCAACTTCCTTTCTCTCTATTCACTTTAAAATAACCTTTAAGGAAATCCAATGCTCTGAAATTCCATGCTGCCTAAAACACAGAGTCATCTCTGGTATAGGTAATACGTCTTTTTGCATTATATACACAGACATCATAAATCAATGAATTCATGCGATATATCTAGATGGCCTTCAGACTTTACTTCCCTCCCTCCCTCTTTCTCTTTTTTATTAAAGTATTGTGGGTCATCTTCCATGTGCCAAGTGCTGTGCTAGGCACTTGTAAGGCAAAGATACAGCAGACATTTTCTCTGCCTGCAAGAAGGTCATAATCTGAAAAAGAAGACTGAAATGGAAACAAATGAATTAAAGTATAGTTTGAAAGTGCATAAGCAGAAATTTGTTCATGATAGGGGGGGGTGAGTCACTCTACCTGGGTGCTCAGAGTAGAGCGAGAAGGGGAGATTATGTGATGTGCCTTTTCTGAGTGCTTCACTGCTGGAGGGAAGGGAGCAGTGGAGGGAGATGTCAAGAAAGATAAACGCTGGTGGATGAGTCCACTAGCCTATTGGGTTGGAAGTCCTTGACAATGTTTATCGTTGCAGTTTTAGTGGAATGGTGGGTACCAAGCAAGGGTGCTGTGATTTGAAGGGTGACTGGGCTGGGATGGTGATGGTCATGAGGCTGTGGGAAAGGAGCTTGCAGGGGAAGGAAGTCCAGAGTGCCACTCAGCCAAAGGAGGGAGCTCATCTTCTTTTGGGACAAAGGAGAAGAGGGCAAGAGGACTGCAGCACTCAGGGGCATTTGTAGAGCACAGTTGGGAGGTGAGGAAATTCTCAGCAACTTGTACGTCCTTAGTGAAGTAAATGTGAAGGTCCTGAGCCGAGCTGAAGGGACAAAGGTTGGGTAGGAGATTTGAGGCCGTGAAGCATCGGAGCATATTCTTGCCATGTAGGGCATAGGTGAAGTCCGGCGGCTGACTCACACCCGGCAGATGAGGAGATAGTGCTTCTGTTGACAATGATCCTCTCAACCTAATGGGTTACTTATTTTTGATGATTCCTGTCTTCATCATGGGCTATTAGGAAGTACTAAATTGTGCTTGGGCCTACTCTTAATTTCCAAGGCTAATGACTGTTAATACTATTTTGCTGGTTTAACCTCTTAATAAGAAAGCATAATAAACAACGATGCTGAGAACAGAAGGCTCAGCACAAAGTGTCCCAGTTGAGAAGCCAGGGATGCACGTTAGTCAGCTGTCAGGCAGGCAGGTGCGCTGATCTCTATTTTGGAGTTTCATCTTAAAGAAACACATAGGCATTTGTATTTATTCATTCATTCATTCATTCATTCGTTCATCTGTTCAGTAAACATTTACCAACTACTCTATGCCAGATAACCTAGCAGTCAATGAAAATGCAGCAATTGAAAATCCAGTCCTCATACTTTCATGGGTATTAACCCAAGGATGTATCCAATGCATCTACTCAGTTTCTAATATTAAAATTAAATATTACAACTGTTTCTCTACAGCATATTTTTGTTTTATTTTATTTAAGTTTTTGTAGTATCTTTGGTGTAGCTGCTCAATTGCAATCACCAAGACTGTATTTTCTGTAACTAAACTGCATTTAGTGCTTTGAAGTGAAAAAGGAACATGAAAGGAAGAGTCTCTCTTATACCCTTTAATTCCTCACCCACCCTCTGCCCTCAGCCTTCAAGTTTCCATCCTGTGCAGGCACCTGCCTTTTGTCTTAGTCATTCCCTGGGATCTCCCTGAGTGCTCAGCCAATGAGAAGGAAATCTTGGCTGCTTCCCAAGCTGCTGCTTTTGGCCTGAGGGAGGCACTGTTGCCTTTTCTTACCTATTGGTGTCCGTAAGTAAATTATTTAGCTGAAATGAAAGTAAATGCATATGCAATTAAAAAAAATCTTGTAAGAAATTCCAACTTTATTACATTCCTAGGGATCTGATGTAATGTATTTGCCTGTTGCTTCTTTATTTTTAATTACTAGAATAGTTGTTTTGCACCATACTTCAGATTGGAGAGAAGTTGTGTTGACAATAATCTCTGAAGGAAATCTCTAGTTTCCTTTCTTCCCAATTTCTTTTCTTCTTTCCTACCTTCCTACTTCCCTTCTTCCCTTCCTTCTTCCTTCTCTTCTTTCCTTCCTTTTATTCATTCATTCCGCAAATCTTTAGTGATCTCTTATTCTGTGCTAGGCTCTGCATTAGAGTGTGAGACTATAAAGTGGAATAAGAAGCAGCCTTTGTCCTCAGGGACCTTATACTCTAGACAGAGAGACCTCTAAAATAGCATGGAGGTCAGGTAAGGCTCCTTTGAGTTGATTCATTGAGATTCAGCAGGAGCTGGCCATGTGAAGATGGATAGAGAGAGGGAAAGATTTTGACTCCAAACTTAGAGCTTTTAGTTTCGATTCTTGTGTTAGCAGCGATTAGGTTCTTGTCTCGTAGCAGAAAGAATTCAGAGATGAGACATGGAAGTTAAGAAAGTGAAAAAGGGATAGGCACTCTCAAGGGGAGAGCGGGCAGGCTCAGGTGAGCAGCTGTGCTGAGTTTCTTTGGCAAGCTGGTTACACAGAGTGCAAAAATGAGTTGGTAGAATATTCATTAGGGAGGGAAGGGTCTGGGGTCACACTTCCTGGTTTTCATCCCAATTCCACCTTCCCAAAGGGAGAAGAAATCTCCCTTCCCAAGGGGAGGAGAAACTCCCTGGATCGGTGTCAGCGCATGATGGGTACTTCTAATCTGGAAGTGTCCTATCTATCAATTCACATCTGAGGTGAGAATTGTTGGAGCACTGTGTACCACATTTACTTATTAGTTAATCTGAGATGAGAAGACGTGAAATTTAATTCTTTCCACCCTGCTGTAGTTCACTGTTTCTGATAGTGTATGATCTGCTTGTAAAGGTGAACATAAGCCCTACACAGAAGTATAATCCATAATCCTCCCAACCAATAAATAAGGATATAAATCCTTTCATTTCATTTCACTTTTCAATGTGAGTGGAATTTTGTTCTTACCTCTGTGAAGTAATTTCTCAACTCTGCTCACACATGAAATTTTTCAAAGATATCTTAAAAAGCATAGATGCCCCCACTTTCCCCCAGGAAATGCTGATTTTGTAAGTCTATGATGGTACCTAAACATTTCTGTGTAAAAAAATCCCCTAATAATTTTGATCTTGAACTAGTGTTGAGAAGTAAGTTGTTGACTACACTCGATTGGTATCTTGTGATAGAAAGTCACATATTGACTGTGTGACCTTGGCTAAGTTACCAAGCCTCTCTGATCCTCAGGCTCCTCATTTGTGAAGTGGCACCAATAACATCTACTCATAGGATTGTTGAGCTCAATAGAGGCTGGAACACTTTCCTATGAAAAACATAGAGGATTCCTTATACACCAGACTTAGAATAAAAGTGGAATCTTAGTAACCCTCTTTTCTTAACTGAGCTAGTAAGACAAACAAAAATACCAGTAGCTTTTCATGTTTCTCAGCTCCTCCTGAGAATAAGTGACATGAAAGCGAGGGGGTGGAGGGTCAGAAGGGACTCTGACACTCAGTACTACGTTGGTGGTCCATCCAGTTTTTTGAAATAAGATTTGTTGAACATCTGTTTTATGCAAGTCATATTTATCTTTTTCTCTTAAACATCCGCAAATCTCAATCCCTATTATCCAGAGTCATATGTCTGTCTCTCGTTGGCTCTCACTGCTCTAACAGACACCTAACTGATCATCCTGGCTTCAGCGTCATTCACTTTCCATACAAACAGTCACACTGCTTCCCTGCTGAAACCCCCCTCCTGCTGGATCGTACCCAAGCACCCTAGCAAGGAAACCAAAGCCCTTGAGAGCTGCCTGCTTCTTCTTTTCTATCTTGTACCATCTCTCTGTTGAGCAAGAAGCATAATGAAGCATTAATGATTCTGAACAAAACCTCCTGTCTTGGCACGTTTTATACAGGACATTCCCTCAGCCTGGAGAACATGTCTTTCCTTTTCTGCCTAATGAAAGACAACATTTTAAACCTGTATTTACTGAGTGTTTGCTTTCTGTGGGCCACCTTGAAGATATTTACTTTGTTTCTCAGATTCCCCCTTATGTTACATACTGTAACTTTTATTTCAGCATAAAGGGGTCTGAGGTCCAAGGAGTTTAAAGTTTTATGGGAATATTGTCCCCCATCCTCCTGGACCCTTGTGTCCACTCTCTTATAACTGCCTTTTTGGTATGGAAAGGGAAGGAAGGAAGGGAGAGAGGAAGGGAATTATTTTTAAAGTAGATTGAATGTGCTATGCAAGCAGGAACTTGGACTTCCTCGCTTCTGAATTCGCCTTAGGTGGGCAGCGCTGGGCTTGCAGCAGTTACAATCTATAAGTCAAACGAGTAAACGGGTGACTTTGTTTCTAATGCTATGCTTTTTGAAAATGAATAACATCCATTCCTTCACATCAAGGGCTGGGATCCACATCCAAGTAATTTCAAATTCATTTCAACCACCCTCTCGGACAACTGTAAAAAAGGAGTGTATTGAATTTTCATTTAGTCTATACCACTGTTCTAGTTTGTTGTTCACTGTACTCCCACCCAGTGTCACCCCACCATCTACCTCCATCATCTACCTCCCGACTTCTGCCCCATGTCCTCGATGAGGACAGACTAAGTATGACACAAACAGACAAAACAAGGCAAAACAAAACCAAAAGCAACTTTGGTGAAAAATCCCTTAGCAGAACCTCATTTCCAACAAGTTAAGTATTTTTGCTTTTATAAAAGGCACTGCCACATACAGAAAACACACCCTGTTCCCAAAGCCTGTGCTGATTAAATGTGGCCTTGTGCTACGTGTTAATTATGTTTCTTTCCAAACAAACCTGGGGACCTCTGCTTCTTTGAAGATGGCTTTGTGTTTAGACGTCCATGGAAATGCTACACAATATTGAACCATGTATCATTGTTCATAAAAGTCCGTGATTTACTAAACAAACATTCCTTGCTTAATAAAACAAGGGAAGTGTTTCAACAAAAAGGGTGCGGCTATATCAGGAGGGCTTGCTATTCGCACATCTTGGTTTTGTAGCGATAAAGCCGTCATTAAAACCTGCAAGCTCTTTAAAATTACAACTGCCAGGCCAGATGAGTTTTATCTGAAGAGAGATTAAATGTGAGGGTATTCACCTCACGTTCCAGGACAATCTCTGGAAACACAGCTATAAAAATAAAAGGGAGAGAGGTCAGAGTCAAGGGGGCATGCTTTTGAGGGGGGCAGCTCTTGAATCTTGCCCAGGACATCTTGGGGTGAGGGTGAAATGCCTTTGGGAAAAAGAGTGAAAGACCTCTAATGTCAAAGAGGTGTCACATTAAAAGCAGTGATTTCATTTCATTAAAGCAAGAGGTCATATACAATTTCAAAATTGACTTCTTGTTGGTTAGCACTTCTCACCAATGAGGTGTTGTCTAATCTCTCAAGAACTACTTTCTAATCAAGAACAGTAACAGAAAAGTAGAAATTAGAACCTGATTTTTAAGAGGAAAAATGACACTTGCAGCTACCTAAGTATCTCAAAAGTTACAGGGTTCAGGAAGGAAAACTAGCTGCTCTGTGCTCACTTTTATGTCACGTGGTTTTTTTCCTATTCAAACTATACTTTATGAAATAGGAAGAAATATACTTAGTGTATAAAGAGTTCCTGGAGATCAAAGGAAAAACCTTAAGTTTTCTTAGTTTTGCTAAGAACTAGATGGATACATGCTAAAAAAAAAATACCCAAAAGAATGTTTCAAAAATATTCAACCTCAATAACAATGAGCTAAGTACAGTTTAGCAGGACAGTGAGCTACAATTGGCAAAGATTATAAAAACGGACATCACTCAGGGTGGGTGACAGTACAGCAGGATGGGAGGTCTCATGTGGAAGTGGAGTGAGAGAGTAAGGCAGCAGGAGCTTTTCCATTCAACGAAGCTTTGGCAGTTCGGACACCAAATCTTTATGATGTCATATCCTTGGAAACAGTCATTCCATTTCTGAGACTCTATTTTCAGGGAATGATTAAAAAAATAAACCAAGAAGATCCAAGAATAGAGGGATCATTGAGAAAATATGATGTAGTGTTAAAATGACATTTACAAAAAGATTTGTTTGTTATGGGCAATATTAATATAACTCTATCTACTGCATGCTATCAACTCAGTGAGAGGTCTTCATCCTCCTCCTACTAATTTTAGTAATAAAGCCAAACTGTTTCTGTTTTGTAGATGAATTCATTATTGTCCTCTTTTTTCTTTTATTAGATTCCACATATGAGTGATATCATATGGTATTTTTCTTTCTCTTTCTGGCTTACTTCATTTAGACTGACTGATCGTTAGGTCCATCCATGTTGCTGCAAATGACATTATTTTATTCCTTTTTATGGCTGAGTAGTATTCCATTGTATAAATATACCACAACTTTATCCAGTCATTTGTCGATGGACATTTAGGTTGTTTCTGTGTCTTGGCTATTGTATATAGTGCTACTATGAACCCTGGAGTGCATTTATCTTTTCAAGTTAGAGTTCCTTCTGGATATATGCCCAGGAATGGGATTGCTGGATCATATGTTAAGTCTATTTTTAGTTGTTTGAGGAATCTTTATACTATTTTCCATAAAGGCTGCACCAAACTACATGCCCACCAGCAGTATAGGAGGATTCCCTTTCTCCACACCCTCTCCAGCATTTATCGTTCGTGGACTTTTGAATGATGGCCATTCTGACTGGTGTGAGGTGATACCTCATTGTAGTTTTGATTTGAAAAAGATGCTCAATATTGCTAATTATCTTCTGCTTTTTTATATCAATTTACCTTCATTTCCAAGAAAAATGTCCATTTGGGGGCCAAAAACTATGCCATTTAATAATTTTTTTTTGTATTTCTTATTATCTAGAATATGTGCACAATAATACCTTTTGTTGGAGTGACTAGGGAGGAAGGAAGATTTAACCCGACAAAGAGGATACATGTAACACTCTTCCAAAGAGCTTTGTCATTTCCTTTGTACATGACATTCTATCCAGAGGATTAAACATATTGGGGTGATCTTGGGGTTAACCATTTGTGTGTGTCATCTTTAATGGTATTGAAATGAAACTTCTAACTTTGTATCTTTATAGTTACTGGTATCAGAATATTTCTGATCGTACTCTTGGTGTGTCTGCTAATAATCTTGTGGATCAAAAGTACCACTTTCAGACAAAGATAACTGCCAACTACTTCTCGTATGATTGTAATCTTGTAAGTCATGACGGAATACTCTAGGACTTGAATTGAAACTCATTTTATAGGCATCCTTGACCATCTATAAAGCTAGTGCTCTCCTGCTTTTAGGTATTTGCTTTTCCATCTGCCTGAATTATCTTCTTTCCTTTTCTTAGCTCCTGTCTTTTTTGGGTTACTTCAGCACCATCATCAGAATTCCCTTCTCTTCTTCCAGTGAGCCTCCTGGAACCCACAAGATGTGCATCCTATATGTTCCCTGAGGTCTCTGTACACACTACATCATAACACTACAGGGTGATAATGTTATTGCCTGGTAACTTGACTAAATCTCCACTAGACTGTAAACCCCAGGATGGCAGTGAGTAAGCCTATCTTTCTGAGCATTATATCTCCACCTCTAGTGTATGGAATGAATATAAACTGTGTTGCAATTTAAGAGAATTGACTAGTAAAATGATCTCTTACATCAGTTGTCCTCCATAATTAGATTCTACACATTGAGGAATTTTTCTGCAATGTATATGAATTTTCAATGATACAAATTCAATCATATATATTATTTTTCAATCATTTATGTTAAAGGAAATTCCATAAAATATGGAATTTAATTATGCCTTCCTATAGTTCTCAATGCATTTCCAACCCTTGTCATTATCCATGCATTCTACATCATTGTAGCAATACTATTTTGTGTTGTTTTATTAAATGTGACTTTATTTATTTACATATGTCATATATATTTAAAGTATAGTTCACAGTATACAATTTGCATATTGTATTATTCAGGTGTACAGCAAAGGAATTCTATTCTTTCTCAGATTATATTCCATTATAGGTTATTATAAGATATTAAATATAATTCCCTGTGCTATACAGCAAATCTTGTTGTTTATCTATTTTACATATAGTAGCTTGTATCTATCAATCCCGTACTCCTAATTTGTCCCTACCTCCCTCTCTCTCTTCACCCTTTGGTAACCATAAGTTTGTTTTCCATACCTGTGAGTATGTTTCTGTTTTGTATATAGATTCATTTGTATTATTTTTAGATTCCACATATAGGTGATATCATATATTTGTCTTTGTCTGACCTACTTCACTAAGTATAGTATTCTCTAGGTCCATCCACGTTGCTGCAATATTTCATTCTTTTTCATGACTGAGTAAAATTCCATTATATATATATATATATTCCACATATATACATATCACATCTTCTTAAGCCAATCATTTGTTGATGGTCACTTGGGTTGTTTCCAAGTTTTGGCTATTTTAAATAATGCCATTAAGAACATTGAGGTGCAGGTATCTTTTTAAATTAGAGTTCTCATTTTTTCTGAATACATACCCAGGAGTGGGATTGCTGGGTCACATAATAACTCTATCTTTAGTTTTTTAAGGAACTTCCATATTATTTTCCATAGTGGCTGTACCAATTTACATTCCCACCAACAGTGTACAAGGGTTCCCTTTTCTCCACACCTCTAACAGTTATTATTTGTAGACTTTTTGATGATAGCCACTCTGACTGGTATGAGGTGCATACCAGTGCATACTTGCAGCTTTGATATGCATTTCTCTAATAATTAATGATGTTGAGCATCTCTTCATGTGCTTGTTGGCCATCTGTATGTCTTTTTGGAAAAATGTTTATTTAGGTCTTCTACCCATTTTTTGATTGGGTTTTTGTTGTTGTTGTTGTTGTTATTGAGTTGTATAAGCTACTTGTATATTTTGGATATTAACCCCTTGTCAATTGAATCATTTGTAAACATTTTCTTTCATTCTGTAGGTTGTCTTTTCATTTTGTTGATGGTTTTCTTTGTTGTACAAAAGCTTTTAGGTTTGATTAGGTCCCATTTGTTTATTTCTGCTCTTGTTTCTTTTGCCTTGGGAGACTGATCTAAGAAAATATTGCCAAGATTTATGTCAGAGAAAGTTTTGCCTATGTTCTCTCCTAGGAGTTTTATGGTGTCATGTCTTCTATTTAGGTCTGTAGACCATTTTGAGTTTACTTTTATATATGGTGTGAGGGAGTGTTCTAATGTCATTGATTTGTATGATGTTGTCCAGTTTTCGCAATACTACTGTTGAAGAGACTATCTTTTTTTTGCCTCCTTTGTCACAGATTAGTTGATCACGTGTTTGTGGCCTTACTTCTGGACTATGATATGTGTCTTTATATTAACACAGTCCCATTTAAAAACATCTTTGATTCATTTTTTAAGTAAATTAAGCTCTCAATCTTTACAGTTTTTTAAGGCTCCTTGTATTTCTTCTGGTACTTATATTTCCAAGGAGATGGGTTTGTTTCTTTTTATTTGGATCCCATAAGTGGCAACAGATGAACTTTACACCTTGTTATTGTTCCTGGCAGAACCCTTAGTAAACAGTCATACAGGCAACTTGAGAGACAGGGTAAGTATGTGGAATCTGGTCACTGAGCCTTCGATAAGAAAAATTACTGTTAAATTAGGTTACCTAATTTAGGTACCTGAAAGGCAGAATTCTTTTTAAAAGTGGTTTCCAGGTCAACTTACCATTTTTCTAGAGGGATGGAGTGTCTTTGAAGAAATAAGAGTAGTCAGTTATTTAAGTTTTCTATATCAAAGAAATCTCTTTTGGGGTGGAGAGACAGTTGTACAAACTCCTACTCAAATTTTATCACAACAGTCATCACAACTGGAGAGCCAATTTATCTAAAGAACTCAAGGTTGGGCTGGACTTACTGGGAAATAAGGATCGGGTGAGATGAGTGGAAACCAAACATGTTTGTTATAGATTAATGTATTCTCTTTACACAAAAATTGCATGTGGAAGAATGAATCACATTCAGACTAGACCCCAACATGGCCCTCCTGGGCATTCTCCTGGGTCAGCAGATAATTTATAGAACGGTTCAGAGAACGTCCTTCAAGGTTTTATGATGAGCTGTGCCCCTAGACCACCAGTGTGTGAAAACTAACGGCCTTTATCTTACCTAAGTGAGTCATGTGAAAAAGGAATCTTCAGTAACTGACAGTTTCCACTGTGCCGTTGCTTCCGGGACTTGTGTTTCATCACATCCATTGCTTGCTTGTCTTATCCTGCAGCAAGTGAAAATGCAGTCTTGTTTGGCTAGGAGTTTGTGTCACAGCCAGCTTCCTACTTTAGGGCCAAAAATTCATCCCTTTGAGGAAAAAGACTAGCAACCTGCAACGGTTATGATGACTGTGAGAAGATAAATGGGGTCTTCAATAGTCAGCAAATGTTTTGTTGAGACCCAAAGGATTGTGACATTAAACTAAAGATAATGACATTGTTCTGGTGCCTTCTAGCTCTGTCAATTTCCTGGGACAGAAAATATGATTATGTTACAAATTGTACCATGGTCTTCAGAGCAGCTCTTCAAAACTTAGAGGCCTGGAGGTAAAATGGGTCCCTGAAAGAACAACCCATTAGTCACAGTATTAAAGTCCGTACTCCAGACCTCAACTCATGTGCAGCATTTCTTATTTTAACACATTTAAATAGCTCAGAAGAGATCACTAAAGCCACCAACCCTTGCCAAAAACAAACAAACAAAAAACCTTATTTTTCTATTTGGCAGAAGTGCTGAATTAATTTTCACCAATTACTTAGCATGACAATTGTTCACACCATTCTGGAGAAATGGCAATAAAAACCCCAAGTCTGTAGCTTGTAGGTGAGGGGTTCAAAGACCTGAGTTCAAATCTCAGCTCTGTTGCTGTATAACCTGCAAAAGGCCACTATCTTACCCAGACTTCCATGTTTTTTCTAGTGTACATTTTTGAGGAATTTTTATGTACTTGGCACTGTTCTAAGCAAATTATACCTAATCTCTAAAATGCTACCAGATGAGTAATGTCTCCATCTTCATTTTAAGGATGGGGAAAGAGGAGTATGGAGAGGTCAAAAGTTATCTAAGGGGATGAAGAAAGGAGGAGGAGGCAGAACCAGGATTCCAACCCAGGCTGCCATGACAGCTGGTGCTCCTGCCCACTGAGCAAGGCTGTGCAACCACTCCCCGTATCCATAGACACATTGGAAGAGATCTTTTGGGAAAACCTCATTTCTTTCTTTCTCTTATTTTCAGTGTCTAGTCAGACCTTGAATCAGTAGAAACTTAGACATGTCTACTTTAAAAATAAGGGTAAGAAAGTCCTTTCTAAAGCTTTTTCTAGGGAGCTAAAAATTTTAACAAGATTACTGACTTATAAACAAAGTTTTAATTCAGTTTGGGTCTCTAATAGGCTCATAATTATCTTCCAAAAGATGGAGGAGACTTACTGGTTAAATTCTAATCCTGCTGCTTTGGCCAGTGTTAAGCTAATGTTCTCAGAGCCTTAATGCTCCCAGTCAATGATTGCTGCCCTCTCATTAGATCTACTGGATTAAAGTCTTGGACCCATATACTGTTATATTATTTTGGGAATATTAAATTATTAATTGTAAATTAACTTAAAAGAATCAATTTTCATGGGCTTTGCTGAAAATTGGGTTCTGGTTGAACTTTAAAAAAACCTTTTTCTTATCGATAATCAAACTGTATTCTTGGTGTTTAAATAGATTTTTCTAAGACCATGCATTGTTTGATGGCCAAGCATGGAGCTAAAAAGCTTGATTTCATTCAATTAATCTATGACCAATCATTCAGAATGTTAAGTTTAGTTGTATGATATGAAGGAATTTATGGGAAAATTGTATTTGCGATAGGGGATTGAAAATGAGTGCTAATTGTTCTCTCTCTCTCAACTATGTGTGAGTGTTTGTGGATGCTTATTTCCTACACAGATTCCTGGGGCTCCTTCTCTTCAAATCTTACCTCTTCAAATTCTAGCTGCCTTATTCCAGGGCCCAAACTCCAGTCTCTGTTTCTTCCACCCACCAGGAAGAACAATACTTTTTGCTCAGGCTCCACCTTCCATGCTGCAGTTTGGAAATTGTGTCCAGCCAAAAGGGGAGAAAGTGAAGCTCACCTTAAGTGTTTCCCTTTCTCAAGGATCTCAGCCCTGTGCTATCCGTTGTCCAGTGTCTGGAAACAGTTGTATCATAAACCCAGATTTAAAACCTGCCACTGGAAAGCAAGTGCACTACCAGCTAGTTCTCCTATTTTTTAGGCTAAGAAAGGATGACTTTCAGAAATAGAGTAGTCATTAAAAATTTGTTTAATCAATAATTCCTTCAAAAGTTTCTAGAAGAAATTTGACTCTGGGTCTTTTTTACCCCTTGACTCTTCCATGAGAGATGCATTTGGGATTTCTGACCCACCTTTCACCTTACCCTTGTCTTTCCCATGCTCTCCTCATGACTCACAGGAGCAACTCCACCCATTCTTTTCCAAAAAAAAAAAAAAGTGTGGCAGCTGCTATGGAAGTACTTCTAGTCAGTCAGAAGTAAGGCAGGATGCCAAATGGCTGATTCATTCCCCAGAACTTAGAGGAGGCCAATTAGAGGATTAAAGGTTGTAACGTCAGTTGTGGGGGCAATGGCTTACACAGTGGTTTCTGCAAGCTCACTTACTGCCTGTGACACCACAGGAAATTCACCACAACTTTTAATTCATACACCTACAGTACTCCTGTCTTAACCTGTTGGGTATGGGTACGTATCAGGTAAGAAGGCTATGACCATCCTTTCTAAGACTTTTTGGGTAAGTTTTATAATAGAAAAAAAAAATGGTCAGCCACTTATACTTAGGATCACTTTTATTTCATTTTTCCTGGAACAAGCCCAATAGAATGACCAGATACCTTGGGCAGGGGTTCTAGAGTAGGTCCAAAAATTGTGATCAAGTACACTCAGATGTGTACTAATAAGTATTGTAATTGCCTCATGCATTTGGACTGAGAAACAGTCCATTTATGAAACTTGAAGGACCTAAGAAATAAAAATCAAAATAAGCAAATATATAAAAACTGTTACACAGAGCTCTTATATGATACCTTAATACACATATGTGCCTTATTCTAATTGTAAAATTCAATAAGGTGGTTCTTTATCTCACTTGAAAAAAGTGAAAAAAAAATGTTAAAAGTATGTGGAGGCAAATCAAGCATAGTTGGAGCTTCAGTTCATTCAATCATCATACCCAGTAAGTGATTCAGAGCTTCATTTCCTAGAGTGAAGATGAACAGATCTGGATTTGGTTTCATTGTAAGGCTGACAAAATAGACCGTCTCTACCTCATGAGTCTCCATTACATCCAGAGTGCTTCTCTCAGACAGGAGTTTAAGTGCTGCTGTCCACCTCTCACCTTTCCCACACGAGAGTTAGGTAGGAAGTTACACTGGATAGCTTCCACTGTATGGGCTGAGAGTTGGAGCAAACTGTGAAACGCCACATGACCATCTTCCTTTGTGTGTTAAGCAATAGAGCTTCAGTAATGTTATGTCCAAATGGACGATATGAGACATTTGAGAAAAGGCGCTGAGAACAGCATCCCTCTCCCACTGTCTGGTGTGGGACAGAAAGTGGAGAACAGAGTCAAAAGTCACTGAGACGAAAGCAGTGTTTGGAGCCAAAGCTTGCAGATCAATACTTGGGAGACGACAAAAGACAATGAACAGTTAAGGAGAATCTTGAGTGAAAAAGGTGGCCATTCTTTCCACGAGTCCTTCCTTCTGCTTCTGTGTTGTGTGCTTGTCTTGTGCTGGAGACAGTGTAATTATTAAAGACCATGTGGCAGAGTCCTTGGGGACTCTAAACGAATCTTTTTTTTTTTTTTTAATCTGGAGTTTAGATTTTCTGTTTGGCCTGAGAAACTGTTTTCCTTGTCAGCAAGACAATATTCTAGCACAAAGGATTATAAATTTCCTCAGTATGGATGGTGTATTTCCTTTTCCCTTTGTGCCTTTAGTAGAGGCTAAGCCAGTGCTGTCTTCTCAGTGGGCATCTGAAGCTGGGATCTCTAAGCACCCCTCGGCCCAAAAATGGTACTTTATTTTCCCCAACTTGTTTCTAATCAAGCTGAGAGATAACAGACCAAATATCCACTAAAGTCCAAAATATCACTTTTATGCCTAACAGAGACTAGACTGGAGAACCAGGCTTTAGATTAACTAACTGCACTTGCTAATGCTGAGCTCAGACGTAGGTAGACTCACTGACCCGGTCACAGAAATGATGGTGGAGGTGGGACACCCAGATGGAGCCTAAGTAGTGCTTTTGCTGGGGAGGCACAGAGCAGAATCTGCTCTGTGTGTGCAGATTCACTCTCATGAAGGCTATCTGGGAGCTGAATCGAGCACACCCATTTACTTGTCCCATTTACCGATCAGGCAAGTCACTCACCACCCCAAATATGGAATGAGTAAAGGTGCTAAGAGAGATTCAGAGTTATATATTTTGAACCTTTCTCATGGGAAGGAAATACCAGGCTTTGGAACTTACTCCCTACTTATTTTTGGCCATTCATGGGCGCACTGGATGTTTATGTTTATGCATGTGAGTGTGCTGGAGGATGCTTAATGCTGGAGATGCTCTAAAGGAAACGACCATGATAGAAGAGCTAGTTTATTTGCTTTGTTATGGGGGATAGGATTTTGTGCCAGGAAGCTGCTTCTTGCCCTTCAAAATGATAGGTTTTTTCCATAGGTACTAAATCCCATCATGTCCCTCCCTGTTTAAATTACTCTGATGACTTCCCACTGCACTTAGACTATAATCCAAACTCTTTATGATGCCCCGAGGTCCAAAATGCCTCCATAATGTGGCCCTTGCCTACTCTTACCTCTCATCTCCCCTCGATCACTCTGCTCCAGGAACAGTGACATTTGGTTGTGGTTTTTATACTTCTATTTATTCATTTTTTAAAAACTGTCTATACAATGTTGATTCCCACTTAAAGTGTACTTGCTGTTCCCTTTGCATGGGATCTTTGCATATCTGAGTTCTCTTGTCATGTAAGTATTGCTCTAATATCATCTCCCCCGGAAGGCCTTCCCTGAGTACCTAGTCAAAAGCGACCTAGACCGGCCGCTCAGTCATCTAGTCGTTTCATTCTCTGTATAGCCCTCATGTAATCAGACAGTTTGGTTTGTTGTTTGTAAATGATTTCGTCTCTCCCGTCAGTCGACTGAAAGTTCTATTCAGTGGGCCTGTCCTTCTGTTTGCTTCTGTGTGTCCCAGCCACACATTTGGTAGGAGCTCATCAAGTACTTGGGGAATGAGTGGAGAGTTCCCTTCATCACACTACTGCCGAACAAAAGCACCACCTTGTATGTACAGCAATTAGTCCACAGGCCACACCAAAGCATAATGCCAGTTTTGGCCGTAGATGAAAGTGAGGATGTGTTTCCTAACAAGCTTGTTGCCAGCTAACAAAAAGGAATAGAGCACGTTAACCAACACTCCTTGATAAAGTTGAGAACAATCAATAAAGTCCAGAAAATTCATGAGACTTCACTGGCTAAGAGATCTCAGTGGAAAGGGTTCTTATGGGTCAAAAGCAACTCCCATTCAACACTTCTGATTTTATCAAATTGTGAATCACTACATTGTACACCTGGAACTTATATTGTAAATCAACTATACCTAAATCAATTTTAAAAAGACTGGCATGGAAACAGATCTACAGCCTTTATTCTGGGTCTCAAACATTGTTAAAAAAAAAAAAAACCAGCATTATGCAGATTTCAAAGACCAGATGTACTCTTATTTGGGACTAATAAACCAGAATAGATAATAAATTCTCAGATCTTGTATGTAGACTACTTCTTATGCCTGGCTTTTAGGGAAATGACAAGTGTCTTTGAGGCCATGACTTGACTTTTCACTCCCTGCTTTATCCCAATGAAGCAAAGTTGGAATTTAACAGAAACATATTACTATATATGAAATAGATGAACAACAAGGACCTACTGTATAGCACAGGGAACTATTTTCAGTTTATTGTAATAACGTACAATGGAAAAAAATCTGAAAAGAAAATATATACGTATGTGTATATGTATGACTGAATCAATTTGCTGTACACCTGAAGCTAGCATTGTAAATCAATTACATATCAATAAAATATTTTTTAAAAAATAAACAAAGTTGGAAAGGTTGAATATTTCAAAGGTAACTCTAATAAAAAAAGTTGAATGCTATTTGAAACTGAATTTCAGTTCTGGAAGTTTTGCTTATTGCACATCTCAGTGTCCTGAATGGAGGCGTGCAAAGTCTACATCACTGTGACACAAGTACCCTCAGGCATTTCAGTATCACTACCTCCCCTCCAAGGAAACCTGATGTTCTACACAGAGTGGACCAACGCACAGCGGCGGCGATACTCCCTTTCCTCTCCTTCATCCCAAAGAATTTAATACCTGTCAATGTGATAAGGAAGCAGTATCAGGTTTAGGGCATGAAGCCTGGGAGGGAGTAATTAAATATTTTCCTCTTCTAGATCTCCTTAACACACACACACTATATATATATATATATACACACACACACATATATTATATATATAATTTATATATATTTATGTATAATTTTTATATATTATATATACTTATATATAGCTTATACATATAAATTTATATTACATAATGACATTTAATTCTGTTTAATATATTTGTTTATATATCTTTAATTCATTTGCGCCTCTTCACTTTTCCAGCAGAAATTGCTTTTTCATGGCTAACCCTTATGCTTTATTTCATGCACCTGCATTTCAGGAACACAGATTCATTTAGACAATGCCTCAGGACCTCTGAGTGCTCTATACTGGATTCCTGGACTTAGGTGAAGGATCCAGCTGCCTCAAGTTAATATGGATGGTCCAGGCATGGACAAAAGAGTGTCAAATTTGAGGTCCAAAGATCCATTTTGGCCCCAGCCCAAATACCTCCAGCTATGGAGGCCAGAATGGAAATGATGACACAAAATGATCTGTCTGAGTCAAAAGGGGTAAGCCAAATTCAACTTTAAACTTGGAGGACTATTCAAGGGAGGTACCTGAATAGTGCCTTCCCTATGAGCATGAGGCAGTAAGTTCAGTCTCCTTTGGAGAACAGCCTGCCTTAGGACCTGATCTCTTTACTCATCTCAGGATCAATTCCTTCCTAAATTCCCCTGCCCACAAAGAATTCCTGGGCTGAGGAGCCATGTCTATAAATCTGCCTCAGTGTAAAATTCTACCTTCTCTGCCAAGGAGTGGAAGATAAGAGAAGTCGAGTTTGTGGAAAGGAATTAAGGTAGTCATTTGTCTCATAGCATGAAGAAAGGCACAAGAAGTTCATTATACTTAGTGTATATGAATTGTCAGAATTCCACTCAAGGAGGACAGGGATATTGGCTTGTTTACTGTTGTCTTGAAAAGTACCTGGTAAAAGAGCATATTCATTGAAAAACTGAATCCGTGCATTGGTTCACCATTGCTCTTACATTCTGTCATACTTATCAGAGTCTGAGAGTTCATTTGGCCCTAATAAAGAAATTCCCCTGCATCAGGTCTCAGGGCAGATCAAAAGAGGAAAACCCATTCTAATGAGCTCAGATCCATGTGATACTCATGATTTTCATTTGCAAATGCATAGCAGTTTGAGAACAGAAAGTGTCAACATATATCCCTGAAGATACTTGTCAGCTGGCCAACAGGCCTACTAGACCAGGTGAACAGATAACCCACTAGATAAGCCTTCCCCAGTTTCAACACTCAAGAAAATCATTTACCAGACAGAGGAGCCTAGCTTCCTCTTGCACGCAATGGGCAGGTGAGTGCAGAGAACAAGGGCCATACTCCAGGATTTTTGCCCCATTTCAAGTATTGCAGGGTAATCACAGGCTAGTCAGGGTGATCTGGGGCCAATTTTCCCCCGTGCAGCATTCCACTGGGTCCCTGTCGGAGGATCCATGTGTCAAATCACCTTTGACTTGATTCTGGAAAACCCCATTCTTACCTAAGCAAGGTCGAATGAAAAAAATTACATAAATAGTTAATGTTAACTTCCAGTGGGAACCAGCTCCTCTTTTGGCTTGTTTTTGCACAAATACGAACTAAACCAACAGGCAATCCTAGGAAAAGGACTAGGAGCACCTTTCTGGACACTTGGCTGAACTTGGTGCTCTACTCTCCCACTGAGTTATTACAAAGCAGCTAACCTTCATACCTGAAATCTAATGACTTTTAAAGATGTAAGAAATTACATAGTTTCATCTCTAAGGAAAGGCAGTAGAAAAGATATTCTTATCTTCATCCATGACTCTCCTCTCGTTGTTTTGTGCCGATCTTTAGATATACAGACAGAATATTGTCCCAGCAATCAAACAGGCAACAGACCACCTTCAGATTCCCATGAAACTTCAGTCCTAAGAACAGACAGGTCTGTGTCACAAAAGAGAAGAAATCGAAAGCAGTTGGGCAGTTGGTTTCATTCAAAAATGTTAAAATATCCCCTCCCAGTGAATGAGCTTTGGTTTTAATTTTTATTTAGGTTTTCTTTGTAGCCTTTAAAACTTTTCCCTGCTTACGTCTTCCCAACTCTCACCACTTTACTTTAGTGGATAATATTCAGTATTTCCTTTGGTGCCGTGAGAAAATGTGTTGGAGGGATGAACAGAAATGTCCATAACTAATAATTATCCAACTGTTATTATGTGCCAGGCTTACAATAACTCCATGAGACAAGTTCTATACTAGCCTGAGATTTGAAATGAATATTAAAGTAGCTTGCTTTACTGTAAAAAAAAAAAAACTTATTAACTCAAAATTGAACATTAAGCTAAGAACTAAAACTATAAATAAACCTAGAAGAAATCATAAAATATTTGTAAACTTTAGTAGGCAAACACTTTTTAGATAGACCAAAAAAAGTCATGTTTTTGAAAGATGTTAAGAAATTGACCAGGCAAATCACGGATTGGGAGAAAATGTTTGCAAAGGTATATCAATAAATTATTCTTGAAACTAAGTGAGAGAAGGATAACCTGATGAAATAATTTGAACAGACACTTCCCTAAAAAAGATATATGAATGGCATAAAAATACATTAAAAGATGTTCAACATCTTTAGTCATCAGGGAAATGCAAATTAAAACCATAACAGGATACCACTACACACCCACAAGAATGGCTAAAATCCAAAAGAGTGACAATGCCAAGAGATGGTAAGGATGTGTAGCAATTATAGTTTTCATGTATCGATATGGGAATGCAAAATACTACAACTGCTTTAGAAGACAGCTTGGCAATTTCTTATATAAATATACACTTACCATATGACCCAGCCTTCCCAATCTTAGAAATTTTCCAAAGGAAAATGAAAACATATGTCCACAAAAGTGTGTGTGTTTTATTCATAACTCAGCTTTTTAAATAATAGCCCCAAACCAAAAAGAAAAAAAAAACTAAAAAATCCAAATCAACTGACAAATGGATCAATAAATTGTATTATTATAGCCATATGATGGAATATAACTTAGTCAAAAAAAAAAAGGAAACAGACACCTATACAAGCAGCAACATGAACAAATCTCAACTCATGCTGGTTGAAAGAAAGCTGGCACAGAAAACTGCACATGTCTGATTGTATTTGTATGAAATTATGGAAAAGGCAAAACAGTGTCAGAAAGCAAATCAGCGTTTGGCAGGGATCAGCAGTAGGGAGAGGAGAATTTAGGGTAATGAAATCTCCTGTTTCTTCACTGTGGTGGTGGTTTCAAGACAGGATACATTCGTCAAAACTTCTCTGAACTGTACACTTAAAATGGGTACGTTTTTATTATACATAAATTATGCCTCAATAAAACTGATAGAAAACATTTAAATTAGTGTGCCAGGATAATCTGAAGAGATATTAAGAAGCTGCTTCCCTTCCCCTTTCCTTGTGTACAGCACACCTGCCCCATGACTGTGGCATTGGGAGTAGGTTTTCCATAAGCCACCATCAGGGAGGACACAGATACAGCCCAGAACTGTGCTGTCTTGTATAAGAGCCACTAGACCCATCTGGCTAAACTAAAATTAAATACAATTTAAAATTCAATTTCTTAGTCACACTAGCCACATTTCAAGAGCTGAACAGCCACATGTGACCAGTGGCTGCTGTATAGGACAGTGCAGTTATACAAAGCACATTTTTCTTTGTCACAGAAATTGGTCCATGCTGGCCTAAAGGAACACATTCCTGAATAAATTCTGTAAGCAAATAGCAAATGCAGACATCTGAAAGCCTTCTGGTTTACAAAACTCAAGCTTTGTTGGAAGAGAAAGGCAGTATGCCCTTCCCTCATCTGCACAGAGGGTATTAGAGCATCTAAGAGTGAATGGTGAGCTTAGAGTCATACTGAATAGGACAGAGTGAGCAGACTATGGAATTGGTCATGGTGGGTGTCGTAACTTTTTAAGGAAGGTGTCAGCCTGCAAGAACAAGGACTAGTCAATATCAACAGACACCCGGAAGTTATCAGCAAAGACTGAGAAAGCAAGGCCGACCAAGCATCTTTCTCAGAATGCCAGGACAGCAGCCAAGCCCCCTGAGGCCTGTATCACCTTAGAAATGGAGAAAAGAGGGAAACCTCAGGGGAGTAAGCAGTCCTAGAGTTTGACTTGAGAGCTACTTAAGGAGGACATGGGCTTTAAATGGAGAGTCTCAAGTTACCATGAATTAGCAAGACAAAGCTTTTGACCACCAATAGAAATATGCCTTGTAACCTAACAAGAATTCTGCTAGAGGGAAAGAAAGAAATACTGTTGCAGCTCAAAAAATTTATCTAACTTTATCCAATCAGAAGTTTCTAGCAATGATTCAAAATAATATATTTCCTATCCCTACCTCGTACACATTCATACATACATAACCAAACAAAAGTTTACCCTAGTTACTTGCAGCACAATATATTTTCTATCCTAATCTATTTTATTTCATTTGAAAATAAATGTTGATCTAGATTGAGTAAATTCTTCTCGTGACCCATTAAAGGATCAAAATCCAATTATAAATACAGTGAAATAAATTTTCATTTGGAAAGGAGAGTGAGAATGAGTTAGCATAAATGGTATTAAGTAAGAGTTATACTGTGTCATTCAGATAATCATGTCATTTTTTTCAAGATGGGAGTCACGGGGTTTTGGTAAGTAGATCAGTAAAAAGAATGATGTAATCATTTCTCAATCTTTACAATTTCTAATCTAGAAGAGGAAAGTTCAAAGAGTAGAGAGTAGAGAAGAAAGATGGTTTATTGCTTTCTCCGAAACTAGTTATTTACAGATGAAAAGAAGCAGCTGACAGAAGGAAAAATGCATCACTAAATTTAAACCAAAATAGACAAGGAGAGAAAGTGATAAATGGATTTTGTGACCAAGACTCTACGTGAGAAAAGGAAAGGGAAGTAACACAGATGGAGTACCTACCAGCTACAGAAGGTTGAAAGAAGTACAGAGCAAAGCGAGGAATCACTGGAATAAGCCAGCCTGGCCACTCACAAAACAGGCTTAAGGTCTAGTTCTGGAGCTAGAAATTTAATTTTGTTGGACTCCTAAACTTGATCAATTGCTTGAGGGTACTCACACTAACCAAACACAGAAGAGATTATCCTATAAACCAGCGTGCCAATGCATGTATTTGCAATGGGAAATGAAACTCCTCAGCCAGCCAGCCACTTTCTCTGGATTGCCCATTCTGTGCCTCTAGAGTGATATTTTTGGGGGACCATCCATATAAGAAATCATCAGCATTTGTTGAAAATTAAAATTTCTCACCTTGACCCTTCAGAATGAGCCTTTTGGGGGTGAGAAAAAGAGGGGAGGGGAGGAGATCTGCATTTTTAGCAATCGTCCCCACTGAATTCTGATCATGCTAAAATGTTTGACAAATACTGGTCTGGGTCCTTGGAGCTAAATGAATTCTAGGTGGGGAGGCTGGTAAATTCACTCAAGAATCATGTTTTCCAAAAAATGTGTCAATTATAGGAACACAAAAAAAGGGCTGGATAGAGACACACATGGCATGTTTTTGAGTGGAAAGAATTAGTACTGTAGAGATGTTGTCTTTTCCCAAACTTACGGCAATTCAAATCAAAATCACAGTGTTTTAACCTGGGAAGCTTATATTTAGTTTCTTCTGAAGAAAAACGATGAATGAGAATAACCAAGAAAAATTTGAAAAACATAGTAACAAGGGAGGACTTGACCTTTCATGTTGTGAAATATATTGTAAGTCCATTGTGAGTAACAATCTGGAACTGGCACAACAATAGATCAGTAGCACAGAAGTTAAGGATTCAGAAATAGATCCTACTTACACATGAAAACTTTCCTCCCGTGTTTTGTCACTGTTAATCACGAGCTCATCTTCAGTGGACGCTGTTTTCCAGTACAGTCCTCAGAGTTTCTGGACTGTAACTGGTTGAGCTGAGATGGAAACTAAGGTCATCTAACTCTAAAGCCCAAGTAACTAACAACCACATAACAGAATCTCCCCAATAAATATCTGAGATTAGCTAGGAGCGAAATGAATTGTAGAAGAGGAGGCTGGTGAATTCATTCGTTCATTCAACAAATATTTACCGAGTGCTTCAAATGTGCCAAGTTCTGTTCTAAGAATTCTGACACATGAATCGCATTATTTTACTTATTGTAGCTCTGTAATGTATTTTAATATCTAGTAGACTAAACTTTTTTAATTACCTTTCTATTCTAAAATAGTCTTAGCTAACTTTTGAGAATGGCATATTGTAGGAATTTTTTTTTTATGGATAACAAATTGTTTTAGTCTGATTATTGAAATATCTTTCCTTCCCCCCAGTGCTTGAAACGTCACCTGTATCATATACCAAATTTCCATATATATGTTGGGGCTCTTTCTAGTTTCTCTCCTCTTTTCCATTGCCTACCTGGTTCATCTCTGAGATGATATTATATTGTCTTAATTACTATAGCTCGCTACAAGTTCTTGCTTCCAATAGAGCAAATCTCCTAACTTTGAAATTTGGTTGGCTCTCCTTGGTCTTCTGTATTTTTTTTCTATGTGACTATTTAATATGAGCTTATCAAATTTGATAAATAATCTTCTTGGTATTTTGATTGGAATTTTTGGAATTAGATTAAATTAAAGATAAATGGCATCATTACTACAAAGAGGTGTTTTATTCATAAACATGTAATAGCTCTTCATTTTTTTTAGGTCTTCTTTTTTGTCCTTCAATAAAAATTTTAAAGTTATCAGCATATATGTCTGTACTTAGATAAATTACTGTGTATCTTATGTTTTCCTTGTTTTTTTGAATAAGATTTTTCAATTAAATATTATTCTTCTAATTTTTACATGTTGATATTGCTTCTAGCATTCTTGTAAACTCTTAATAATTTAAAAAATATTTGTAAATGTTTTAAAATTTCTATATAGAAAATGATATGATCTGCAAATAATTGTAGTTTTGCTTTCTTCTTCCCAAAATTTATAACTTTATTTTCTGCTTACTTGATTAGCCAGAACCTCCATTACAATGCTAAACAGAAATGGTGAACATTTCTATTTTAATGGGATGTTTGTTATGTTATACTATTAAAAATGATATTTGCTGAAGGTTTCTGGTAGATACTCTATAACAGGTTAAGGAAGTTTCCTTCTATTCTTGTTTTGGTATAAAAGCCTTAAAATTATTTTTATCATGAATATGTATTTATGGTTATCAAAATGTTTTCTGCCTCTGTTGAAATTATTACATAGTTTTTCTTCTTTAATCTATTGGTGTGATAACTTACATTTTATTGATTTTCTTATCTTAAATTATCTTTTCTTTCCAGGGACAAACTATACCTGTTGATGGTACACAATCTTTTTTATGCATAGCTGGATTTGGCTTTACACTACTTTGTTAAGAAATTTTGCATCTCTTTTCACAGACCAAGTTAGCTAGTAGTTTTATTTGTTTGTTCCCTTACCTCTGCTTTGATTTAGTATCGTGGTTATACTGCTTCTTTAAATGAGCTGGGGAGTGTGTTCTTTTTCTTTCCATTCATTAGAAAAGTAAAGGGTTTAAAATTTTTTATCATATAAAGTTGGGTAAAACACACGTATAAACTGGGATGGATGTTGTCTGTGGAAAGTTTTTTTAAAAAATAATTTTAGAATTTTTCGGTCTATTTCTTTTGAACCAATTTTAAGAGGAATATATACTTTTTCCTCTGTCTTAAAATTTTTAATGAAATATAGTTGGTTTACAATGTGTTATTTTCTGGTAAACAGCATAGTGGTTCAGTTATACATATATATAATCCTTTTCATACTCTTTTTCATTACAGGCCGTTACAAGGCATTGACTACAGTTCCCTGTGCTGTGCAGTAGGTCCTTGCTGTGTATCTGTTTTACATGTAGTAGGGTGTATCTGCTAATCCCTCTGTCTTCAGTGCTCATCAGTTTCACCACAATATGTCTAAGTGTAAACTTGTTTTTATGTGTCCCACTGGGTAATATATTAAGTTTCTTTTATTTATGGATTTGTGTTTTTAATACTACTTGAATATTCTCAGCTATTATGTCTTCAAATTGTGAAAATGGAAGACAGACATCCAGACTCATTCTACATGATATTAGCAGATGAATTAAGTGAAAGGCAGGTACCTGTGTTTATGCCATGTGACATAAGCAGAGGAGTCCCTCTGGCAGCCAGTGCAGCGGCGGCAGTAGTAATCACGGAGAGAATTCTGGGGCACTTGCATATTGGTTTTAGAGTCAGAGCCATGAGATTCAATTTTCCCTTCCCATGAGAAGAATTTCCCTTTTCTGCCAAGGGTGGATGGTTTACCATTAATTGTATTAAGGGGTATACTGTAATAAATCTAAAAGTGTAATTCCTCAGATGACAGTTAATTTGATTATTGATTTTACTTTTCTAGTTGTAATTTAAAATCTGATCAACTGGAAATGTAGTGTCCTGTAACTCCACTTGTCCACTTAAAAATATATTTTTTAAACTAGCTTGTTAAGTATCTTGTATATACATTTATTGGCCAAACATATGATTTACTTCCTGTTTGTTTCTTTTGTCTGTTTTCTCAGCTTAGTGATTTGTAGAATACACACATATACCCTGAATCTTGAATTTTTTCCCTTCTTATATATGATGCTCTTTTCGTGAATGGTGACTTTTCAAAGTACATTCATAATTTTTCTTGCTGATAAATTTCACCTCCTCGTACCATCACATTATATTTTTAACTTTAGTTTTTGGAGCTAAAAACTGTTGAACCTGAAGAATTCAAGTACCTTTTCATTATTTTCTTTCATTGAAAAGGAGGCAAAACCTTGTGAATGGATCCTATTAAAGACATGGTTAAAAAAGCAAATACTCTGTTAAAATTAAGTACTATCTATATAATATGACATTGATATAGCATACACATTATCAGAAAAAAAAACCTTAAGGTTAAGAAAAAAGATAAAAATTACCCAGACAATTAACAAGTACTGCTGTCACATGAAACTTCTTTTTTAAAATGTGGGAGTCAACTTCCTTCTCCACAACTTTTTACTTTCGAACTTCTGAGCTCAGTTCCAGGTCAAGACAGGTAGTAATATTGCTATTATTTCCAAGCATCTCTGACAGCAAATAGATTTTTTCTTGCCAACTCTTTTCTTTGACGTTTGAAGTCTATTCAGGAGGGGAAGATGTTTATCAAACACCAGTAAATGTAAAGTTTATAATTATACCTCTCTTTTTCCTCATGGGTCTTCCAATGCCTGAACCAAGACCTGTACATAGTAGGTATTCAAAAATGTATTTGACAATAGAAATGGAAAAACAAGAGAAAGCCAGAAAAAAAATGTTACTGAATTATCCTTTTCTATTTAAAACAAAACAGCTGAGTCCTTCAGAGGCATAAAGACGTCTTGCCTTCCAGTTTGAGACTGATGCTGTGTTGTCTCTCCTCAGAGGTGGTCTCATCCTGAGACGTGCCCTGAGTGGTAGGACAGAAGCCAGACTGCCTGCATCCAAACCGGATGGTTCACCTAGAGTATAGTTATTGATTTGTGATTATACACCCTGAAATGTAAAATATAATAACTGCTAAGTTTTTCTTTTTTGCTTCTACTGTATTTCATGGAAGGAGAATACCAGAGTTTGTTTGGGGGCAAATTGTGATCTATGATGCGATTGACTTCAAGTTATTTTTAAATGAGAAGGAGAGTAAAATGTATAGATTGCTTGTTTTTCTCACTTTTTATTTATCTTCAAAGACACAATCCAGAGAACAAATTAAGCATTTCATATGCTTGCAGAAACAATAGCTAATTGCTTGGCTCTAAGATGCAAAATAGAGGCAAGATGCCACCACTCTTCCTTCTTGTTCATGGTGGGGGCAAGGAGCGACTTTTCCTGAAGTCCAGATGCAACCTCAGTATAACATTCTTAGCATCAGTGCCACTTTGTCAGAAGGGATGTTCAATTAAACATACTTGCTGGCTCCAGCTTAAGCAGTAATATGTATGTAAGTAAAGACTGAGGATGTAAGTAGAGAACAGAGCACGTATCTTACAGGTTTTGTATCCTTAGCTGAGTTAGTAGGAAGCATTTAATGAAAATCTGAAAACTCTATATGAAGAATTCATCGAAATTTTTTTCTAGCTTTAGTCTGCTGCTTTAAGCTGACAGAACTAGAGTTCTGCCTTTGTTACCGTTACCTGTAATGATAAGTACCTTTTTGGAGGTGAGCTTGGGTTTCTCATAGTCTCATTCTAAAGAGGTAGTAGGCATTATACAATTTAGCACCTCTGTTTCTTCCTGGAACTTGTTTTTAAAAAGGAGAGCATAGTTGCTTGAGACTATGAACTAGGAGGTGAGGTGGCTCATGAAGCTAGTAACAGTCAAGAGGGGAGGGCTTCTGACTCATCTTACAGTTGCCCCTGGAATGAGCTGATGGAGAGGGAAGGAACACACAGAAGGAGGCCATGTGTCAATGTCAGCAGGGGTGGGACTGGGATCTTATCACCCAGACAGCGGTTTGGTGATGAGGTCACAGGTCTGCGTGGCCAAATCGTATATATAATCTTGGTGATTTACCCAAACTCATATGAGTTAATGACCAGACAATAGCTGAGGTCTTCCGGGAAAAAATGGGAGGGTGAGCTCACAAAATCCACACTCTGACAGCACCTTCTCCTCAGGGTCCCCCCAGGGTACCCAAAGCCTGTAAGTGAGTACGGTTGCCACCTATGAGTCAGAGGCTTTAGATCAGGGTTGGGAGTTTACTCCCACCTCGGCCCTGCCCTTACCGTACTACAGCAGTCACTCACCTTGTAAATTATGCTACTTTATTTTATCTTGTCCCCTAAAGGCAAACTTATTTAAAATATTAAGTTCTGGGTGAACAATATCTTGTCTTTGATCTCTCCATCCCCCTGGAGTATTGAATCAGTCCTGACTAATGACTGATTTTGTGTGCCCAGTATCTCAGGATAGTTTTCAGTGCCAGGGTTTTATTTCTTAGATGTGAGAACTGATCATTTCAAACCCTGGAAGGGGCGAGGGTTGAAGCTGGGGGTGGGGTCTCCCATGCCCATCCCTGGCCCCAGTTGCCTGAGAGCCCTGCCCTGCATCTCAGGTGCGGACTCTGCCTGCTTGGCGGTCTTCCTCTCTCCAAGCCTTTGGTGAGATTGTGCGTCTGGGGCCATGTGCAAGCTGAGCTGCACTGGGGTGCTATCTCGGCCTGGGCAGGACATCCTTGGGCACAGGCTAGATGGAGGACTCACTGTCTGTGCCTGGACAAACTGCAGTTGTTCACCTGGACTCTTATGCCACTCTTTCACTATTTCTTAAGAAAGTTCAAAATTTGGGTGATAATGATCATGGTTTTCCACATACTAGAGAAATGAATACCATACAGTAAAGGCATAGAGAAATACCTCAATGGACAAGACATGGAACTAGGAAACCCTAGGGAGAGCCGTGGTGCTCTTGTTTAGAGTGCCTCTCTCTGGGTCACCCACTTCTGTCTCACAGCCCTGTCAATAGCATTGGTGCCTGCTCACCTCTACGTAGGTTTAGGTGGTCCTAAGAATGTGGGGTTTCCTCTAACAAATGGAGGGACATGGGGAGAATAGAGGTTGTGCATTGTTTGATGTTCGTGGAGTCAGAGTCCATACCAAGGTGATGCTACCGAAGCAGAGACTACAGGGGAAGTGAGGGGAGTGCTGCTCCACCCAGTGGTCTCAGAGCTTTGACGAACATTTGCAGTGGTTCAAAAATTTAGCTCAGAGGAATTTTGAGGGATAAAGGTCAAAATGATTTTATTATGTCAGGCCCTTTCCTCAGACATGCTTAGAAGTTTTGAGCACGTGTGTCTTACTAGGATTTGCATTCCTAGTGTCTAGTGCAGTATGTGATAGGAAATGGGTTTGCAACATATTCGTGCAGAGTGAATGAAGTACTTTCGAAGGTTTCAGACTTCTACTATCTCCTCATCAAATGGTACTTTGATCTAGCTCTCAAGATGAAGAGAAAGAGGGAGAGAGAAAGAGGGAGAGTGAAAGGGAAAGGGAGAGGAAGAAGGAGAAGGATGAGAGAAAGAGAGAGAAGGGGGAAAGAGAGAGATTGATTTATGAGAGTCATTGATGGTAAGGTGTCAATAGCCTAATGGATCATCCTTTTTTTTAAAAAATTGAAGTATAGCTGATGTACAACATTAGTTACAAGTGTACAATATAGTGATCCATAACTTTAAAGATTATATTCCATTTATAGTTATTATAAAATATTGGCTATATTCCCTGTGTTGTACAGTATATCCTTGTAGCTTATTTCATACATAATAGTTTGTACTTCTCAATCCCTTACCCCTATGTGGCCCCTCCCCCACACTAGTAATCACTAATTTGTTCTCTGTATCAGTGAGTCTGTTTCTTTTTTGTTATATTCAGTAGTTTGTTGTATTTCTTATAGTCCTCATATAAGTGATATCATACAGTATTTGTCTTTCTCTGTCTGACTCATTTCACTTAGCATAATACCCTCCAAGTTCATCCATGTTGTTGTAAATGGCAGAATTTCATTCTTTTTTATGGCTGAGTAGTATTCCATTGTATACATACACCACATTTTCCTTATCTGTTCATTGTGTTGGTGGACATTTAGGTTGCTTCCATATGTTGGCAAATGTAAATAATGTTAATATGAACATTAAGGTGCATGGAATTGCTGGATCATATGGTAGTTCTGTTTTTAATTCTTTCAAGGAATCACCATACTGTTTTCTACAGTGGCTGCACTAATTTGTATTCCTACTGACAGTGTATGAGGATTTCCCTTACTTCATATCCTTGCCAACATTTTTTATTTGTGTTCTTTTTGATGATAGCCACTCTGACAGGTATGAGGTTTCGATTTACATTTCCCTGATGATTAGCAATGTTGAGCATCTTTTCATGGACCTGTTGGCCATCTGCATCTCCTCTTTGGAAAAATGTCTATTCATGTATTCTGCCCATTTTTTGATAAGCTTGTTTGTTTTTTTGATGTTGAGTTGTATAATCTCTTTCCAGAGGTCTTTTAGAACTATAAACTTGAGAAATATATTCGTAATAGAAGAATTTCCAGCAGAAGAAAGAAACTGGAGGGTAAGACATCCTTTTTAATAGGGAAGGGGGCAGCAGGACAAAAGGGGTCTCCTCTGCCTCTCTAACAATTCTTTAACGTATGACTGCTTGTTCTGCTTCTGCTCAAGTCACATGGCAAATTCACATTCTCTAACCATTGCCTTGTTCTTTATCTTGATAAGGCAAAATAATTTTTATTTCCTAAAAGAGAAATCTTTTTCTAGTTGCTTTAGCTTACTTGAATTTCCTATCTTTTATTCTATGATTCCA